>NC_064615.1:857568341-857878141 GCF_023898315.1 Schistocerca nitens
CGGTTTGGCCCGACAGAGCCACCATTTAAACGTTGAATCGTACGGACGTTGACGCTGTTGACATTGTCGCCATGTGCTTTCAACCTCCCGTAAACAGTTCTCATCCCGCAGGTGAGTAACGGTGAACTTCCAAGGGACCCTACTGCGCCATGTCTTCTGTCGTGACAGAGCGATGGTACAGATTTAAGCCTGGTGGTCTATAAAGGCCGTAGGCGACACCGCGGCGTCAATCGTCGCCTTGCGTAGACCACGTGACACATACACCCTTTCTAGTCGACTAGCTGAGTGCCTTGTAAAGTACGTATATTCGCGGCTGTCGGCGTGCGTCATTTCCCAGGTGTCATGCAGTGCAAGATCCCAGACCAGCATCTGTAACGCCGGGCAAGGAACGAAGTGTGATCGTTCGTACTCGGGCCGCAGAACGCAGCTGAAGTCGCCGCCGACAATATAATTCTCCTGACGTCCTCGAAATAGCGGTCACACTTCCTCTGTGTAAAAGGTTGTGCGTTCGTGTCTCTTGGTCGATCCAGAAAGTGCGTAAACATTCACCAAGTGGACATCCCCTACAGTCAGGGCAACACCACGGGTCGGTGGTAAGTATTCCACATCTTCCGCCACTATTGACGGACGTTCATCTGCAGGTGGGACGTCATCCTGTTCTATGTCTGTATCCATCGCGTCTCTTTGACGTGGTGGCTTCTCCGCGGAGCCGGCCGCGGTGGTCTCGCGGTTCTAGGCGCGCAGTCCGGAGCCGTGCGACTGCTACGGTTGCAGGTTCGAATCCTGCCTCGGGCATGGATGTGTGTGATGTCCTTAGGTTAGTTAGGTTTAAGTAGTTCTAAGTTCTAGGGGACTAATGACCACAGCAGTTGAGTCTCATAGTGCTCAGAGCCATTTGAACCATCTTCTCCGCGGTTTGTAGCACCGACGCTGTGGGTGTAATGTCGTTCTGGCCTGGCGGTGGAAACAAATTATGGTCGTTCCCACTGTCTTGTTCGTCGCCTCGGTTCTAGTGCTCTTCTTTCGCTTCTGCGACCGCTGTTTTCGTGGTGAAGCTTCCACGTCTGCAGAGAGATGCTGTTCTGCGCGATCCTCTTGCGGATCCGCTTCCATATCTGACGATGGGTTCGACTGGAGCGTGGTAGGACCGTAACTCCGCAGCTGTTGTGGAGCGTCTGGTTGGTAGTGTGACAAGGTCATTTGCGCAGTCAGTGACGTGGGATCGGGGGCGATACTCCAGACTCTACGGACAACGGCCTGTCAGACGCGTCGCCCACGTCGTTTCGTAGCGCTTCGACGTAGGTAATAGGCAGCGATGTCATCTGCTGTGACGGGTTTTTTTGAGCTCCCGAGGTAGCTGTACTAGACGTCGCTGAAGACAGTGAGTTCGGACATGGCCTTCCTGCCCGCAGTCAGAGCAGGTTTTCGGTTGACCATCGTATATAACGATGGCTCGGTAGCCACCTATTAGTCACATAAGATGGTATGTGCTTCTGGAGTTCAATTCATATTTGGCGCACTCCGTTGAGTACGTGATATGTCTCGAATCTGCTCCATTTCTCCGCAACATAAGGACCTTACCGTAAGGGCGAAGTGCTGCGATATACATGTCCTCAGGAACATAGAACGGAAGCGTTCCCATCGGAGTGGCAAAAGCGGTAACCGTCGATGGATCGACAAGTAAGTTTGTCGGACGCTGCCTCGTCTATGAGCTTTACGTATACGACGCTGGCCACTATTGACAGACGAATTTCTTTCAGCTCCCGAGGATCTAGTTTCATCACTTCGCGCATGAAACGTTCGATTTCGTGTGCTTTTGGTCTTGTGTATTATGCGCCGAATGTGAACTTGATAGTCGCCTTCCGATAAGAAAGAGCCATCATGATCTGTAGTAATCAATGCACCGCCATGCGAACCCTCACGGATGTAAACAAAACTCACGCTATACGGAGTGCTAGGCACGTGCGCTAGGCACGTCTAAGCCGCTACAACGCCGAAGGCGGACTGAATTAGTTCAATAACGTCAGTGTATCATTACATTTTCAGTCGACAGCGCCAAAAGTAATTATAGTAGCGCAAAACACATATATTCTACTCACCTGATAGTGCTTATATTAGTTCTCATAGTGCAGATGAGGGATTTAGATGAAGTGCTTAAAACAAATTGGAACAGAACAATATGCACACCTCGCTAAAGCCATGTTTTTACATTAAAAATCGCTTTCGCTGTCAAGCAGTCCAATATCAAAAGCAACAGTAATTACATTTTCAAATGAGGATATGGTTTTTGCTACTGTCATAACCGGCCTTTCACCAAGCATATTTGGGGGACTGATGACCTTAGCTGTTTAGTCCCCCTTAAACATCCCAACAACAACCACCACCAAGCATATTGCAGTATAATCTTATGACGCTTGATGATGAAATAGTGATCACGTATCTTGTGGTTTGTCACACTGTAGTCTGACAAAATCAGAAATCCTTCTGATGGAGAGCTTACGTTGTCGAAAGAAGTAAACATCAACAGGTTGGCAATATTTTGTTGTTTTCGGTGGCAATATATTCAGTATAACATCGTTGTTTGGAAACCACGCATCTAGAAGGGTACGATCTGTATGACTAGATCAGGAATCGCCCACCATTTGGCTCCTTTCACTTGTTACATGTTCGCCAGGGACTGAAGTCAGAGAACGTTTTATGAGTTCTTTAGTAATTTTTCCACTTTTGATTGCCTCCACATGAATGTTTCGTGAGCAGGTGGTTTCAAGTTTCTTTGAAATATTTATGCCGAAAGTGACTTGTATCTCTTGAAAACAGATGTACAAATTGTTTGCTAGTCTGCCTGTCATTGATAAAGCCACGTCAGTTGTGTAGCTGTGGGCAGAACTACGTAAAGACTGTAACACACTAACTTCTTTCCTCTCTGAGACATAGTTGAGGATGAAGACATTTCACACTGGAATTGACTCTGGTCACTGTTCCAAACATTTCCTTTCTCCACGCCGTAAACTGTCATAAACATGTTCAATTCCTTCACAAGCTGTTGTACCTTTTGACGTGTAATATTATCGTCTTCTATGTCCTTACGCGTGACAAATATAATAATATGCCCGAATGAAATGTCGTGTTCAGCCTTAAGATCGTCGATAAAAGAAAGCGAAGCTTTGAAATTGTCCAACCTTGCCATTTTACACACTCCTAGAGCCCACATTTGCAAATGCCAATTGTGGACTATAGATCCATACCACCTTGCTCTACCAAATTGTGATACTACATGCTTTTTTTATGTTTTGTAATTGAGACAGTCTGTTTCCTATGAAAAGAGCACATGCTCGCCTTTAGCTAGATACATAATTTAAAAATAATGTGCAGTTTGATTTACTTTCCATGCGCTTGTAGCGCCTCATTAGTTTGCTATAGGAATTGAAATCATGATTGTAATGCTCTTCATAAACTTTCTCTAGTACGCTATCATCAGTACCTCCCAATACACTGAGCCTCGACTGTTTCGGTGGAGATAGTTCGTACTCACTTTGTCTGGATTGTTCCTGTTGCTCTGGAGGATTACTTCTCTTCGTGATATCACTGTTCACAGTTTACACAGCATCCCGAATGCGAAGACTCCAAGAGACAAGTCGTACTGCAGCTACACCATTCACGGAACTCGAGCACTTGTTAGTGCAGCTCCAATATGCCACGTCTGATGGCTCTAGCAGCCAAGTATGGAGTTTTGCATGGAAAAGAGACAGACCATTGTTGTTTTAATGTTCGAGTGTTAGTCTAAGCATTGTTTCGCGTTCGAAAGGAAGGAAGGAAGAAACAACGGGTTTAACGTCCCGTCGACATCGAAGTTGTAACCTCCCCACTATATGTTTCTGTATGAAATTCAGCTCAAATTTACCTCCCACTCTCCAGAAACTCTCCGTATTACCAAAACTATGTCCCCAAAAACTATTGTCAAATTTAAACTCGTATGCTAACCTTAGACTAAGCAGAACCTAATTTGAATTGAACTGTAACTGGTCGGAATACAACTTGTCATTATATTAAATACGCAACTCAAGTAAAACAATTACCTGGTCATAATAAAAATTTCCACTTACCCCCCGTCTTGACAACATTGTAGCACATTTCTCGAAAGCACAACAGCGAGCAGGGAGAGGCTAAACTAGATTTCTATTTTTAAATAAGTAAACTGTTGCATACCACATGGTGCAGTGTGGTAATGCGTAATGATGAACCTCCTTTAAACAGCGGAATGGGGAGAGTAACGACTCTCATGAAATGATATCCCATACAATGATTTTAGGCTGATGTATATATTCAAAAAGACAGAGTAATACTTTGCATGATCTTCACACATAACATTGGTCTGAACAATATTTTATGCTTAACAAAGAGAAAAATGATTAGAAAAGGGGACAATATTAACAGAGAATTTCTGTAATAACCGGACAGCTTAATCAGTTGATATCTTAATGCATAACTCAGGCAAGTGGTGTGGTCTTCCCCTCAGCTCTGAGCAAGTGAACTAGCTGTCAATAATTATTCTAAAAAATTAGCTGCGTAGTGCTGCAGTCTTATCTCAGACTTCTCGTCAGAAATGAAAGCATTATTCAAAGTTTATATTCTTTTCGCTTTCCAGTATGTACGTCATATTTATCCTTGCCGTCCTTTACTATCCTTCTCCATCTAACATAAACAATCACAAACTAACACAGCACTACTGAAGAAATCGATCATCTACCTCACTTCAACTAATAACGTACCACATTTCAACTAAGAATGTATCACAGTGCTCAGAGGCAAATATTGTGCCACAACAAGACCAGAGAGTGTTTAACAGCAACATAAGTTGCTCCCTTTCTGCCGTGCACATCGATAACTTACAAAAATCAAAATGACATGTGTATCTTACAAGGTCATCAGAGACGGATCACAAGCTAAGATTGTGTCAAGGATGGGTAAGGAAATTGGCCGTGGTCTATCAAAGGACCATCCCGTCAGTTATCCGGAGCATTTTAGGGAAACGGAAAATCTACCTCAGGATGGCAGGACGCGAGTTTGAAGCGTCGTCCTGACGAATACAAGTTAGTGTGCTATTCACTGCGTCACCTCGCTCGTTTCGAGCACTTGAGGTCAAAGGCGTCCCTTGTCAGTACTATGCAATCCATTGCTGTACAAACGGTACCACCATTCGCGGGATGGAAGCGATCAAGGCGGCTGGGGATATTGGTGCTATTCGGACAGTCCATCAGTGTGCTCTCCTGCTGATTCGTAGCAACGTGCAGCCCCAACATGTCGTGTTTGTGTGCCTTCCTCCGCCCATTACGGCCAGAAGGGGGCGCTAATGTTCACACGACCTGCGTAATCTGCAGTACGGCGGAATAACCATCATGCATCCAGCAACCCTACACTGCAGACTCCTCTAACACATGTAGCAAACAGAATTGCTGTCTCACTTGTCCGCGAGTCGTATTGCAGTATGTAGTGGTTGTATCTACAAAGTGTTCCACAGTTTCTGTGACACAATTTTGGTGGTTGTACATAGGGCCGGCTGTAAATATTATTGGCACCCTACGGGTAACGAAAGTACCGTGTTATGTAGCAGATCTAGGTGCGGATTTTAACTACAGTTCTGCTCTTTCACCCAGGGGTCACGAAATGTCAGTAGCACTCTACGTGTGGGCCACGGTATTTTTTGAAAGAGCCACACTCAAGTGAGCAAAGAGCCTTGTGGCTAACTATTTTACAAGTATTTGTCGTCGTTGTCATTCCAAACACGCTGGTCAGTCACAAACCACCTTCCAAAACCACCTCCACATAATAATGTCATATTTTAGATGGATAGTGCAATAGCTGTAGAATGTCAGATGCTAGATTAGTAATAATCTGCGAGATTTAATTATATAAAAAAAAACAGAATAAGCAGAAGAACATCAAATAAATGAAACGTAATAGTTGATAAAGGTGCGTACACCCTTTTGCGATTATTATCACAAAAAAAACTGTTTTCAAACTCTTCACGGCTTTTCTCCGCAATGTAGTACTTACTTATTACAATTGTTTTACACATATCTGATAAAATACATTGTAATAAGTCTTCTTACTTAAAATTTTCTTCGTAATAATTCATTTATTTCAAATTATTTAGAAATACCAAAATATCTACCAACAGTTTATTTACATTAAAAAGATTAAAAGGCAGTTGAACTTTAAAATGAATTTCTAATATCTTGGTAAGATGAGATCAATCTTCAGTTGTCTTCAATAGTAGAAGCAGTAAAATCGGATCTTACAAGAATTGTTTTGGTGCTTTTCTGCTGTATTCTAGCGCCCACTTGAACTCTATAACGTTTTTGCTTGTCCTCATATAAATGACGATTTATTGCAAATTCTTAAGGGGTGCCCGAATCCGCCCAAACAAATACACTCCTGGAAATTGAAATAAGAACACCGTGAATTCATTGTCCCAGGAAGGGGAAACTTTATTGACACATTCCTGGGGTCAGATACATCACATGATCACACTGACAGAACCACAGGCACATAGACACAGGCAACAGAGCATGCACAATGTCGGCACTAGTACAGTGTATATCCACCTTTCGCAGCAATGCAGGCTGCTATTCTCCCATGGAGACGATCGTAGACATGCTGGATGTAGTCCTGTGGAACGGCTTGCCATGCCATTTCCACCTGGCGCCTCAGTTGGACCAGCGTTCGTGCTGGACGTGCAGACCGCGTGAGACGACGCTTCATCCAGTCCCAAACATGCTCAATGGGGGACAGATCCGGAGATCTTGCTGGCCAGGGTAGTTGACTTACACCTTCTAGAGCACGTTGGGTGGCACGGTATACATGCGGACGTGCATTGTCCTGTTGGAACAGCAAGGTCCCTTGCCGGTCTAGGAATGGTAGAACGATGGGTTCGATGACGGTTTGGATGTACCGTGCACTATTCAGTGTCCCCTCGACGATCACCAGTGGTGTACGGCCAGTGTAGGAGATCGCTCCCCACACCATGATGCCGGGTGTTGGCCCTGTGTGCCTCGGTCGTATGCAGTCCTGATTGTGGCGCTCACCTGCACGGCGCCAAACACGCATACGACCATCATTGGCACCAAGGCAGAAGCGACTCTCATCGCTGAAGACGACACGTCTCCATTCATCCCTCCATTCACGCCTGTCGCGACACCACTGGAGGCGGGCTGCACGATGTTGGGGCGTGAGCGGAAGACGGCCTAACGGTGTGCGGGACCGTAGCCCAGCTTCATGGAGACGGTTGCGAATGGTCCTCGCCGATACCCCAGGAGCAACAGTGTCACTAATTTGCTGGGAAGTGGAGGTGCGGTCCCCTACGGCACTGCGTAGGATCCTACGGTCTTGGCGTGCATCCGTGCGTCGCTGCGGTCCGGTCCCAGGTCGACGGGCACGTGCACCTTCCGCCGACCACTGGCGACAACATCGATGTACTGTGGAGACCTCACGCCCCACGTGTTGAGCATTTCGGCGGTTCGTCCACCCGGCCTCCCGCATGCCCACTGTACGCCCTCGCTCAAAGTCCGTCAACTGCACATACGGTTCACGTCCACGCTGTCGCGGCATGCTACCAGTGTTAAAGACTGCGATGGAGCTCCGTATGCCACGGCAAACTGGCTGACACTGACGGCGGCGGTGCACAAATGCTGCGCAGCTAGCGCCATTCGACGGCCAACACCGCGGGTCCTGGTGTGTCCGCTGTGCCGTGCGTGTGATCATTGCTTGTACAGCCCTCTCGCAGTGTCCGGAGCAAGTATGGTGGGTCTGACACACCGGTGTCAATGTGTTCTTTTTTCCATTTCCAGGAGTGTATATCAGAGAAATGAGGGAATGTACACACCCTGCTGCATCTTGAAAGATTTCAAAAAACTGTCAGATTTAAGTTATAAGATGTAGGATTAAAAATTATAAGTAACATAACTGCACTATTTTCACCATAACAACTTTTGCTTTCGTAGCACGAACAAATTATATCACTTATAAACTGGAAATATCGTGTACAGATTGTAAGTGTAAAGAAAGTGGCAGAAAAACCAGTGGATAGACTACAAACATTTCGTGATTCTCACCACAAGAAGTATACAGTTTCGTATTCGTCTCGTTGCAACGCTACTGTGTTGCCGCAGCTCTACAGACTACTTCAGCACCTCCAGCAGCATTCTGCTCTTTTTACTTGAATACTGGCGACAGCAGCTATCAGGGCTCTTATTTCATCTTATGAAATGTATGGAGGAACTGCATGAAGGTAGGAGTAAAGGATGCGGTATCAGAACACTTTTTCTTCACACATTTACGCTGTCCGTCCAAAAAGCACTAAGATTGATTTTGTTTCTGGCATGTAAGCGACGTCAGCACAGTAACTACGAAAGCAGCTTGAACAAACAACTGTAAACATGAGATGTACGAGGGGCACTGAGTAAGTTATGCAACACGTATTTTTCTCGGGCAATTTCCGTTAGTAGAATGTGGAGTTTGTAGTGGGACATCGTGGAGTATTCCTGCTTCAGCCCCTACAGTTTCATAACGTTCTGATAGGTGGCATCGCAGATATTCATAGGCGCTTTCAGAATGTCTACGAAGACCAAACAGCGAACAAAATTACGGTGAGTTGTTGGGCAAGATGTCTGTCATCGTCGCAACAAGGAACAACGTCGCGCAAACTTGTCCGATCTCGCGCGTGCCGACGTGCCGCACATATTTGTGACTCCTGCAGTGCTGAAACGTATGGCACTCTCATTCGAGGTGATCGACGGATCACAATCAATGACCTCGTTGCACAACGGGACGTCTCTGTTGGTAGTGCTGACACACTCGTCCACCAGTTGGGGTACTCAAAGGTATGTGCTTGCCGGATTCCTCGCAGCGTAACAAAAGACCATAAAGACAACGAAGGACCATCTGTGAGGAATTGGTTGCGCGTTACGAGGCTGATCGGTGACAATATTTTGTCGAACTTCGTTACAGTCGATGAAACATCGGTTCGCCACTTCGAACCGGAAGCAATATGCCAATCCTTGGATCGGCGTCACACCACTTCTGCTCGAAGAAAAAGTTCAAAGCCACACCCTCATCTGATAAATTCATAGCAACGGTCTTCTGGGACTCTGAAGAGGTTATTCTGTTTGATGACCTCCCTCGCGGTGCAACCATGAACTCTGAAGTGTTTTGCGCTACCCTGAGAAAATTGAAAAAATGACTTCAGCATGTTCGTCGCCACAAACATGCAAACGAACTTCTACTTCTCGATGACAATGCAGCGCTTCACATAAGCCTGCGCACCCGAGAGAAGCTACAAAACTTCATTGTTCATCCTCGTCCACCATACAGCCTGGATCTCGCATCTTCCCACCTCCATCTCCTTGGCCCAATGAAGGATGCACCCCACGGGAAGTAGTTTGTGGCTGATGGGGAGGTTATTGGTGCAACTAGACATCGGCTCTGAAGTCGACCAGTAGAGTAGTATCAGCGGGCATACATGCCCTCCCAGTAAGTTAGCGTAAGGTCGTCGCATTGAACCGAGGTTGTGTTGAAATATAGGTTTTTATAGTCAAAAGTGATGTGTCGTCCAAACACGACACAGCCAGGGCAAAAGCACCACAGGCACACAGCTGTGAGCTGGTGCCAATGCCATAGAGACTCACCACTTGAGCGACTTCCACGAGCGTCACGGGCGACGCTGAGGATGAAGATATCGACTTCGCCCCGGCCAACAGACGGCCAAGTACAATTCACCAATGACCAGACGACAACGGACAGAACCTTCTCGGAAGATAGAAGAGCAGCTCTTGCCCACTTGGTTATAGATCATCGTCCAGGGCTGACCTAGACAGGGAACGTCGTTTAGCGAACTGTTAGAAGGGAAAAGACAATTGTTGTAAATTGCGTCTGCTATGTACTTTGAAGTTTACGTGCGGTTATTTGTACTTAGCCATTGAGAGTCTTTTTTTTGTCATAGTACATGCAGTGTTGCAGACTCAATCAGTCAACAAGTCACAAATGTAAGTAAACCCTTTCAACTCATTTGTGTGGCTTTGTTACTAATTTGTTGGAGTGTTGCAGAATTTCGTTCTCCTGTCCTGTCAGCTGACTATGGGGCACAGCTGTGTAATAGTGGCAGGGAGAAATTGTCCTAGCAGTGATCTGCACAAACTCGCCTCCACAACATTAGCGACAAGGCCTTGAATAACTGGTGACAAGGGTTTACAAAAAATAATAATAATAATATAATAAAATAAAGGATTGGGGAGTAATATGATGTATTTGAATCTTGAATAAAACAACCTGCTTTCAGAAAAAGAATGTGTTACATTACGTATTAAACGCCTAGTCCTCGTTGAACGCATTATTCGCGCTGATACCTATGTTTCTATGTAGTTCACTAAAGGAATTACAACCAGCATGTACGTTCCATGAAACATGTCCGAAAAAGGTTACAGTTAGGGATGTGTGATGCTAATCGATATTTACAAAATTTCCAAGTTGGGAATTCATACATGTTTATTTCAATGTCGATAGCTATAGGTGACAACATCGATTTTAGAAACAAAATATTTACATCCGATGTCCCGAACATGGAATACCATACTTGTTACCACAGACCAGGGTTTGGAAACTATGTACTGTTGTCCACTGGTGTTCCGCGACAAGTGAGGAAGTGCTCCCCAAAAACTTATTAATGACATGGCGTTTCTTTTCTATTCTCGACATTTTGATTATACTAATTTAATGGATGTAAATGTATTAACCACAGCTATTGGCGCCACAAGTCATGTGTGAGTGATTACCAGTAACATTAGGCACTTCTTCCAGCTCATATTTTTGATGAAAGCACAATGCTCAGAAGAGTTAGGAGAAAATGACTGCCATACGCCAGCGAGTAATAATTGAGGACTGGCCATGTTACCAAGTAAAACCTTGAGCTTTTAAAAGTTAAGTACACAACTAAAAATCATTACATCCTTGTTCATTTACATAACAGGAAATGAAATGTCCAACATGTGTTGAAAGCAAAATGGAAACAGTGACTCATCCCTAAATCCTGGGTGCTTTTCATTGGGCGTTTAGAGCTTCGATTACGTATATGCGATCCGTGAGCGTTTATCACCTCATGACACCCACGCGGCATGCTCTATGTAAGTGTATGGGGGTTGCCCTGTGGCAACCGTTCCCATTCTTCAGTGACAAGCTCTGGAGAGTTCTTGGAGAGTCTTGGAGGAATAGTGTGACCACGACACATATGTCAAACATGTCCCATACGTGCTCGTTGTGGTTGGGTCGGGAGTGATGGCTGGCCAATCCATTACTTCGATGTCCCGGCTTCGCAAGACATCCCAGGTGACGCCCGCCACATAAGTCTTGGCATTATCGTGCATGAGAAGGAATTCAGTGCCGCCGCCGCCGTACGTAGCAGTCACCACATGGTCCAACGAAACCTATTAAGTGTACTGCCTGGCGGGACGGCGACCATGTAAAACGTAAAGTCCCGTACGGCTGTCAGCATGGTATCCTCCCCTCGCCATTACAAAACGTTGACCGAGTCTATCGACTGCCTGGGCAACACTTGGCATGTACCGCTCACCACGGTGTCTCCACACGTGAACAGAGCCATCACCTTGCGTCAGAGGAAATCTGGATTCGTCTGTGAATAACACATTTCGCCAGTCACAAAGTTGCGAGCTGACGAGGGAAAGGCAGAACTGAAGGGGGGGCTGCAAGATGTCGAGTCAAGTGGAGTACTCCAGCAGGACGTCTTGGTCATAAATTCTTTCCTCGCAATCGGTTCCCTAAAGTCTGCTCGGACTCAGCGACACCAGTGGCCCTTCGAAGATCGTATTGCAGCGCTCTGGCAGTATCCGTATGACACGGCAACGCAGAGATGGCCGGTATCGGTCTTCATGTGAGGCTGTAATAAATTGGCGTCGTTGTCCAACTCCTCTTGTGTACTGAGTGTCACCCTGTAGCGTGCTCACAACCTATGGATGACAGGTGGAGAGACATTGGCATCTGCAGCAACACAACGTCAAGTCCATCCTTCTTGGATCAAACACACTGCCCTTGCAGTCTAAAATACATTAAGGTGTCCCATTGCGTGTATTTGGTTGAACACAACGTTCAAAAATGATAACTGCCTACTGTGTACCTCACTAGAGAACGCTGGAACACCAGCCCAATTTCCATCTGAGGGGTCATCTGATACTGTAATGCGTAACACAGACGATAAATGGCGAATGACTTTAGTTGTTGCATGCACTGAAAGGAAAGATTTCGAGCTGTGCAATAAGACCAAAGGCACCGCCTGTATCTAAATAGATGCAACATACCAGATTCGACGCGCAAGTCGCGTCAAATCGAAAGACTTGCACCCGGCGAACGGTCTACCCGACGGGAGGCCCTAGCCACACGACATTTATTAGCATACCAGATGTTGATACACATGGTCCCCTAATTCTTTTGAGAAGTGTAGCTCATTCTGCGCTGCCGCCATTAACTTGGTACCTTCTTCTTATTAATAATGGTCAATAGGCGTTAGAAGTCGTCATAGTTGCAACATCTGCCGACCTTTGCGTTCTAACAGTGTGGTTACACGCTGCCTGCCTCTTAAATACATGTTCAAAATGTCATCCCCCTTCTGTTCGTTGCTCGTTGAGTAATTGAGTTACAGCAGTTACTAAAAATAATACGTACCACATTACAACAAGAACGCCTTTGTAATGCACTTTCACAAAATCCAATTGACCTGTACGGCGCGACTGTGTTGTCGGCACGGAATGAAGATGGAAAGTCGTTTCACGGTTTCACTAAGCCTCCAAGCCATTCAACAACTGCGATCGGTTTGGTCCTCTTTCCTCTGTTCCTAGCAATCTACGTAGTAAAGTTATCACGGAACCGCAATATTGTTCACAGTGTTGCTGATGCAGTCTTCTGATACCTGATTAAAATACATCAGTAACACACTTGTTAACTGTTCAGCCTATGGACGTCTAAATTCTGGAGGAAACTAATCTGTAGGAATAATACATAATACGTGTTGTTTTATCGATTAAAATCGATAAATCACTGTATTTGCATAGCTAAGCTGAGCTTCGATGCCCTCTGTACATAGGAAAAGAGTGGGCAGGTAAATTCATCCGAAATAAAATAAACTAACGTTGAGGTGACCGTAATAATTTTTCTTTCATATTCTATTTCTCTTTCATACATGGAGTAGAATGGACAAAAGACGTGTATGTTCGCTATGTAGGCCTATATGTCGTTACGAATCGATACACATTGCACTGTCGAATGTTTCCGATTGCTGGACTGCTGCCAACTTCAACGATCTAACAGATGTGGCACTATCGTGATAAAGCAGTGTTTTCTGTGTCAACCGAGTAACAGATAACGTAACGTGTGTGTGTTTGAACGTTAACGTTAAAGTGATGGGCTTTCACGAAATTTGTTAGTTCCATTTGTAATTTATACCGCACTTGGTGAGGCGGATGCACGCCTGAATGGCCACCGCTGAAAGACAAATGTAGCAACATTCTCCTCTCGCGTCCGTACACCACACAGAGGCCGTGTTCTACCTCGGCTTCCCTAGGGACCGAACCTAAACATAACATTGACTAGTGATAAGTTGATATAATTTTGGAAATATATTATTTAAAGAGTAAAGAAGGCATTTCATCAGAATTGTTTTTCTTTTTGTAGAATTCGTTTATATAGCTAAAAAGTATCCATGGATTCATTGCTAAAGAGAGGAATTTTTAGGGAAGGAAGTTCTGGTAATTCAACTGGTACATGCTCTACTGAAGAAGAAAAGGATACACAAGGAGGAACTTCTTCAAAAGCTTATATTAAAGAACACGTGTCCCGCACTAGTAGACCTACAGGGAAGTAGGATTAAAGCCCATTTAAAATATGGATTCATGTGTAGTGGCAAGTCAGATGCTCCTGTTTCGGAGTGTGTTTTATGTCCAACAAAACTCGCAAACAGTTCTTTTCCCCAGCCAAATTTCATATGCGCTTAGAAACAATGCATGTTGATCATAAAGCAAAAGATATTTACTTTTTTGAAACAGAGCATGACTCATTAGAACAGTCAAAACATTAAATAATTACTTTTGCAAAAGCTGAAAATGAAAATATACCGAAGCATCTTACCGTCGTTACCGTATTGTACTTCATGCTGAAGCTGATTCAGCTGGAGAAAAACTAATAATAGTGTTCCATGACAGATCAAAGACCTCTCTGTTCCCATAGACTTATTCACTTCGGTTTTGCCTTGAATACGTACTGCAAATGGATGAATCTACAGATTTCATTGGACTAGCTGTACTACTAGTATTTGTTCACTATACATTTGAGAAAAGTATTGAAGAAGATTTGCACATGTGTGCATATTTATATGAAAAAAACAACAGGAGAATCCCTGGACTAGCAGGACAGAGCAGGTGAGGCTACATTTGTGGAAAGGGACCAAAATAAGTTGCTGTCAGTTACGCTCAACATATAGATTTTATTAGTTAAACACACAATAACATAAGCAACAATTAAAAACACTCAAAGTTTTAACGAAAGAGCTCCTTTGATTTGATTTAAATCAGCTGAAAGCCACATACGAAAATCCAGGGCCCAAGGCCTAAGCAAGGAATTGAGGTACAGGAGTTCTGGAAGTTTCACTTCTATAAAAAAAAATTTTTTTTACTTCAATAAAACTGGGCTGAAGGCCACACATTATGTAAGAACAGTGTTACGGCTTAAGGCCAAAACAAAGATTTTCAGTGTTAATTCTAAACAGGCTGAAACCCGGCTGAAGGCCGCATATCAACCAAACAGTATACCGGCTTAAAGCCTAGGAAGAAGGGCTTTCAATTTAAGAGCCTGAGGGCCTTAGCGTAAAACATATCGTGCAAACTCGGCTGAAGGCCCAACTAAAGAATAACAACGTTATGACTTAAGGGAAGACCAAGATTTTAAATTTTTAGTTTAAGAGAGATTAAAACTCGGCTGAAGGCCACATATTAAAGAATAACAATCTTATGACCTAAGGGCAAGACAAAAATTTTGAAATTTTAATTTAAGAGAGAATAAAACTCGGCTGACAGCCACACACCATGTCAAAACAATTTTACAGCTTAAGGCCTAGGAAGAAGAGCTTTCAATTTGAAGAGGCTGAGGGCTTTAGCTCAGAACATTTCATGCAAACTCGGCTGAAGGCCTCTTAGCCTACCCAAAAAAATAACAAAGTTATGATTTAATGGCAAGAGCAGATTTTGAATTTGCAGGTTCAGAGAGTTTAAAACTCGGATGAGGGCCACACACCATGGAGAAAACAATTTCACAGTTTAACGCCTAAGGAGAAGAAAGCTTACAATTTTAATAAGCTAAAACTCGGCTGAAGGCCACATAGAGTACTTAAGACTAAAAGGAAATCACTATGTAAAACACAAGGAGTGGCGCTCAGAAGGTTCCAAGGGTCGGCCTGGGAAGTGTACTGATATTTGCACAAATGATGCTGTAGCCAAGGTATGAAAGTCAGGGGAGCTGTGTCACTTATCTTGTAGGTAGCTACAAGACCCACCTGCAGTCATTGTACAGGGTGTACATAAAGTCCGGAAACACATTCAATTATTTATTGCACTAGAACCACACATATGTCATTTTGAAGAGAAATCATGAACTTTTTTTTTCTTGTATACCGCCACATGGTAGTTTGGTAATTTGCCGATAGCGCTAGTCGCTAGTTGGAGTTCATGAAATGGCCTCCCCGAGCACCAGATCTCACTCCGTGTGCCTTTTTTCTGTGGGGGCACATTAAAGATCTGGTTTATGTACCGCCTCTACCACGCAATGTAGCGGAGCTCCGAGAGAGAATACGGAAAGCGACTGCCACAGTCGACGATGCCAAGCTGGGATGGGTATGGCAAGAACTCCATTACTGTATTGTCTGCCGGGTCACTCATGGTTCGCATATCGAATGCCTGTAAAAAAAATAAATAAAAAAACAAAAAAACTTTCAGAGGTGCTCTTCAAAATGCAATATGTATAACATCTGTACCATGTTTAGTTCTTATGCAATAAATAATTGAAAGTGTCCCAGACTTTATGTACACCCTGTATTTGCGGAGGCAAGCTCTAGCAAGAAAAAATGCCTGCTCATTTTAAATATGTTATGGCTGCACGGTCAAAATGATAAACTATATAAAATCTCGACCACTGCAGTCCAGACTCTTCAAAATTTTGTCTGATGAAATGGGTAGTGAAGACAACGCTCTTGCACTACATACAGAAGTGAGATTCAGAGGAAAATCATTATTGAGGTTTTATAAACTTCGTAATAAATTATTGACATTATATAATGCGAAAAATAATTCAGAGCAAAATTTTATTGAATTTTTAAGAAACCCTTTATGGTTGATGAAATCCGCATATCTGGCAGATATTTTTACAAAGTTAAACGAAATTAACTTGTTGTTGCAAGGAAAAAGTGCTACAGCTTTTAATTTGAGAGACAAAATTTCATATTTCGAGAGAAAACTGAAATTTCTGACTGCTTCAATTCAAGGAAACGATTTTAATTGATTTCCCACTTTACATGAATTTTTTACTAAAAAGATTTTAAAATAGCTGAAGAAGTTTCTAAGCTATTTATAGAACACTTGCATGACTTGATAAAAACTATTCTGCAATATTTTCCAAAGATTAATGAGGATAATTCCTGGGTTCGAAAATCATTTTCTGTAACAGCTAAGCCTACAAGCTTAAGTGCATGAGACTGTGAAAAAGTAATTGAGTTAATAACTGACTCTTATTTAAAGCAAAAGCACAAATATCAGCCATTGCAAAATTTACCAGATATTATTTGAGTTTATCCAAATTATTTTACTTCTGTTTGCCGCTAGATATTCATGTGAAGCAGGATATTCTTAGTTTACTGCAATGAGGACAACGTTCATGAACGGATCTGACACCACATCTGATATTATAATTCAACTTTTTTCTGTCATACCTGATATAAAAAAGATTTTTAATTTACGGGCGCAATATGCGTTGCTATGCGTTAAGGAAAACATTATTGCCAAATACATTTTAAATAAATAATTAATTTTTCCTTATTTTTTAAAAACATTTTTCGGACAATTACTGAAAAAACAATTTTTAAAAGTTTTATTGACCTTTAAAATGAACTAAGTGTTCCACCAGAGTACCAGGAGTTACAAAGTGTTCAGTCAGAGGAAAAGTTCAGAAACACTTCTGTAGATAAACATTCTTTTTATAAAAAAAACTTATTATAAGAGTTGCAGTTGCATTTGGTCGTATATGATAACTAGTTTCGATCACATTTAGTGATCATCTTCAGCTCTAAAAACAATATAAAATAAAACTTTAATAAATAAGCTATCTGTGTGAATAAAATACACTGAAATCTTTTAAAATTTGAAAGTTCTTAAATTTGTCCCTGAATAAACAGAAAATATTGTCGCTGAAGAAGCTGAGTAACACCGTGGTGTAGTGGTTATGATAATAAACTGTTGCATGGAGTTCAAAACTCACCTGGGTTGTACAATTTTAATTTCTATATTCAGTTTTACATTCTAGAAGTATCCACAAATGGCAAACATCATTGTGCTGTAATGTTCTTTAGCTGTATATATAC
Organism: Schistocerca nitens; assembly: GCF_023898315.1. Taxonomy (NCBI): domain Eukaryota; kingdom Metazoa; phylum Arthropoda; class Insecta; order Orthoptera; family Acrididae; genus Schistocerca; species Schistocerca nitens. The sequence continues at coordinate 857,586,022 of NC_064615.1, forward strand.
TGTATGTGTTCTGGCCGGAGGCAGTTCGCTCCGCGCTCTTGTATGTGCAAGTGCTGAATAAACCTTCGTTAAGTGAATTTAGTGTTCGTCATTCATCGAATTTCGCTATCTTCTAAGTGACATTATTCTGGTGGAGGCGCTGGGTATTGGAACTTGTGATAGCGCACATTATCGCCGACACGGTGGCTCCCATCAGGCCACGACAGAGCCGCCGTTTACGTGGCGAGAAATCCCGAGCTCGAGCCATATTCAACAGATCGCAATCTACCGGAGACAGAAGAAGAAGAGGACGTTACGGTGACAGCAACTGTGTGCCACCACATGAGACATCCTTCCGGGTTCTCTGGTGACGATGGCCAAGATCCAAACAAGTGGCTGAAGGTATATGAGCGGATAGTCAAATTTGTATAGAATTGTACAGAAACCAGATGTCAGTTATAAGAGTCGAGGGGCACGAAAGGGAAGCAGTGGTTGGGAAGGGAGTGAGACAGGGTTGTAGCCTATCCCCGATGTTATTCAATCTGTATATTGAGCAAGCAGTGAAGGAAACAAAAGAAAAATTCGGAGTAGGAATTAAAATCCATGGAGAAGAAATAAAAACTTTGAGGTTCGCCGACGACATTGTAATTCTGTCAGAGACAGCAAAGGACTTGGAAGAGCAGTTGAACGGAATGGACAGTGTCATGAAAGGAGGCTATAAGATGAACATCAACAAAAGCAAAACGAGGATAATGGAATGTAGTCGAATTAAGTCGGGTGATACTGAGGGAATTAGATTAGGAAATGAGACACTTAAAGTAGTAAAGGAGTTTTGCTATTTGGAGAGCAAAATAACTGATGATGGCCGAAGTAGAGAGGATATAAAATGTAGACTGGCAATGGCAAGGAAAGCTTTTCTGAAGAAGAGAAATTTGTTAACATCGAGTATTGATTTAAGTGTCAGGAAGTCGTTTCTGAAAGTATTTGTACGGAGCGTAGCCATGTATGGAAGTGAAACATGGACGATAACTAGTTTGGACAAGAAGAGAATAGAAGCTTTCGAAATGTGGTGCTACAGAAGAATGCTGAAGATTAGATGGGTAGATCATATAACTAATGAGGAGGTATTGAATAGGATTGGGGAGAAGAGAAGTTTGTGGCACAATGTAACTAGAAGAAGGGATCGGTTGGTAGGACATGTTCTGAGGCATCAAGGGATCACCAATTTAGTATTGGAGGGCAGCGTGGAGGGTAAAAATCGTAGAGGGAGACCAAGAGATGAATACACTAAAGAGATTCAGAAGGATGTAGGTTGCAGTAGGTACTGGGCGATGAAGAAGCTTGCACAGGATAGAGTAGCATGGAGAGCTGCATCAAACCAGTCTCAGGACTGAAGACCACAACAACAACAGCCAAATTTAACTAACGGGATGACACCGTGTGTTTGGGTAACGTATTTTTCTACTTGGAGGGCACTGACAAGCAATGGTATGAGAACAACGAGGAGAGGTTCACAAGCTGGGAAGTATTCCACGCGCAACTGCGCAAGTATTTCGGCGACACACAACGACAGAAGTGCAAGGCTGAAGATAAATTACAGTGCAGAGCACAGCGTCCGGGAGAAACTACAGCATCCTACATTCAAGACGTCTTGGAGCTGTGTAAAATAGTGGATCCTCGAATGAAAGTTTGCACATCTCATGAAGGGTGTTGCTGAGGACATGTATCAAAGCCTACTCCTGAAGGAGGTTTCGACAGCCAACGACTTCATAAAATGGTGACAGTATATCGAGACAATGCATCAAAAAAATAGTACACACCAAGGAGTTTGAACGGCTTCCAAACGTCGTATCGATGTCTGTGACGGAGGATGCAACTGATTTCACAAGTGTTCTTCGTTCAGAAGGCACTTAGATTGCATAGCGAGCAGAAAACCGAGACGCTTCATGGGGTCATAAGGGAGGAAGTGGAACAGACATTGAACCCAATCTCTCGTCCTTCATTCCCCTTTAGAACGGTGAAATGTCGAGACCCAGGCGAAGTTACGTTCCTGCAATGCCGCATGAGGAAGCTGTTTGGGCAGCAAGGAAGACTGACGTCTGGAGGACCCAGGATAACCAACCAGTGTGTTTCAACTGCGGACGACCGGGACATGTGGTGCGCTATTGTCCAGAAAGGCGGCGGATATTTGATGACGCCCGTGCCAGAAGACAGCAGACTGATCTTACCCGACGCCAACTCCGGGACGACGAAGATGAATAAGAAGATGTGGGTGCAGGACGACGTAGGTCAACATTGCCTCAAGCTAGCCGCTGGAGAAAACTCTCGCCAACACGCCGATCAAGGTCTCCATCGCCGTTTAGAAGCTCCAGCCGATCACCTAGCCGCCGCAACCTGGAAAACTAAAGTGTGCGACCTTCCTTGGAGGTGAGGCCGCCGAAGAGACAAATCCTCCGCAGTCGATCACTACAAAAGTGATAGGAAACTACGTCGATATCCTCATGGATGGCCGACCAGCCAAAGCTCTTTTTGACTCTGGAGCATCATTTTCAGTCATTTGGGAGAAGTACCGTCGCCAGTTGCAGAAAACCGTATTCGTCGACAGCAAAACATCTCTGCTGAAGGTGGCTAAAGGGAAATATGTAAAACCTACAGGAAGATGTACCATTCATGTGGGTATAAGTGGCTGTACACAGCCCTTAGAATTCATCGTCTTACAAGAGTGTAGTCATGAATCATTCTCCGATGGGACTTGGCAATTATAGATTGTGGTCGCTCGAAGATTATGCTAGACGAGATGAGATACTGTGGACAGGAAGATGAGCATCCTAGTGTGTGGAGACTATTCGTGCTGGATGAAGTGATCATTCCTGCAGTCGGCGCTAAAAATACAACTGTCACGTGTCATGCCATGCATGGATCTTGTAGTGGAATGTGAGAGAAGCATACCACTGAAGAGTAACTTGGTCATCCCAGCGTCTGTCGTCTCGTTTAAGAACGGATTCGGTGTATTGTGGATAGTTAACTGTCGCCGAGAACCGCAGTTCCTTCCAAGACGCATGTGCGTAACAAACGCTGAGCCGTTAATTGAAGAACAGCTGAGCGTCTTATAAACCTCCCATGCCTGTGGGCGAAATTAGCGCTACCACTGCGAGACAAGATCTTCTAGCTCGACTATCACCAGATCTCACTAAGGAACAACAGAAGAAGCTACTTGCCATTCTTCAAGAGTTCTCTGAATGCTTCAGTCCACAGGTGAAGAGCAAATTAGCACCGGATTAGCACCGTATTAGCACTGGAGACCATCAACTAATAAGCCAGAGAGCATACCGTGTGCCAGCAACGGAACGTCATATAATTCGCGACGGGGTAGAGAAAATGATGAAGAATGACATCATTCAGCCTTCGCAGAGCTCATGGTCGTCACCGGTGGTCCTCGTCAGGAAGAAGAATGGCAGTTTGCGCTTTTGTGTTGATTACAGGAAGCTTATTAGATAACTAAAACGGACGTTTACCCTCTTCCGCGAATTGACGATACACTAGTTTGTCTGAAGGGGGCTAAGTTTTTCTCAATCATGGACATGTACTCGAGATACTGGCAAATCGAAGAAGATGAGGCTGATCGTGAAAACCTGCATTCATCACTCCTGAGGGCCTGTATGAGTTTAAGGTAATGGCGTTTCGTTTGTGTAATGCACCAGCAACGTTTGAACGGATGATGGATAATCTTCTACATCACCTGAAGTGGACGAAGTGTCTTTGTTATTTAGATGACATTACAGTGTTCTTTGAAATTTTATGAACATATAAAAAGACTGACGGCCAACAAGGCGTACTGAAACTCAATCTAAATACTTGGACACCTTGTGTCAAACGAAGGTGTGCGGCCAGACCCAGAAAAGGTGAGATCTATAACGGAATTTCCTATTCCTAAAAGTATTAGAGATGTGAGAAGCTTCTTTCGATTATGCTCTTATTACCGTCGTTTTATCAAAGACTTTTGTATCAAAGCCAGGCCACTCCAATAGTAGTTAAAAACTGATGCTTAATTTATCTGGGGTGGTGCTCAACAAGATTCTTTCGATGTGCTACGAAAAGCTCTGTATGATGAGAGACCACCTATAGAACTACACACAGATTCCAGTGGGTATGGGATCGGTGCTGTTCTGGTGCAAAGTTCGGATGGGAAAGAGAAGGTTATAATGCTTCTAGAACATTTACGAAAGCCGAGAGAAACTACTCAACTACAGAAAGAGAATGTCTTGATGAGATCTGGGTCATGTGCAAATTTCGACAGTATCTCCATGGAAGGCCATTCACAGTTGTTACAGACCATCATTCACTTTGTTGGCTGACAGGTCGTAAGGATCCAACAGGACGACTAGCCAGGTGGGCACTACGTCTTCAAGAGTATGACATTACCATAGTGTACAAAAGTGGAAGAAAACTCCAAGATGCCGACTGTCTCTCAAGAAACTCTGTGCAGGACCATGAAGACTCTGATGAAGATAGTGACTGTCTCGCTGCACTCCAGGATCTCTCCGCTGAGCAGAAGAAGGACGCCAAGATATATCAAATTATGCTTGTCTTAAATCGGTCAGAGGATGTGAAAGGACAATTTAAGGTAGTTAATGGATTACATATCAAGAAAAACTTTGATCTGTTTGGAAAGAGGTGGCTACCAGTGATTCCTAAACACATGCGCTTAGATGTTCTACAGAAATTCCATGACACACCTGAGGCCAGACATTTAGGATTTATTAAGACATACGACAGAATCCGCAAGAGGTTTTTCTGGTCAGGTTTATTTAGGAGTGTCCGTCACTATGTGTCACACTGTCGAGAGTGCCAGAGGACAAAGGCAGTTTCTCAGAAACCACCTCAGATTAGATTTAGATTAGATTAGATTAGATTAGTTTTTCGTTCCATAGATCCGTGTTGAGGAGATCCTCGTGGATGTGGAACATGTCTTTTTTTAAGCTCAAATAACAATACTAATAGAATGAATATATACAATACATCATTTGTTTCTATTAAAAAATTCGTCAATGGAGTAGAAGGAGTAGGCCACTAGTAAGTCTTTCAGGCTCCTTTTAAACTGATCTTTATTTGTAAATAAATTTTTTATGTTTGCTGGCAAATTATTGAAGATGAGTGTTCCTGAGTAGTGGACCCCTTTTTGAACTAAAGTAAGTGCTTTTAAGTCCTTGTGCAGATCATTTTTGTTCCTGGTATTGTATGTATGAACTGAGCTGTTTGTTGGAAAAAGAGATATATTATTTAGGACAAATTTCATTAAGGAGTAAATATACTGAGAGGCAGTAGTTAGTATACCCAGTTCTTTGAAGAGGTTTCTACAGGACGTCTGTGAATTTACTCCACAAATAATACGTATTACACGCTTTTGGATTCTGAAAACTTTTGCTTGACTTGAAGAGTTACCCCAAAATATTATACCATATGACATTAGGGAATGAAAGTAGGCAAAGTATGCAAGCTTTTTCATTTTTATGTCGCCTATGTCTGCTAACACTCGAATTGCAAATACAGATTTGTTAAGGCGTTTCTGCAGTTCTCTGGTGTGCTCCTCCCAACTGAATTTATTATCAAGTTGTAATCCCAGGAACTCAAGACTGTCAACCTCTTCTACCTGCTCTTCTTCATACTTTATTTATATGCTGGGTGGAAACCTCTTACAGGTTCTGAATTGCATTTAGTGAGTCTTTTCGAAGTTTAATGTCAATGAGTTGGCTTTAAACCATTTATTAATATCCATGAAAATATCATTATCAGATCTTTCTAGAACTACACTCGACATACTATTTATGGCAATACTTGTGTCATCTGCCAACAAAACGAACTCTGCTTCTGGCAATGGCCCTAAGATGGATCCTTGTGGGACACCACATGTAATTTCTTCCCATTTTGATGATGACTGATGAATTAATTCACTAGTCCCTTGCACTGACACCCTTTGTTTCCTGTTAGTGAGGTATGACTTGAACCATTTTGCAGCACTGCCCGTGACACCATAGAATTCTAATTTATTTAAAAGGATGTTGTGGTTCACACAATCGAACGTCTTTGACAAATCACAGAAAATACCTGCTGCTTGTAACTTGTTATTTAATGAATTAAGTACATTTTCACTGTAGGTGTAAATAGCCTTTTCGATATCAGAACCCTTCAGAAATCCAAACTGTGTTCTTGATAATATGTTATTTGTGGTCATATGGTTGAGAAGCTGCCTGTACATTACTTTTTCTAAAATTTTTGAGAATGCTGGCAAAAGTGAAATCGGTCTGTAGTTTGATGGTATCTCTTTATCCCCTTTCTTGAATAGGGGCTTAACATCTGCATATTTTAGACAGTCAGGAAATGTCCCAGTTATAATTTACTGGTTACACAAGAAACTTATAATTGTACTAAACTCACAAGAACATGCCTTAATTAACTTTGTAAATATTTCATCGTAACCACTACATTGCTTTGTTTTTAAAGATTTTATTATGGAAGTTTTTCCTTTTGGTGAAGTGAGTGACATATTCATGTACCTGAAGCTATTTCTAACCGCTAGTTTCAGATATTCAAGGGCATTATTTACTGATCCTGACAATCCCATTCTATCAGTAATGGGTATAAAGTACTTGTTAAATAGATTTGCCACACTATGCCCATCGGTTACTGATGTGTCATCTACCCTTAGTGCTATTTGCTCCTGTTCCTTTCTGGTTCTACCAGTCTCCTTTTTCACTATATCCCATATTGTTTTTATTTTGCTCCCTGACATTGCTATCTTCTTTTCGTAGTGCATTTGTTTAGATATCTGAATTACTTTTTTTAATATTTTACAGTATTCCTTGTATTTAGCTAAATCATCAGCATTGGAGCTATTCTTGGTCGACAGATACATTTTCCTTTTTGTCTTACAGGAAATCTTTATTCCTTTTGTGATCCATGGTTTTATTACAGACTTCTGTTTAATTTGAGTAACTTTTAGAGGAAAACAGTTTTCAAACGTGGTACTGACATTGTTCATGAATGGGTTATATTTTTCATTCATGTCATGAGCACTATAAACATCTTTCCAGTTCATATCTTTGAGCAGTTTTCTAAAACACTCAATTTTTGTTTGATTGAATACTCTCCTGTACTCATATTTAGCAGTCTTGATAATCTGCTTAGAATTTACATCTAAAACAAGGAGCTGCATGTCATGATCTGATAGTCCATTTATTACAGGTTTTATGATATGATTTTGTTCCTTTGATTTGTCTATAAAAATGTTATCAATGGCTGTCCTTGAGGATTTAGTGATCCTAGTTGGAAAGTTTACAGTGTGAGTTAGATTGAAAGACAACATTACTAACTGCATTAAATGTTTACTGGAAGATTGCATTAGAAAATCTGTATTAAAGTCACCAGCAATCAAAATTTCTTTGTTTCTTCCTGTTAAATAACCCAAAAGAGCTTCTAGATGATTTACAAATAGATTATAATTTCCTGCAAGTGCTCGGTAAATAGTTACTATTATATAGGATCTGTTATGGAACTCTACTTCTGTTGCACATGCTTCTAGATGCTGCTCTAAACAGAATTTATTAATGTCAATGTTCTTGAATTTATGGCAGTTTTTAATAAATGTGGCAACTCCTCCTCCATCCATATCTACTCTGCAGAAGTAGGAAGCTAGCTTAAATCCTGAAATGTCTAACATATCTATACCAGTGGTCACTTGATGTTCAGAGAGGCAGATTATGTCAATTTCGTTAGATGAATTCATTTCATCAATACAAATGAGTAGTTCATCACCTGGCCGACTCATGCCAATTCCACCAGCCGAAACGCCTTTCCAGCGTGTTGGGACTGACCTCCTCGGACGATTTACAACGTCTGCTAGTGGCAATAGATGGATTATTGTTTTCAGTGATTATCTGACACATTATGCCATCACAAAAGCCGTGGAAACAGCTGAAGCATCAGAGGTAACCAAATTCATCGTGAAAGACATTGTATTAAAACACGGTGCCCCAAGGTCGTTAATTACGGATCGAGGACAAATATTTTCAATCGCATCTTGTGACACAGATAAACCGTCGGTGCAACATTACTCATCACATGACGACTGCCTACAACCCGCAAACTAAAGGGTTTACCGAAAGCCTTAATAAAACTTTGGCCGACATGCTATCAATGTTCGTCAATGTTGAGCAGAGCAACTGGAATGAGGAGCTACCTTTCGTGACGTTTGCCTACAACACCACCAAACAAGACACCACGGGATTTACGCCCTTTTCCCTGGTGCATGGGCGTGAGGCGACTACGACGATGTTTCCGTTACATCCTGATGACGTGGACGACGACTACATCGTTCAGGTGTTAACCACAGCTGAGGAAGCTCGGTAGTTCGCTCGACTCCGCACGCTGCAGCCTCAAGAAAACGATCGCCAAAGGTATGACGCGAGCCACCGCCCTGTTGTTTTACCAGCCTAGTGACCACGTCTGGATTTTCAGTCCTGTTCGGAAGCTTGGTCTCCCTGAGAAGCTACTCAGGCACTACTTTGGACCTTATAAGGTTGTAAAACAGTTGTCTGATGTCACTTGTGTAGTTGAAGATTTCCACCCCGACACAAGACGACGAAAGATCATAAATATGGTCCACGTCCTTCGAATGAAGCCCTTTAGGGATCCTGCAACCCAGGGTAAATTCGAAGCTCCAGCGACAGGCAACAAGCGGAAATGTGACGAAGAGCGTAGCGGCAAAAGAAGTTCTAAGAAGGTCACCGCCAGGACGAGCATCAGTCGTCGGGAGTCGGAGTATGCAGGACCGATGACTCATTCCCGGACTAGGACGACGTAACACCGAGACGCTTTTCTGTTAAGGAGGGAGCAATGAGGTTGAAGAAGCTAAGTAACACAGTGGTGTAGTGGTTATGATACTAAGCATGGAGGGTCGTGAGTTCAAAACTTGTCTGGACTGTACAGTTTTAATTTCTATATTCGGTTCGAGTACATTCTAGAAGTATCCACAAATGTCAAGCATCATTGTACTGGAATGTTCTGTAGCTGTGTATATACTGTATGTGTTCTGGCCGGAGGCAGTTCGCTCCACTCTCTTGTATGTGCAAGTGCTGAATAAACCTTCGGTAAGTGAAGTTAGTGTTCGTCATTCATCGAATTACACCTTTAAGAGAATCGGAATTCAGTCCGCCTGAATACTTGTTTAACAGTAGAGGTGTGAAAGGATTGCTGTTTCCCTTCCTTGGTATGTTGGTCAGAAGGAAGACTGATGGTACGTTGGGACATGCCGTTTATGGGAAGTCTACTCTTACTGACTTGTTTCTGCAGACCGATAGTTGTCACCATCTGGCTCAGCGAGAAGGGATACTTCGTACCTTGGTTCACAGAGCCCATGTCGTCTCAGACCCTGAGAATTTGACAGCTGAGTTAGCCCATCTTGAGGTCACCTTACGTCAGAAAGATTCATCCAAGTCTACGGTCTTTACGGTGTTTTTGCCACACGCAGGGAGCATTTCGAACAGGACTGGTCGTATTTTACAGAAATACGATGTGAAATGTATTTTCCAACCATACTTTAATTGGCAGATTAGGGTCCTTTTCCGTTCTGCAAACGATGATCTTGGCTTGTGTAAGGTGGGTTCTACCGTATTTCTTTGCAGTTTTGGCATGTTATGTATTGGTCAGGCTATCAGGTCTGTGGAGGACCGGTGTACTGAACATAAATGGCACACAAGCTTACAACAGCTGAGCAAATCCGCCATTGCAGAACATTGTCTTGGCATCAGTCATCCTACGGAATATAACAACACGGAGATCCTGGCACGTACTTCCAGCTGTTGCGATAGTGTTATTAAGCAATCAGTTGAAATTAAATTATGAAGTAACCTTTTAAACAGAGATGGTGGTTTTTGTTTAAATTCTACATGGAATCCTACTCTTTTACTTGTCAAAAAACAGAGGGACAAAGTTTATGTTACCTCATCCTCTGATTATTAGCTTCACTATCGATAACTTCTGATGACGATCATCTATGGTTTGTGATGGCGCTAGCGTTTACAGTGTGTGTGTGTGTGTGTGTGTGTGTGTCTTATCTTTCAGGAGTTTCTCTGGAAACTGAGTTTTTAAATTCCCTTGCACAGCACTTACTTGCTGCAGTTTTCCCTTGAAAATGGCGGGGTCTGCTCCTGTCGAAGTATCGGCGGTTGTCGACGATGTCACCCGGCTGCATTCCCGTAAGTTATTTGAACAACTTATGAGGACTCTTTCAGTTCTCCGCGTTCATCGTCCTTGAGACATTCGCGTACTTCGCAGCTGAAGATTCATTGTGGCTGCACGTTACTGGAAGGCCGATTCCGTTTATGGGGATGCATCGTTTGTCCAGCTGCTGCAGCTTTCTTTCCACTTTGTGACACACTGTGCTTCTACGTCTTGATGTTGATAGGAGACCATCGGTTTGGTGTTGCTCTTAAACAGTTTGTTAGCCAGCGTAGTTGCGGACATTCACACAGTTTTTTAAAGGTGTTCTGAAGGAACAATGTTACTTAATATGGCTCACGGTGTGTTATAAAATATTATTTGATTTATTTGTGAATATGTAATGGTGACCATATGGAAATGGAGATGGAATCAACGCCACGTGAAACCATAAGATTATTTATTGTTGGGTATTCAACTGTTGTTCTAGTTTTAAATATATAAACGAATACGAAATGCAAATAGTCTGAGGTTTTCCAAAGGTAATTTAAATAATTGTTTCGCAATGAGTAGCATTCTGCATTGAGACTGTGGCAACCATCAGGCAAGGCGGCAGACCCTCTGGCCTCTTCAAATACTTATTAAGGGCCTATCTTGAATTTCTGAAATCTGAATTTGGATATACGCAAATTAATGTCATTTCGCTACCGTATAACGCAGTCATGCATTGCAGGTAATCAGATGCTATGTACCGGCGTGTATATGGTTGGGAACAGGAAGCATACAGATTGTAGTTCTATTCATTTCACGTAGGAGACGAGCACAAACTTTTGGGTGCTGAAGAGGCCAACCGTTCCAACAGCGACGAACGGTCAGAAGATAGGGGAAAACGATCACTGGGAATGGCGGACAGAGTCCCGACCCTGGCTGGCGGCTTTCTCTTTTGATGTTGGGTCTCAGGGGCCAGAGCGACAGACGCTCGGTATTTTTACATTGGCTGGGGGCAGTTTTCTCCCTAAAGCCTCATGTTTTGGACAGGAACGCCCCAAATCTGTACTACAGCTGTGTTATTGTTTGTGACGTTTCGGGGAAACGGTCGCCGAAGGCAACGGGATAGCCAGCAGGACTATATCACAAGTAGCAACCTAACTATCACATTCCGTTGGCACCTGTCACCAGAAAGCTTCCCGTGCAATCTCATGTGCGAGGTTCTGATGGGCTGCTCAATTGTTAAGTCAGCACACATTTGCAGTCGCCATCGGCAATTGATGGGAAGGATTGGCGCCTAGGTTGACGCAATATGGTAGTGGGAGTCGAAACGAATTTGTTGTACGACCATAATTGCGAAATCCTTGTTTATTGGCGACGATTGGCTGAGTTCAGGCACAACAGAGTAATTGCTCTCTGGCGACAGGGTGGATGCTAATTTGGGGTTGTTGGTTCCCGGGCACTGCAGGAGTCAGTAGGGTACTTTGCCACCCGGGCACTGCAGGAGTCAGTAAAGTACTTTGCCACCCTTTGCTGCAGAGTAATTTCATTTGCAGAATCACTTGTCCAGCCATCCGGACAAACACTTTTTTTTTTTTTCGCGCTTCGATCGGTTTCCTAGGTGGAGCCCGTTCCATGCAGCGACCAGAGCAATAGCCACACTGTCGGTAATATATGCAGTTCCGGCTTGTAGGATTTCAGTAGATTTTTCAGCCACCAAGAATTCGAACTGAGGTTTTTCGGTCGTGACAGCAGTAGAATCACTTTAACCCCTTAGGTGATATCATGGTACTGCATCAGATTACCCATTTACTTATCGATATTATACATTTCAGCTGTTCTCTTTGCTCCCCCTTCTCATAGTAGAGAAGCGCACTAAATTCCATACAGTGGAGTTTGTGCTAGGTTCTTGCCAACACTTCTATGAAGTGGGGAATTCTTACACGTTTGGGTTACTTTAATATACAAGATTGTTCCTCCTACAAATTCATAATCAGTTTTGTGTTCCATTTAAAGAACATAAATGTAAGTGTAAATTTGTAGGACGGAATTTGTCTGTTGAATAGTCACAATCACCAGAATCCTCCCCATCATCATTTTTGGAGGGAAATATTGAATTTAATTTAATGCATAAATTATATTAGAGGCTAGACACCCCATATAGTTTATATCAGGGTCCTTATTATATCGCTTTATGCACCCAGAATCAATATACACCCACTTGTGTGTGATTCACATGGTATTGTGATTCTGCCTCCGAACTTGCATATCAGTTAAGGGCACCACGATTGGAAATAAGCTTCTAGTTTCCATATTGGAGATCCTTCCATTAGGATTCGTACCCTACAGATCACATTGATACAATTTAGTTTCTTTTTCTCAACTCATCTGTTACCTGAAACTCTCTTTAGATGTGCGGGAGATTTAAGTTGGCGGCACCCATGTGCTAATCCTTGTCTTTTATTTGGCGAGTTACATTCCATGGTGACTCACAGTTTTGTGGTTTCTGCATCACATTCATGATGATATGAAGTCAGCAATGCTAACAGCGACATTAACTTCTATAAGATTTCTTTTTGACTCTGTGTTGTTTTGGAGCGATTTTTTTTTATATACACTCCTGGAAATTGAAATAAGAACACCGTGAATTCATTGTCCCAGGAAGGGGAAACTTTATTGACACATTCCTGCGGTCAGATACATCACATGATCACACTGACAGAACCACAGACACATAGACACAGGCAACAGAGCATGCACAATGTCGGCACTAGTACAGTGAATATCCACCTTTCGCAGCAATGCAGGCTGCTATTCTCCCATGGAGACGATCGTAGAGATGCTGGATGTAGTCCTGTGGAACGGCTTGCCATGCCATTTCCACCTGGCGCCTCAGTTGGACCAGCGTTCGTGCTGGACGTGCAGACCGCGTGAGACGACGCTTCATCCAGTCCCAAACATGCTCAATGGGGGACAGATCCGGAGATCTTGCTGGCCAGGGTAGTTGACTTACACCTTCTAGAGCACGTTGGGTGGCACGGGATACATGCGGACGTGCATTGTCCTGTTGGAACAGCAAGTTCCCTTGCCGGTCTAGGAATGGTAGAACGATGGGTTCGATGACGGTTTGGATGTACCATGCACTATTCAGTGTCCCCTCGACGATCACCAGTGGTGTACGGCCAGTGTAGGAGATCGCTCCCCACACCATGATGCCGGGTGTTGGCCCTGTGTGCCTCGGTCGTATGCAGTCCTGATTGTGGCGCTCACCTGCACGGAGCCAAACACGCATACGACCATCATTGGCACCAAGGCAGGAGCGACTCTCATCGCTGAAGACGACACGTCTCCATTCGTCCCTCCATTCACGCCTGTCGCGACACCACTGGAGGCGGGCCGCACGATGTTGGGGCGTGAGCGGAAGACCGCCTAACGGTGTGCGGGACCGTAGCCCAGCTTCATGGAGACGGTTGCGAATGGTCCTCGCCGATACCCCAGGAGCAACAGTGTCCCTAATTTGCTGGGAAGTGGCGGTGCGGTCCCCTACGGCACTGCGTAGGATCCTACGGTCTTGGCGTGCATCCGTGCGTCGCTGCGGTCCGGTCCCAGGTCGACGGGCACGTGCACCTTCCGCCGACCACTGGCGACAACATCGATGTACTGTGGAGACCTCACGCCCCACGTGTTGAGCAATTCGGCGGTACGTCCACCCGGCCTCCCGCATGCCCACTATACGCCCTCGCTCAAAGTCCGTCAACTGCACATACGGTTCACGTCCACGCTGTCGCGGCATGCTACCAGTGTTAAAGACTGCGATGGAGCTTCGTATGCCACGGCAAACTGGCTGACACTGACGGCGGCGGTGCACAAATGCTGCGCAGCTAGCGCCATTCGACGGCCAACACCGCGGTTCCTGGTGTGTCCGCTGTGCCGTGCGTGTGATCATTGCTTGTACAGCCCTCTCGCAGTGTCCGGAGCAAGTATGGTGGGTCTGACACACCGGTGTCAATGTGTTCTTTTTTCCATTTCCAGGAGTGTATATTATTGTCTCGAAGAAAGAAGGGTAGATTATTAGATCCGTTCTTGCTTGAATTAGTGTCGTTGCTGTAATGATATTTTGTTCTGACTGCTGAAAGGAGTAAAGTGTGGTTTTCAAGGAACGCAAATCGTACAAATTCTAATAACATGATGGAGCAATTTGACGGCAGGGATGGTGACCTACCGGGGGACGAGATGGTGTTCGAGAATACGGAGCAGACAGGTACAGTTGCCAGTTTTTCATCGCTCTGAGACTGATCACGAACGGGAAAAACGCTCCATGAAGGATAATGCGAATTCCGTTGAGCCACACCCTAGGAAACCTGTTAAAATCATTGTAACAATCTGGAACCCGTTGCAAACAGACAGCATACAGGTCAGTCAGTCCGGGCCAGCATGCCGTAATAGCGCGCAAGAATCCAGAGATGTATTGCCTGTTACCAGTATGGCATATGAGCTACCGTGGGTTGCTGTTTTAGCTCTTCCTAGAGAGATGGAAAGAGAAAGATAGGAAACAGATAACAGATGGAGGAAACAGAAAGAAGAGGAAAGAGAAGCCCGTAGAATTTCGTAAGGAAATTGTCAAGGCGGAAGTCAATAGAACTGAGGCAGAGAAGAGAAGGGAGGAGGCTGAAAAGGCACGGTATGACAAATTTTTCGAAGCGAATTTCCACTGAAATTAGTGAACTCGGGGTGCAGATGCTGAAAATAGCAAACACGTGTGCAGAAGCAAACTAACTGCGATTGGCGCTGAAATAAACGCGCGTTTAGCTAAATCAGAAGAGGCAGGAGCCAAGAAGGTAGCTGTCAGAGCAGCTGGAAGAGCTGTGCATCCGAATCAAACAGCGAATCAGAACACGAAGGCCTTCACCAGTCGACTAGGAGATGGTGGGGTCTTGGTCAAGCACATCTCTAGTAAAGACACAAAAATAGATGATCGATTAGCTCACTTTGAGCAAGCGTTCAAAACAGGCACTGTACGGAAAGATGTAGAGGAAGCTGTACCTTTATGTTGGTCATCCACGGTTTAGTTCTTATGATGTGTCCAGGTTTAAGCGACAGCCCACACAATTCGAACTGAAACACGATCAATGTACACTCGGAGATCCATTCTGGACAGACGCGAGAAGCAACACTGAAAACCCATAGCGGTAATTCGGGTTTGTACAATGACCACTGTAGACACACGTAGAACTTGTTCAGATATCAGAGTCAATGAGATATTCAAGCGCGGAAGGAACACCCATGTTTGGTCACCAAACACTTCTTATCCGTCCTGAAATTTCAGAACTTCAAAGATTTGACTGGGACAATTTAGCAAGTCACTCCCCTCTTCATGGTCACTGAATACGAAGCTGGAATTTCTTTGTACTCTCAAGGAGGATGTCGCTGTGGAAAAAATAAGATTCACTGCAGAACATTGCGTTTCCTTCGACAAATTTATAGACGCTTTTCCCGCCACATACTGGTCGCGAGAAATGTAAGACTGCATTAAGCAAGAAATAATGACGTGGCCAGATGTAGAAGCATCCGGATACAAAAACCCTCTTAAAATGTTCGACACGCTGCTTCGAAAAAATCAATTCTAAGACTTCCCACGTAGCCGGTCTGAGATAATTTGGTTTTGTTATAGCAAACTCCCCACCCACTACTAGCAAGCTTTAGTTGGAAGATATGGTGACAACATTGAATCATTTACTTGTTTGCAATCCGAATAGGAACTTGTGTTTCACAAACAAAATGGAAGAGAAAGAAGAAGGGCAAATGAAGGGGATACTCAGCAACCCCGCAAGAATAACAAAAGGAGCAATGAGTAAAACGAACCGCAAACTTTGTGATAGGAAAGAGTAGCAGAGGTGCACCATAGGAATCAAGAGGACCAGGTCTATGTAGCTGAGAATGCCCATAGGCTTAATAGAAACTGGCACCAACTAGAGTATAGCCAGCAGGGAGACAAGCGATGGGGCAGACAGAACCGTAGTAACAACAACGGCGACAGAATAGAACTTAATGGTCTGAACCCATGTAAAGGCCTACACCAGAGAAGTGAGAATCACAACTGAAGCCAGATATCAAACCATTTATAGAACAGGAACATCGTCATTTGTTATTTTTATTTTTTTGTTAGTGTCGGGTTTGATCTAATTTTTATGAATTTTTTTATGTATTGCTGTTTGTAGCATAGGGTCCATATTACTCTCTAGAATATTTGTTTTTTGTGGCGATCTGTTTTCCCGGTGTATTTCCAATTTGAACAGTTCTCGGGTGTCCGACCGGGTAGCGTCGTAATTTCTCCACAATATTCCGGCAGACGTACCTACACGTTGCCATCTTCAGGTGGTTCCTGACGAAATGAGGTCAAGAAAAACACACAAATCAACAAAAAAAGAGAAAACTAGACTAATTTGTTTTCTCTTTACACACATCAAACTCGTTTACAGTTTCTGCCTTGTCGATGGAAATGGCAACCAATATCCATTCCGTACTGTTTCCCCCCCAGTGTATTTGGGAGATTTGTTGCAACTATGTCCACAGGTACTGTCCTCACGAAAGGGAAGCGAACAATGAAACAGAAAGAGGCATGGGCCTGACAAACAAAAATAAAGAAAAAAAGGAGGATGGGAATTGTTCATATTCTACTCAAACAGAAATATATACATAAACAAAAGAACAAATAATCATATAGATAATTTAAGTTACATTACTTACTTATCAGTAGTACTAGGATAATTACAAAAGCTTATTCTATTTAATTAAATGTGTGTCAATTTTCCTAAGTGTGGTAATTCGTCTGGGTAGTTTTAGAAGTAGGTGGTGATGGGTAACATTGGATTTCTGATTTCGTTAGTGATAAGCATTACTTTAAGATAGCCCTAAAAGGGGTCCCCCCAACCATTTAGTTTTAAGTCTTTTCTAGCACAAGTTGGAAATTAGAACACTAAGAATGACACACCATAAGATTAACCTGTATATCATAGTGATTGTTAGTTACCTGTGGTACAGAATTTAGGCTATTCATGTCTCATGTCAATCAGTTTATTTCTTTTTGCATCACACAAGAGTGAGAAATACTGAGGTCCATAGTATGTGTGGTTCTTTGCTTTCACACACTTTTAAATTCGATATTTGTAACTATGTCAACAACATTGTAAGGGTTGTCAACAAAGCATCAAAAACAGATTGCATCACTGTTGGACCATGATCCACAGTGGAGCTTCAGAAGGGCACCGCATGGTCTGGTACCCGATCAGTTCGCAGAAGTGTGATCTGGACGTCGAGAACAGCGCAGAGTGGATGACTGATGTGCAGCCCAAGGGCTGAGTGGCCTAGGTGAGATAGTCTCTGGCCACAACAACTTTCGCTGTTGGTGAGAAGGCGTGACACATGCATGTACTTTCAAAAGAATGTGCATGCAGCATTGCTATGTCATCTACAGAGGGAACCTCAGACTTGTGTCTGTGTGTGTGTGTGTGTGTGTGTGTGTGTGTGTGTGTGTGTGTGTGTGTGACCACTATCAGAGACTGTCATGGGACTCAGTCTATTTAAGGCTAGCCCAGTTACTCTTAGCCTCTGTTCTCTATGTGTGTTGCTACAGCTCTTTGCGCACATTATTGGTTCCTGCTGAATGTTACTTAAATACTGTGTTCAGGTTGTTAATGCTTCTATGGAATAAAGTTTTGTTCAGCCTACTGGTTGTATGTACACCTAATTACAACGTATTTTACAGAGAAGCAAGGTGGAGACCAGAAATATAATTTAATACACCTTACAGTTTAGTGTGAAAGAGGTAGTTAACAATTATTTAATACTTTTTCCTCAAAGCACCCTCTTCCTCAGCTTTTGTTCAGACCAGTGAGAAAATTGGATAATGCATTGTTAGACAGTGGGAGACAGATCAACTAATTACAGTTTTTACAAGAATATCACATAACGTATCGAAAACTGTTCAGTATGAAATATCTTAAGGATGCTTTACTTCCATGTAAAGAAATAAGAAATGAGAGAATGTGATCAGCATTTGGTTATTCACTGTCCAACAACTCATCACCTATCTCTCTTATTTGAGGTGTGAAACAAAAATCTAAAAGCTTAATGAATATTATTTGCATGAGGAAAATTCAGCTAGGTGATGAAATTGAAATGACAGACACAGGTATGTATGAGACATTAGAATAATTATTCAAGTAATTTAGCATACACAGTTTAATGTAGCTTACAGAGCCACAGGAACAAGAAGGGAAACAATTCTCAAACAGTAGATAACACATCTTCATTTCTTTCAATTAGAGGCATTTACAAAGCAGAGACATAGATCAAACAGTAATCTTAGTCAATAAAAATGAAACAAAATTCTATTTTCTCCAGCAAGAAAGAAAAAAGTTAACAAAAATTGATCATTGTAATTATGAATTGACACAAATCTCAGTTTATTCCAATGGCAATCTTTTACAGTGTGTGATGATTAACATCAGTGGAAGGTATGAGTCATACACATATCTGGTTGTTACTCCATGACCAATTAATCTACAGTGTGTCTTGGCCCAAAGGCATCAAGATTTCTGTTGCTCATTGCAATTCTTTCAATAGCTCAGGCAAAAGTGGGGTATAAATCCATTGTCTACATCTAAGATTTCATTTACTTATAGGTTTACAAGAGACTGTCATCTGAATTTTCATCAGCTGCTTGTATAGACTGATGAAAATCACCATGCAATTGTGAAAAGATGGCATGAGCACACTTTCTCAATTAATGTATTGGAGGAAGACTTAAAACACTACAGATGTGTTTCATGCATGTCAGCACATACTACAACAAATGGGTCAGTTTCAAAGAGCATGTGATTATTTACATTGAATGGCAGGAGAGTGCATTGCCACAGATGGACATCAGATTGAGCTCCTTGTATGAACAATTGTTCAGATCTCTAAAAGTTATGTTTCTAAACCCATGATTATTGTCCTGTTTTCTCTTGTTGTGTTAAGCACTACCACTTCTCAAAATATTCAACATTTTTTTACACTGTGTAAATGAAATACAGCATCTCAAAAGTTGATTAGCCCCCATTTCAATAAAAGCACATGTCCATCTTCTGTCTTCCTCCATGACACTTCACCTAAAAAAAAAGTGAGAAATCATGGTGTAGCTTGGACGAGTACCTCAGTTAGACAGAGAGAAGTTGATCCATGCTGAATTTTATTTTTCCCTTGATTTCAAAGTATAAGGCAAAAAAACTGAGTAGCAGGTTTTTACTTCAACCTGGTCTCACAAATTTCAACAATTTTTAATAGACTTTGCAGCTTTTCATTACTAAATAAAAAAACTGTTGTTGACATGCTAATACTGGTCTTGTTACAAAACCTTTTGTACCAATTGCTGAAATGAGAATAATTTGTTTGATACCAATAATTCCTTATCATTTCAGAACTGGGATATCTATTGAAAATACTGATGAAGTTGAACATAACACATACAATAAACATAGTGCTCAAATTTGACTACCTAAAAGGTATTTAAAATTTGAATGTGACAAGTGCAGCACTTGAAAACTTGTTTTCTGCACTTTATGGGTCTATTTTCATTTTGTGAGTACACTATATAGTTTACATTATAAAAGCTGGTACCTGAAATATCAGCCGTGCTGTTAGACACATATAAAAACACATGACCCAAACGTAGTGAAGTTCCAAAAGTTATGTTAGTATTGTGTATTAGTTAGCAGTACTGATATTTCACTTCTTGAAGCTAGTAGCCACTAGCAATTTTAATTTTCTATTATTACTTTATCGTTTTCTGAAGCAAATTTCATTGTGATATGGTTAATATGGTGTATGTTTAACAACAAAGTTAAGTTTTTATGATAGTTACACATATATTTTATTTAGGTAGCTGTTCAGTTATGTGTAAAAACAGAATAAATAAAATTTGCAGTGCAATTAAAAATAAAATCATAGAGTTGTGTAATTTTTTGTGCAATCGTTTTGTGTTATTTCCTGTCTTTGTATTGTGGATTAGTGTAGTTGCAGCGCCGAGAAAATAAAGAACATTGGTTCTGTTTCTTTTTCTTCTGTTCATTGCATTATTTCTAATTTGCATGAAATATGATACTATTTATTTATTTATTTATTTATTCATTCGCAGTTTATAGAGAATTATTAATGAGTATAATGACATTGTAATAAGAAATAAATATAACTGTAAGACATAAAACTTACTCTTCATTCCATGACAGAACTACTTTTACCATTTTTCATTACTTTTTCTTAGTTGTTTGACAGTGGGTATATTTGTTTATTTGAATTCAGAGTGTTCAGTAGTGATGATCAATATTTCAGTTGGCCACAGCAATTGGGAGTAAGTGAAGCTGATGGAAATTCAAAGCATGGGAATTCCGTCCTCAAAACTACTAAATGCTGATATTTAAAGACAGAAATCAAGTGGATAAAATTCCTATGCAGCATGTTTGAAATTGGGTGGCGCAATTTTAGGCTGAAAACTTTCTATTATTATTATTATTATTATTATTATTATTATTATTATTATTATTATTATTCCTTGCTCTGACTCTGATCAAGTATATAACATATTTAAATGAAAGGGTTTCTGTATGAAAAGGAATGAAGGTAGCTTAGAGATTAACATCTTATCAACATCATCATCATTACAAACTGTTGTCTTTAACAGAGACAATTTCACCAAGAACACTCCATTTAATTACCTTGTTAATACTAAAAATGTATACCAGTAATGTGTTTCTATTTTCTATAAAATACTGAAAACGGAGAAAAAGTGCTAAAACCAGAAATGTAGGAATTATCTGCTCTCTTCATTTCAGCTCTTTTCTATCCATCACATGCTATATCTTCATAATAATAGATTCAATACAGTTTCATTACAGGTGTGTTTTAAAGAAATGAATATATTTGAAACACTCTAATTATTGTTGATCATTAGTTATTTCAGTTTTTGGCCATGCGTATGTAGTTGGTATTGAAGATGTGTAACTGAAATCATAGATCTGTGCTTTGATGAAGTTCTCCAAGTTTTCAGGCTGTGGAAAAGTTGATGCAACTCCTGAAATAAAAATAAAGGAACATAAAAATATACATTCCTCTTTTCATAAACATAAATGAAAGCAATATTTTGGTCATTGCCTCAACAATATTACAAGCTTTGAGCAAAATCTTTTTAAAAAATGACATAATATGTTCTCACCTGTTTTGTATCCAAACTTTGCAACTTCCACAGCAATTCTAAATGAACACTCACGGATGCTATGCAAGGGTGGATAAAGGCTACCTCTCTCTAAATCAGAATCATTGACAAAGTTGGCCAGTGCCTGTAAATGACAATTTTTTTATTGGCAGATAAATCAGAAAATATAGATACACAGTCAGGAATGATTGAAAATAATGTGTATTGCTCTTTGCATGAAGCATAGTCAAAAGTAAAGGCCTTTGCTTATATTTACATGTTGGCAATTCAAAACAGAATTGCATGAATGCAACACTATTGATTGTTTACAGAGCCACAGGAATCAGTGTTTTATTTCAGAAATCATATTACTAGAGGAGTAAGCAAACAAAAAAATTGTTTCTATTACTATCTGCAAAGTACAGGGTAATTATAATTAAAGTTAAACTTTCAAACTGCTGTAGAAATAACACCACTGCTCAGAATGACGTCAAATTGCAACAGGATATTACCAGAGAAGGGGGAAAATGTATGGCAGGAGAAAAATAAATACTCACAAAATGTACCAATAGATGGCACTGTAGGCATCATAATTTAATGGTGGTCGACTGCAAATGACAAATGAATCACACAACAAAGCCTATGGTATATGTTTGATGCTAAACAAACTGTACTACTCAATGTGCATGGGTGTACAGATGTGATACTGTTAGTTACATAAGCCCATCCACCAAGGCAAGGTCATATCACACTGTATGGGAAAAATTGGTGTTTAATTGTCCTGAGGCCAAAATCTGCATAAAATGCACCAGGTGCATCGGTTTTTGATTGTCCTGAGGCCAAAAACTGCATAAAAAGCATCAGTCACATCAATTTTTAATTGCCCTGAGGCCAAAATCCGCTTAAAAAGTATCAATCACATCAGTTTTCAACTGTCCCGAGGCCAAAAACTGTGTAAAAAACATCAATGAAAATCAAATCAGATTATTAATTTCTATGTGACTGGCACAAACCATGTTCAATATGCTATCCACCGGTTTCTGCAACGAGATGAAATCAAGAAACAGCATGTTCAGAATGTGGGCCTTCAATGCAGCTAAGTTTGTAATTGGAACACTGAATGCAACATCTTTCAGATAGCCCCACAGTCTGAAATCACATGCATTAAGATCATGTGAGCGGGATGGCTGATAATTCTAGCATTTATGAATGCTTAACTGAATTTGCAATGTGCAGATGTATGCCATCTTGCATAAAAATGATCCTATCCACAGATCCATGCTGTTGGAGAGCTGGAATGATATGGTTGTGCAAAAGACACTCATAGTGCTTACCAGTGATGATACAGGTAACAGGACCAGAAGCACCTGTCTCTTCAAAAAAATGTGGCCCTATGATAAATTATGCCATAAACCCGCACCTCACAGTGACCTTTTCAGGATGAAAAGGTACTAGTTGATTTGTGTGTGGATTTTTCGTTGCCCATATTCAGCAATTCCGTGTATTGACATATCTTGTTAGATGGAAGTGGGCTTCGTCTGTCCACAAAGTCTTCCACGGCCAATCATTGTCCACTTCCATGTGAGCAAGAATTTCTAAAGCAAAGGTCTCTCTTGCTGGCAGGTCAACAGGAAGCAACTCGTGTACATGGGTAATTATGAATGGATAGCAAAGAAGGATGTTTCATTGGATTTTATGCACTGCACTCATGGGTATGTCCAATGTTCGGGCAATTCTCTATGCACTACATGTTCACACACCACCGCTCGGCTCCTCCTGCATTGCTGTGGCCAATGCTTCCACTGACATCAAATCAGTTTGTTTCCTCCCTCTACCACCAGGTTGCACACCAAAAGAACCTGTCTTTTCGAATTACTGAATCATTTTCTCCAGACCCAAGGCAGTCTTCAGATCAATGCCTTTTTTTCAAACCCCTCAGTGTTCGGAACTTCTGCAGAGCAATGTGTACACAGTCATCATTCTTGTAATACAGTTTTACAAGCAGAGCATTGAGACAGTCATGGCAAATGTAGCAGACATGAATGGAGGAAAAGCCATATACTCGGGGTGTGAATACCAACTTCAGTTGTTCGTGCGCATGACAGGTGTCTTCATCTATGTATTCTGACACATACAGAACCACCTATTGATCAATTTTCACACTATTTTTTTTTTTTCTTCTGTCACACAGTTTCCCCCCTCTCCAATAACATTCCATTGCAATTTGATGTCATTCTGACCAGTGGTGTTATTCATACAGCATTTTGAAAGTTTAGTTATAATCACCCTATATATGCTATATGCTATCATTAATGCTTTTCCTTTTTTTGTGCCAAAAGGTCTACAGCTATTCAGATTCATCAAAAGTTGTGACTAATTTATGGATCTACAGTAATGAATCAAGGAAATGTTGGACAATGATGAGAGGACTTCAAAAGTAGCCATACAAGTGAGAGTAATAAAGAATGCAGTTGCGGGTCAAGTATCCACAGTGACAAAATTATGCAATAGATGGACCAAAACAAATGATGTGACTGGTGATTCATGACCGGTGATGAACTTTCCACAGTTCAACATTGCACGAAAAAAAATGTTGAGGGCATTTCTTTACTTATATTGAAATGGAATCTGGGTAAACAGAAAACTCTCAAAAAATTGTGGCATGCCATAAAAATTGATGTGCAGGGAATTTTTGTCCAGGAAAACTATTCTCCATGATAATGTATGGGTGAGAGTCAATACTTCTGTTGGGAATTTTTCACTATCCTGCCTACAGTCCCCACCTCGCACCCAGTGATTAATAACAGTGTTCTTGCAATTGAAATAAAACAGAGGCTTGGTGGACAATGGTTTGAAAATGACAAAGAACTGAAGACTGCCACTGTCGACTGGTTGAGTTCCTAGGCAGAGGCCTTCTGCACAGAGGGCTTGTAGAAGCTAGTGTAAGTTTACAAAAAGTGATTATGTAGAAAATTGAAGTAGGTTTATGGGAAACCAAAACCAAAAATAAATAATTTCGCTGATGAACATATATTCTTCATAACCAAAGCTGCTTTCTCAGTTACATCTCATACAACAAATACAACAATCAATACTTTGGTCATGCAATGTATGAAGTACAATGGAATTTCCATGTGCCAAAGTAACACATCATTGCCATTACTGTTCCACAGCACTGGCCTCTAAATTATGGGAACTCTATTACAAAAAGCAGCTCCTAGTTACAGACAAGAAAACAGCTATGCAGTTCTTGTGTCACATTATGCTTCATATCATACAAAATCTCTGTACTGCAACCAACAAACACTTGTCGCAAGGCGACTGCCAAAACACAACCAATTGATTTACTTACACAACTTCCACACATACAGAATAAACCACTAGTAAATCACTGGAAAATGAAGTCAGTGGTCTACTGAAAATTCATTACATTGACAACATGAGAGGCACCCACAATCACATGACTGAGATGTGTTAGGTTTTCCATGAAATGACTGTCATGAATTTCTCACTGACATTCACTTAATTCTAAATCAGCAGTTGAATATACTTGCATGATACACATTATGTATTCTGAAAAGTACTGATGAAGAGACATTCATTATTGTGGCTATGTGACTTTTACACTTCCAGTATGCCAACACCTCTGGCTGCAATGAGACCATGAACAGTACAATGACATCCTTTTGATTGCCAACTGATTATATTTTATTACAAATCAACCTTCAACTTGTATCTTCCTCTTGAAACACATACTGGATATGAATCATTGTGAACAGTACCTATAAGCTTATGTTTTAATCTCAAGGTTGATCTACCAATGGGTATAGTTGTTTGTGTATCTCCACCCACACATTTATGAACCTATAATATATTAATGTGCAGTGGTGATGAAGGTTATCCTCTTCAAGTATCGTGTCTTAGTGTTGTGATCCAATGAGGTAAAACCTTGACTTACAATATATAGGTTATGTATGTGTTTTCCTTCAATGTATTACACTATGCCTCTTTGTTTTCACATTCACCCAACATGAACCTAAGTGAATATTTATAGAACATGCATTCCAAGTTTCTCATTCCTCAGATGTTACAACCAGCCAATAACACAACAAAGTGGGAACATGTAGTGAAATACAGTTTCATAACACCTGCCCCAGGGAAAGATCGAAAACTTTTTTTTTTTTTATCAGTATTGTTTTGTGTGTAAGTTTTTGGTGCTGTGCAATGCAAATTAACTATTTTAATTCCTGACCACTAAATTATTATGCACAATTAAAAATAAATTAAATATATTGGGCACCAACAGTAATATTAGTAATATATATTAATATATCTTAAAATAGAGAATTGTTTATTGTAAAGATTCTTCCTGCTGAAATATACTATCTGACAAAAAAAAAAAAACTGAAACACCCAGAAGACATGGAGAATATCAATGTAACTTTGTACGCGTACACACCATACACAGTAAGATAAATGATTTGAGTTGTAACTCTCTGTGACAGTAAAAAGGCCACCAGAGTGCATTAGTGTTGTTCCCAGGCCTGGTAGAATATTTGGGGTGTGTGAGAAAAGTAATGAGACTGATTTTTTATTTATCAAAGTTCTCATTTTTGTCCTATTCAAAGTACTTCCCTTCGCCAGCAATACACCGTCAGAGTCATTGTTCCCAGTCTATGTAGCAGTCTGAACTGTTCACATTAACACACTCTTTGCCCTACTTTCCTATTCATAATGAATCCTACTCCTGTTATACCATTTTCTGCTGCTGTTAATATTACCCTGCACTCATCTGACCAGAAAAGGTTGTTTTCTTTCCATTTCACTTCATTGACTCCTACTATATCTAGACTGAGCCCCTGCATTTCCCTTTCCAGATTTTCTAGCTTCCCTACCACATTCAAGCTTCTGACATTCCACACATTGAGTCATAGAACATTGTCCCTTCATTGGTTATTCAATCTTTTTCTCATGGTCACCTCCCCACTGGCAGTCCCCTTCTGCAGATAGCTACAAGACTCTTAATAGCTGATGTTGGACTAGTGAGAAGTTTAGCCCTGTCTCATAGGTCAATGCAAGTCTGATGATCCTTATTTACATTGACTTGATAGCTTGGCAATACAGAGAATTAAATCAGATCCACCGATAAGTGTTTCTGATTAAATGCAGTACATCACATAATTTCTCCTGTGTGGTGCACATCACCTGACCATACCGTGAGTCTGATTTTGCACACATACAAGGAATGGAAAAAATGAACATTTCAAGCTGTATTAGAAAGTTACTTCAAAATCACATACTTAAATTTAATCAAAATTTTGTTGACAAATAAGACCGAAAGGAGCTAAAGGAAAACCATGTATGAAAAGTTCTACGAATTCAAAAGTAATTTCTATCTAAAGTACCAACAAAAAGATTCTAAGACATTTTGGTCTTATATTAAGTCAATAAAAAGCTCAAAATTAGCAGATTCAGGTGCTGAAGTTGACACTGTGTTCTTGACTTCAGGAAGGTATTTGATACAGTTCAATACTCCCACACAATGAAGAAAATATGAGCATACAGAACATCATATCAGCTTTGTGATTGGATTGAAGAGCTCCAAGCAAATAGAACACAGCACATCCTTCTTAACTAGGAGAAATCTTAAGTCATAAATGTATCTTTGAGAGTATTCTACAGAAGTGTTACAGAACCACTTCTATCCTAAATACACTGATGAGCCAAAATATTACAACCTCCTGCTCAATAGTGTGTTGGTCCACCTTTAGAATCCAATAAAACAGTGATACTGCATGCCTTGGTAGGTTTTCAGAGGCATATGGAAACAGATGCCTGCACACAGTCCACAGTGGTTTATGAGTGCGGGGTCAGTGTCTGATTGCATCCCAGATGTGTTCCAGCTGGTTAGGTCAAGTGAATTTGGTGGACAGCATATCATTGTAAGTTCACTTTCATGCTTTTCAAACCACTGTAGCACAGTTCAGGTATTGTGACAAGGACTGTTATGCTGCTGGAAGATGCCATCACAGTCATGGAAGATATCACGCGTGGTCCACATTAACAATATTATGAGAACAATAGTTGCTACTCACCAAATAGCAGAGATGCTGAATCACAGATAGGTACAACAAAAAGACTGTTAGAAAGTGAGCTTTCAGTCAACAAGGCCTTCATCAGAAATAGACAATATGTGTATACACACACACACACTCACACAAATGCAGCTTACATACACATGAACACAGTCTCTGGCTGCTGGGACCAGACTGTAGACAAGTGTTTGTGTGTGTGTGTGTGTGTGTGTGTGTGTGTGTGTGTGTGTGTGTGTGTGAGTGAGTGTGTGTGTGTGTGTACATTGTCTATTTCTGAAGAAGACTTTGTTAGCTGTAAGCTCACTTTCTAAGAGCCTTTTTAATGAACCTATCTGCGACTCAGCATCTTCGCTATATGGTGAGTAGCAACTATGGGTTGTGCAGAAGACCATGTGAATGTTCGTCATAGCATAATACTGCCCACACCAACCTGCATCCTTGGTGTGATGCAGCTTTCAAGCAGCCATTCATCTATATGACAGTGTACTCAGACATGACCATTGACCTGGTGTAACAAGAAACGTGAGTAATGTGACCAGGTGTCACATTTCTTTGGTCTAGTCTCAGTGACCCTGTACCCACTTCAGTTGTAATTTATGATGTCATTTGGTCACCAAGGAGATACATAGGGGTCATCTGCTGCAGAGCGTATAGCCACAATGTGTGCTACACAGTGTGCTCCGAAACACTTGTGCCTGCCCCAGCATTATACTCTGTCATCAGATCTGCCACAGACCATTACCTATCGTGGTTTAGACCTGACCTCCACATTGTGATGAGGCATAGAATTCCACTGCTTTCTTGCCTACTTGTGGTTGCAGCATCCTTCAATCACTTTCCCTAGGAACTCATGACAACATCACAGTCTTACATGAACAGCTGACCAGCTTTGCCATTTCCAAGATGTTTATTCCCAGGCACTGGGCTCTAACAATCTGTCCCTTACTAAAGTCACTTATGTCACTGGATTTACTCCATTTGTGACCTGTATCATAGCTGTAATCATTACCCAGTCATCTCTGCTCCAGTTACACATACTTTCCGTAACGTGTCACATGCCCACAATACCACCAGGTGCCATTCAATCTCATGGTGGGTAGCTCAACAGTGTATTTCTTACAGTGACAGCTCAGGATTTTAGATTTTTAGAATTACTGATCTTTTATCTTGTGAGGAAAATGAACTGCAACAAAACTTTATAGTATAAACCAAAGACTTGATATGGAAACTTAGAAGGAAGTAGCCAAATTCCATTTGCTAATGATAACGTCAATGTCTGTAATTCAATGAGAAAGCAGAATTTACACGCACACGCACATGCACAGGCACATACATACACACACACACACACACACACACACACACACACACACCATATTTGTCAGAAAATTACTTTTAAAATTAAAATGCACAAGCATGAACAGCATTAAGCAGAATATTGATTGAGACCTGTTGGCACAGTATCTCAATTAAATCTCTATGATGTCTTTTATCACATGTTAAAGTTTAGTGTTCCAATAAAATAAAAAAATCAGTTTCAATTTTTTAACAAACTTGACATTTATCATCAGAGTAAGCAATGAATACAAAAAGAATGTGGCAAAAAGTTATTTTAAGAAAGTAGTTTCCATTTTAAGCATTAAGTTTTACTATCATAGTAAGCAATGATTATAAGAAGAAATTGGGAAAAAGTACACGATCAGTTGTTTTAAGGAGGTGATATAATTTGGAACCACTGAGTCCTACTGTTTTCAACCACCAATCATTTCATGAGATACATTTCAAACAACTTCCATATTTTTCCTAGACCTAATCCCACATCTCAAAACTTCCATGAACTCATAATGCCTAAAAATCATTGTAGACCTAAATAACAAACAAAAATGGGTCTAAAATTTAATAAATCAAAAGAGCATATTGCTCCAGTGGTTTTACTTAGAAACCACTCATAAAAGCAGCTGCACAAATTCAAATTTATGTTACAATAACTTTAGATTTACTCAGTTTCACTGTCAATGATCTCCTCAGTATGTTCACTACATAAGAAAACTCAGTGTTATAATCTCCTACTATCACAAAGCCCAATCTCCACACTAACTGTTATGCTGAATGCTATAATGCGCTACATTCAAAGAAGTATCTCACTGTACCACTAGATGTCTTTGTCTTGCAACAGCATCAATGGTTTCATGTGAAATGTGAAATGCACTGGTACTTAAAAAGAAAAATTAATAAAATGATGGTTCACGCAGAAACCACAGATGTTCAAAGGTTAATATACAGGGTGATCCATTGATAGTGACCGGGCCAAATATCTTACGAAATAAGCATCAAGCGAAAAAACTAAAAAAGAACAAAACTTGTCTAGCTTGAAGGGGGAAACCACATGGCGCTATGGTTGACCCGCCAGATGGCGCTCCCATAGGTCAAACGAATATCAACTGTGTTTTTTAAAATAGGAAACACCATTTTTTATTACATATCCATGGAGTACATAAAGAAATATGAATGTTTTAGTTGGACCACTTTTTACGCTTTGTGATAGATGTCGCTGTAATAGTCACAAACATATAAGTGTGTGGTATCATGTAACATTTCGCCAGTGCAGATGGTATTTGCTTCATGATACATTACATGTGTTAAAATGGACCATTTACCAATTGCAGAAAAGGTCAATATTGTGTTCATGTATGGCTATTGTGATCAAAATGCCCAACGGGCATGTGCTATGTATGCTGCTCGGTATCCTGGACGACATCATCCAAGTGTCCAGACCGCTTGCTGGATAGTTAAGTTATTTAAGGAAACAGGAAGTGCTCAGCCACATGTGAAACATCAACCACGACCTGCAACAAATGATGATGCCCAAGTAGGTGTTTTAGGTGCTGTCGCGACTAGTCCACACATCACTAGCACACAAATAGTGCGAGAATCAGGAATCTCAAAAACATCGGTGTTAAGAATGCTACATCAACATCGATTGCACACATACCATATTTCTATGCACCAGGAATTGTATGGTGATGACTTTGAATGTCGTGTACAGTTCTGCCACTGGGCACAAGAGAAATTACGGGACGATGACAGATTTTTTGCACGCTTTCTATTTAGCGACGAAGCGTCATTCACCAACAGCAGTAATGTAAACTGGCATAATATGCACCATTGGGCAATGGAAAATCCACGATGGCTGCGACAAGTGGAACATCAGCGACCTTGGCAGGTTAATGTATGGTGCCGCATTATGGGAGGAAGGATAATTGGCCCCCATTTTATCGATGGCAATCTAAATGGTGCAATGTATGCTGATTTCCTACATAATGTTCTACCGATGTTACTACAAGATGTTTCACTGCATGACAGAGTGGCGATGTACTTCCAAAATGATGGATGTCAAGCACATAGCTCGCGTGCGGTTAAAGCCATATTGAATAGCATATTTCATGACAGGTGGATTGGTCGTCAAAGCACCATACCATGGCCCGCACGTTCACCGGATCTGACGCCCCCAGATTTCTTTCTGTGGGGAAATTTGAAGGATATTTGCTATTGTGATCCACCGACAACGACTGAAAATATGCATTAGCGAATTGTCAAGGCATGTGCGAACATTATGGAAGGCGATCAACTCGCTGTTGAGAGGAATGTCGTTACACGTATTGCCAAATGCATTGAGGTTGACGGACATCATTTTGAGCATTTATTGCATTAATGTGGTATTTGCAGGTAATCACACTGTAACAGCATGCGTTCTCAGAAGTGATAAGTTCACAAGGGTACATGTATCATATTGGAACAACCAAAATAAAATGTTCAAACTTACCTTCGTTCTGTATTTTAATTTCAAAAACCTACCTGTTACCAACTGTTCATCTAAAATTGTGAGCCATATGTTTGTGACTATTACAGCGCCATCTATCACAAAGCGAAAAAAGTGGTCCAACTAAAACATTCGTATTTCTTTACATACTACATGAATATGTAATAAAAAATAGGGGCACCTATTTTTAAAATAACACAGTTGATATCCGTCTGACCTATGGCAGCGCCATCTAGTGGGCCAACCATAGCGACATCTGGTTTCCCCCTTCAAGCTAGACAAGTTTAGTTCTTTGTAGTTTTTTCGTTTGACACTTATTTCATAAGATATTTGGCCCAATCACAATCAATAGACCACCCTGTATATCTCGACTCATTCCACATCCTTGAATGCTCTGCTCCTTGATAGGACCTACAGAAAGTGATGAGTGAATGAATTCATCTGCATCTATATACCTACTCTGGAAGTGACTGCATCATGCACAGCAGAGGGTATCTTTTACCACCACTGATCATATTGTTACATCATGTTACTATACTGTCTTGTTTTTTACCATACTTTCATTATCCTAGGACTGTTTTACAAAGGGGCCTGTGTGTGTAAGACTGCAATTAGCAGAGGGAAGTTATGGCAAGAGAAAAGTATTTTTGATGTCATCCAGAGACCATGTGATATCAAACCTACGTTTATGGTGTGATTCTTCAGTTTCTCCTGGGGTAATTGTTGATTGAATAGGCTGTTCATAGTGTCCAACACACCTGTTGGACACTATGCATTGGCAGTACACAATGGACTTCTCAATCAATGTGCATGGACTCAAGGTGTACACTATCTGGTCAGAAGTATTTGGCAACCCATTAGCAGATATTAATATGGAGTGAGTCTGTGGCAACACTGACGTGCCATAACATCTCTGGCATGCAAAAACTCTTTGGGCCAAGGAGGCCATTATGTTCTGTCTATGTAATACTTATACTTTCGATGTGTAATGGCGTATGTCTGAAGTGTGACAGTAAAAATGTGCTCATTGTTTTAACAAGTGGATCAACGGGTTGTTATTTATAATGATAAGGACCAAAATACCACATTGGTGACCCTGATGACAGTTTTTGATGCTCTTCCCATGTTCTATGTGATTTCAAAAACAATAAAAATCGTGTGTGTACGAGTGAACCGCCTGTATCGTCATGTGGCTTACGCAACAAGGTGTACCACCGTACGATTTCTACGGTCAGAATCCGACCATTCCACCCACTTGCACTATGCATGGACTCTATACATCGAACATTTTGAGGCCCTCCAACCAACAAGTTTGATTGCAGTACCACAACACTCACAGACAACGCATACATACCACCCGCCATCTTGCCTCAAGATCGTTCTTTCAAACATACAGGACATACTAGCCCCCCCCCCCGGCAGATGCCATATTGACTGCTCCCACACCTGTGGCTCTTACAAACCCAGTGATTGTGGATTCCAAACCAACTAAGTTACCTAAAATGCCGACTTTTGCAAAAATGCAGCCCAACACATCATTCGCATTAGTTTACTCTATTTTTGCTGCCACAGGCATTGACTCAGAAGAATCACATTTCATGTGATGGTAGGACATTTGCATGACCATCTGGATTTGATTAGCGACATTGTGATTGACCCACTTCCTAGGAGGTTCCATTATTTCGACCTCATTTCACAATACACAACTAATGTACAACACGTTTGAGGATCCGACAACATAGCCGCTGATTATTTCTCCTGGATCTCGGGCATATCTTCCTCAATCAACTTCAACGCTCTTGCTCGAGCACAAACAAATGATGACTCCTTGCTGAGCTTCTTATCTGACAATAATCACTCGCTGGGCCTGGCACACAAGACGATCACCGGCACACGTTCGGAGCTATGGTGTGACACTTCCACTGGCGTGCCACGCCCCCTCGTCCCCTCCTCTTTGCGTCACTCAGTGTTTGACGCACTGCACAGTCTCGCCCGTCTGAGCATTCGCGCAACTACACGCATCATTGCCGAGCGTTTTGTATGGCCTTTGTTTTGCAAAGACTGGTGTCGCACTTGTATTTCATGCCAGCAGTCCAAAGTCAGACACCACTGCATGCCCCCCTCAGGTGTCTTCCACTCTCCATCTGGCAGACTCCACCACATCCAAATCGACATTGTCAGCCCCCTTCCCCAGGTGGATGCTTACCAATACTTGCTTACTTTTATCAACAGAACAACTAGATTGGTCAAGGCAACCCCTCTAGCCGATAATTCGGCCGAAACAGTCGCCAACGCTGTCCTCTCCACATGGGTTGCACATTTCGGCTGCCCCGATACCATTACTACAGACCAAGGCTGTCAGTTCGAGGCTGTCCTCTTCACAAAAAAGTGTGAGCTCTTCGGCACTGGCTGCATTCGCATGACAGCCTACCACCCCCAATCAAACGGCTTAGTGGAACGATGGCACCGCACTTTAAAGATAGTGCTAATGTGCCACGAGGAACGGTGGTTACACGCCATCCTGTGGGTACTGCTAAGCCTCCGTTCTGTATATAAAGATGACCTGCAGTGCTAATTGGCCGAATTGCTCTATGGCGAGCCGTTGACCCTACCAGCTGAGTTTGTCGAGCCTTCATTGCTCCAACATACCATCGAATACCCCGTGCTAATTGAGAACATATGACAGATGATATGAGCACAGAGAGCACCCGCTCCAAAAGCACACATTCCACCTAAAACATTTGTGCACCAGTGGTTAGACACGTGTGAAGCTGTGATGCTTAGGGACAAAACAGTGCACGCCGCCCTGCAACCCCCATACACAGGCCCTTACAGGGTACTTAGGCGCTCGTTGAATACATTCGACATCTGTATCAAAGGCAAACCCTCTACAGTGTCAGTGTCTCAACTCAAGCTGGCGTGGGTCACTGCTGATGACAACAACTCCAGCGACCCGACGCCACCAACCATGACGGACAATGACCTCCACACTCCTGCCTCCTCAAGGGATGACACATCGTCCACGCTCCCATCCCCAGTGCTGGGAACCCTTGCTGGGCATAGTCCGGGGTCCATGCCATTCACCCCACCCTCTCCTGCTATGCCCGTCACACACTTCTCACCCAACATTCAACAACCCACTACCGTCTCCATCGATGTCTCACACTTTTCACCATCTGACATCTGTATAACTACCACAAATGATTCTCTCTTAGTCATCCACGCTCCCCATCGCTCCCGCTCCACCGACGATGACATCTTCCAACTTTCCACGTCCCCGTCTATTCCCCCCACCCCCTCTGTCACCTCAGGAACCGGTCACTGCATTCTCCCACCAGTGTGGCACCATAATTACATTTTTCCATCCAAAAAGGCTCAAACCCTGGCCTCGCCCGACCCAGTTCCCCCTCCGGACGAAGACAGCGCAACACCTGGACCCTTCCTCCACAACAGCCAGAACCTCATGCTCCGCACTGCAGGGGGGGGGGGGGGGGGGTTCTGTGGCAACACTGGTGTGCCATAACATCTCTGGCATGCAAAAACTCTTTGGGCCAAGGTGGCCATTATGTTCTGTCTATGTGATACTTATACTTTCGATGTGTAATGGCGTATGTCTGAAGTGTGACAATAAAAATGTGCTCATTGTTTTAACAAGTGGATCAACGGGTTGTTATTTATAATGAAAAGGTCCCAAATTACCACAAGTCCATCCTTTGCGTTTATTACAGCTTGAACTCTGCTAAGGATGTTTTCAGTGAGATGCCTGACTGTCTGTGGAGGAATGGCAGCCCATTATTCCTCAAAAGTCAAAAGGTAGTGATTCTGGATGCTGCAGTCTGGAGTGAAATTGACATTGTAACTCATCCCAAAGGTAATTCAATGGGTTCAGTTTGCCACTCTGGCCAGGTCAGTCCATTTCAGAAATGTTAGGTTCACAAATCATTGTCACACAGATGCTGCTTTATGGCAAGGTGCAATGTCTTTCTGATACAAACAGACATAATCTCCAGACTGTTTCTCTGCTGCATGTACTCAGTGTTGAAAAATGTGTTCCCATCCATCTGCATTTTCTTATGTGCAATAAGGATACCACACCCTAACCTCAAAAATCACCCCCATATCCTAACACCACCTCCTTCATACTTCACCACTGGCTCTACACATGATGGCAGGTAACATTAAGCATTCATCAAACCCAAACCCTTCTATCAGATAGCCAAAGGGTATAGCATAATACATCACTTCAAATCACTCTTTTCTAGTCATCCACTGTAAGCATTGTTTAGCACGGATTACAGAAAAGGATGGCTTGACCCTTGTATCCCATTCTTTTTAACTCCATATGCACAGTTCATTGTGCTGGCTGGACTGCTGGTAACACTTCAGAATGCACAAGCACTTCCTTCTGCTGATTTCATGTAATCTTTTTACACCCACCCACTGCCATGCTCTATGGTCCCTATCTGCCAATACCTGAGGTCTGCTGGTCTTGGTTTAGATGTGCCTGTTCCTTCACATTCCCACTTCACAATCAAATCACCAACAGTCAACTTGGGCAGCTTTAAAATGGTTGATAGATTTGTTACTCAGGTGACATACAAAGACTAGCCCACATTTGAAGTTACTGAGCTTTCATGACTTACCCATTCTGCTGTTACTGGTTCTCTATTGATGATGTGTTAATTTTTTTTTTTATTTTATATTATTTATTGGTCAACAATGTAAAATATGGCACAGTTTTCCATGTTCATGGTTTTCTGCAGACTTCTATGATTCAATGTTCGCCTATTGTGGTGTATACTGCAATTATTAGCCTGTGGTTATGATACATTAAACTGCTTGTTATTTTATGTTAATGAGCTTTCCAGATTTTGTGGTGGTTAGATAAATGTTGTGTAAAACTTTATATTACCTAATATGAATGTTTTTATAGTGAATGCCCTGAAACAGGCACAAGCAATTGTAGCTCAGTATTCTCATCTGGTCAGGCCCTTTCAGTCCCTACAACAAATGTATCCAACAGAAAAAGTTATTCAAACAGACAAAAATATGGAGGTGGAAAGCAACATCTATGGTCAATCTAGTAGACCAACCAGGCATAGCAAGCCTGATACCAGCCATGTCAGAGGAATGAAGTGTTGCTCACCTGTTTGCAACCAGCAAAGATCTGATGTACTGAATTGTGTGTTAGGAAATATCTAAACTGTTGCACAGAAAGAAAAAGTGTTGTGCTAAATCTGTTAAAATATGTAACACATAAAATTTGGTGAGGAATATCTTTTCAAATTGATTGTGTGTTTTCACATTGGTCTGACAGGTCTCAGCAACAGTGGAGACCCTGTCATACAGTGGTGTCTAAAATAACTTTGTGAGAATTATGTAATTGGTTAACAGAAAAAAAATCACAGAGATGCTAATACTGCAAAACATGCTAAAACTCCACAAATTAGTGTTCAGGTGCAGAGAGAGTTTGGTCAAGACAGTCAAGGTATGTCCATCTTTAGGAGACATTAAACCATAAGATGTATAGTTTTATGAACCAAAAGTAATTTATTTCTTATGTGGAGTACAGTTAGGTGTGACAAGGTCAATTTGTGAGGTGCCAGCCAGTCTTGGTGGGGCCAAGAAGTGATGCATTAGAAATGTAAGTTATTCATTTTGGAGCTAAAAAGTCCAAGCTGGGTGCTAGTCCCAGAGAGATAGCTTGTGCGTGGAGCCAATGTCCCTTTGGCAGTGGCCAACAGTCAACACATGATTTCTTTCCCTCGATCCCTATTGACTACACACAGACCAACAAACCTCCGCTGAATCAACAATCGTACTTGACACATAGGCCACATAGGCCATACTTAAACAATATGAGGAAATATTTTAATAATAAATTTGAGATAATAATTTGACTGACTGGGCAACCTGTGGTCTAGGGACTCAGTTGAATTATTGAATAATATTATGAAAGAAGTGAAAAAATTTACTACTCATTATAAATAAATAAAATAAAAGCAAAGTACTATGTTAACAATCTAGGTTAGAATTGTGAAACCACAGTCAACAAAGCAAAGATAAGAAGCATCACCTATGTTGATAAATAGGGAAACACAACATGTGTAGAAACTGGAAAATGATTGCCATTTATATTGAAAAGTCTTTTCAAAGAAATCTCTGCAAGTAAGCATGCAAATATCCTAAATGTTTTGCACAGACCAAATATAAGGTTAGAGTGTTTGAGATGACCAGCTTGTGTGAGTGTCAAAAACAATCATGAAAACCTGCTAAAATATAGATATTAAGTCCATAACTATATGGACACAAATTGGTAAGTAGTGCAAAACAGAAAAAGCAAAAATTTTGTTATGCTAAGAGTTCTCTCCCCCCCATGAACCATGGACCTTGCCGTCGGTGGGGAGGCTTGCGTGCCTCAGCGATACAGATGGCCGTACCGTAGGTGCAACCACAACGGAGGGGTATCTGTTGAGAGGCCAGACAAACATGTGGTTCCTGAAGAGGGGCAGCAGCCTTTTCAGTAGTTGCAGGGGCAACAGTCTGGATGATTGACTGATCTGGCCTTGTAACATTAACCAAAACGGCCTTGCTGTGCTGGTACTGCGAACGGCTGAAAGCAAGGGGAAACTACAGCCGTAATTTTTCCCGAGGACATGCAGCTTTACTGTATGAGGGCTAATAGAAATCCTTGGGTAACAGAAGAAATATTGAATTTAATTGATGAAAGAAGAAAATATAAAAATGCAGTAAATGAAGCAGGCAAAAAGGAATACAAACGTCTCAAAAATGAGATCAACAGGAAGTGCAAAATGGCTAAGCAGGGATGGCTAGAGGACAAATGTAAGGATATAGAGGCTTGTCTCACTAGGGGTAAGATAGATACTGCCTACAGGAAAATTAAGGAGACCTTTGGAGAGAAGAGAACCACTTGTATGAATATCAAGAGCTCAGATGGAAACCCAGTTCTAAGCAAAGAAGGGAAGGCAGAAAGGTGGAAGGAGTATATAGGGGGTTTATACAAGGGCGATGTAACTGAGGACAATATTATGGAAATGGAAGAGGATGTAGACGAAGACGAAATGGGAGATAAGATACTGCGTGAAGAGTTTGACAGAGCACTGAAAGACCTGAGTCGAAACAAGGCCCTGGGAGTAGACAACATTCCATTAGAACTACTGATGGCCTTGGGAGAGCCAGTCATGACAAAACTCTACCATCTGGTGAGCAAGATGTATGAGACAGGCGAAATACCCTCAGACTTCAAGAAGAATATAATAATTCCAATCCCAAAGAAAGCAGGTGTTGACAGATGTGAAAATTACCGAACTATCAGTTTAATAAGTCACAGCTGCAAAATACTAACGTGAATTCTTTACAGACGAATGGAAAAATTGGTAGAAGCGGACCTCGGGGAAGATCAGTTTGGATTCCGTAGAAATGTTGGAACACGTGAGGCAATACTAACCTTACGACTTATCTTAGAAGAAAGATTAAGAAAAGGCAAACCTACGTTTCTAGCATTTGTAGACTTAGAGAAAGCTTTTGACAATGTTAACTGGAATACTCTCTTTCAAATTCTGAAGGTGGCATGGGTAAAATACAGGGAGCAAAAGGCTATTTACAATTTGTACAGAAACCAGATGGCAGTTATAAGAGTCGAGGGGCATGAAAGGGAAGCAGTGGTTGGGAAAGGAGTGAGACAGGGTTGTAGCCTCTCCCCGATGTTATTCAATCTGTATATTGAACAAGCAGTAAAGGAAACAAAAGAAAAATTCGGAGTAGGTATTAAAATTCATGGAGAAGAAGTAAAAACTTTGAGGTTTGCCGATGACATTGTAATTCTGTCAGAGACAGCAAAGGACTTGGAAGAGCAGTTGAACGGAATGGACAGTGTCTTGAAAGAAGGATATAAGATGAACATCAACAAAAGCAAAACGAGGATAATGGAATGTAGTCAAATTAAATCGGGT
Source organism: Schistocerca nitens (assembly GCF_023898315.1). Taxonomy (NCBI): domain Eukaryota; kingdom Metazoa; phylum Arthropoda; class Insecta; order Orthoptera; family Acrididae; genus Schistocerca; species Schistocerca nitens. The sequence continues at coordinate 857,625,322 of NC_064615.1, forward strand.
GATGCTGAGGGAATTCGATTAGGAAATGAGACACTTAAAGTAGTAAAGGAGTTTTGCTATTTAGGGAGTAAAATAACTGATGATGGTCGAAGTAGAGAGGATATAAAATGTAGACTGGCAATGGCAAGGAAATCGTTTCTGAAGAAGAGAAATTTGTTAACATCGGGTATAGATTTAAGTGTCAGGAAGTCGTTTCTGAAAGTATTTGTATGGAGTGTAGCCATGTATGGAAGTGAAACATGGACGATAACTAGTTTGGACAAGAAGAGAATATAAGCTTTCGAAATGTGGTGCTACAGAAGAATGCTGAAGATAAGGTGGGTAGATCATGTAACTAATGAGGAGGTATTGAATAGGATTGGGGAGAAGAGAAGTTTGTGGCACAACTTGACTAGGAGAAGGGATCGGTTGGTAGGACATGTTTTGAGGCATCAAGGGATCACAAATTTAGCATTGGAGGGCAGTGTGGAGGGTAAAAATCGTAGAGGTAGACCAAGAGATGAATACACTAAGCAGATTCAGAAGGATGTAGGCTGCAGTAGGTACTGGGAGATGAAGAAGATTGCACAGGATAGAGTAGCATGGAGAGCTGCATCAAACCAGTCTCAGGACTGAAGGACACAACAACAACAACAACAACAAGAGTTCTCTTGCAGCTGATCATCAAATAAAGGGTAATGGAAAAATCACTTCTGAGGCTGTGCAAGAATAGGTACACAGTGCGAGAGAGAGGAGTAAGTTGTGTGTTTATATTTATTTATTTATTCTGTGAAAACTGATGTAACATTAGATGATGTGATTTATGTTGATTTTGCTCCAAGGAACAAAATAATGTTGACCACAACTACAGCAAACGTGTTATGATTCAGCATTTTTATGGCATGAATATTGGGTTCCTTGACATGCTCCATGCATGTTAATAAACAAAGAGCTCATAAGATTTGGCTGTGCATGATGACAATAGTTTCAATGTCAAGGCAGTTGATGTAACATACTGAGTTGATCTCAATTTTGTGCTGACTGCTCAGCCGAGTAAAGGAGTGTGAATCATACACAAGCAAGAAAAAACCTACAGGAAAGAAACTGAAGAAGCTAAAATGGATTAGAACACCAGTTACAATGAAAAGGACTATAAGCCATTTAATGAGCACAGACAAAACCAATAGCATCTCCAAATTACAGTGATCTTCATAAATTTAATGAATCCTTCTTGAGAATAATGAGAAAGCTGTACAGAAGATTCGACATTCATTTACAGACTCTAAATATTTTTATGAATATGTAGAAAGAAAGTGTATCATAATGAGATCATAAGCATTATGATAGCTTACAAGTCTTGTGACAGTCCATACATCTATAGCATATCATATGCTGTCCTGGATAAAATTATTTTTGAAATTGCAAAACTACTAGCCAGAGTAATAAACAAATGCTTTTCCTCTGGTGCTGTGCCAAACACTTTAAAATTAGCTTGAGCAGCACCAGTCTACAAACAAGGCAATCCTCCTCAAATGTCAGGCACCAGACATTATTGATAATTCCTGCATGAGTGCCAGTGATGGAGTCTGTAGTGAAAAATCTGCTTTTCAAATACATTGAAAATAGTGATATATTCCATGGTGCCCATCATGGATTTTCTTAAGGAAGGCCAGCTGCTGTGGCAGTGTCTGTTTGGTCAGAAAGATAAAAAGAGCACATGAGAAGGGCCTAACAGCAGTACCACTTTATGACCTTAACAAACCATTTGACTGCAAATCACATTTTGATGATCAATATGAAATGCTAGGTATCACTGGTGTTGCCCTTGCAACCTTACTCTCCTACTTTGAAAACAGGTGAGAGGTTATAACCATCAAGGGAGCAATGTTACATGAAGAGAAGTTAGAATATGATATGCTCAGGTATTTATGACTGGACCTCTCCTATTTCTAATATTTGTAAAAAATTTAAGCTACAGCAGATAGATCTTATTGTTTAAATGATGCTATCTTGTTACCTATTGGGAAAGTAACTGCTCATGAAATTCATGAAGCAGATGTGTTATTCATCATGAACAAAGACTGTTTCACAGAAAACAAAATGAAAACAAATCAAGATAAAACATGACAGATATTGTGTGGTGTAAGTGACACTGGATGCCTGAATTATTGTGGTTTCTTGATTATCTGCAAGTTCACTTGGCAAGGATGATTCTGGTTTCATGATAGTAACTAAGTTCTCTTGGCAGTATACATTGCATATGTGCATGGGAGAATTTCACACAGTGTGTGCTTCTTTAGTAAATTAAGACTTAAGTAACATTCAAATTTGTGGACTAAAAATTTGTTTACTTTACTTATGAAACTTGTTCTTCTGAAATTTGCTGTCATTTACTTCCATAGTTTGAGGAAAGAATCCATTCATCATCCTGCATGAAGCACTGGTGTAAAAAGGTCAAGAAAGGATGAGAATGTGTTGATAACATGGCCCACTTTCATCATCTTAGTATCACAACCACAGTGTAAAACATCAAAGGTATCCATGAATTATTCAAATGTGATTGGCACAACTGTTACTGGAATCTCGTAGAAACTTTAAATAGACACGAGTTCACAGGTAGATGCCGTGTTTCTTGACTTCCGCAAGGTGTTCGATACAGTTCCCCATAGTCGTTTAATGAACAAAGTATGAGCATATGGACTATCAGACCAATTGTGTGATTGGATTGAAGAGTTCCTAGATAACAGAACGCAGCATGTCATTCTCAATGGAGAGAAGTCTTCCGAAGTAAGAGTGATTTCAGGTGTGCCGCAGGGGAGTGTCATAGGACCGTTGCTATTCACAATATACATAAATGACCTTGTGGATGACATCGGAAGTTCACTGAGGCTTTTTGCAGATGATTCTGTGGTGTATCAAGAGGTTGTAACAATGGAAAATTGTACTGAAATGCAGGAGGATCTGCAGCGAATTGACGCATGGTGCCCAGGAATGGCAATTGAATCTCAATGTAGACAAGTGTAATGTGCTGCAAATTCATAGAAAGATAGATCCCTTATCATTTAGCTACAAAATAGCAGGTCAGCAACTGGAAGCAGTTAATTCCATAAATTATCTGCGAGTACGCATTAGGAGTGATTTAAAATGGAATGATCATATAAAGTTGATCGTCGGTAAAGCAGATGCCAGACTGAGATTCATTGGAAGAATCCTAAGGAAATGCAATCCGAAAACAAAGGAAATAGGTTACAGTACGCTTGTTCACCCACTGCTTGAATACTGCTCAGCAGTATGGGATCCGTACCAGATAGGGTTGATAGAAGGGATAGAGAAGATCCAACGGAGAGCAGCGCACTTTGTCACAGGATCATTTAGTAATTGCGAAAGCGCTACGGAGATGATAGATAAACTCCAGTGGAAGACTCTGCAGGAGAGACGCTCAGTAGCTCGGTACGGGCTTTTGTTAAAGTTTCGAGAACATACCCTCACCGAGGAGTCAAGCAGTATATTGCTCCCTCCTATGTATATCTCGCGAAGAGACAATGAGGATAAAATCAGAGAGATTAGAGCCCACACAGAAGCATACCAACAGTCCTTCTTTCCACGAACAATACGAGACTGGAACAGAAGGGAGAACCGATAGAGGTATTCAGGGTACCATCCACCACACACCGTCAGGTGGCTTGCGGAGTATGGATGTAGATGTAGATGTAGATGTAGATGTAGAAGGTACATTAAGTGTTCAGCCAGTAATTTGGACTTAGCTGCGACTCTGAAAAATGTCAACTTGTTGGGTTCCAAAGTTGCTTAACAGAGAGCAGAATGCTGCAAGAGCTACAATTTCTTGCAAGCTTTCCAGAAAATATGAGGAACAATGTGGTGCTTTTTAATGAAACTCATCAAATTTGAAGACACTTACACCCAACATTACATCCTTTAATTGAAGAAAGTCAGTATGGAGTGACAGAGGGGTGATGAAGGGGTGTTGATGGAAACCAAGATACAGTTTTTTTTTCCTGTTAGGGTCTTATTCATGGTGTTCTGAGAACACTAAGGAATTCTGCTAATTAATTTCCTGTGTAGATGTTGGGCCATTAATGCTGTCTAATACTGCATCATTCTTTATCAAGTTCTATCTGGCTACCACTAAAAAAGGAGCAACAGCCACATCAGAATTTTACTGCTTGTCCAAGACAATGGCATGTCTCATTCCCAAAAAAGAACACAACAAACATCAGTAGGTATGCATTGGACTGCCATGGAACATCCACCTTCAAGACTTGTCACCATGTGACATCCATGTGATTGTGCACCTCAAGAAACCCTTTGCAGGAGAGTATTTCATGACCAACATGAGGTGCAACAGTTTATGTGCTGCTGGCTTCAGTTATGTCATCATACTATCCATCAAAAATATATTAAAATTTGTTAGCTGATGGCAAAAGTGTATCAGTAATAAAAATAGCAAAACAGTAAATATGAAATAGTCTTGAATAATAAAAAAATATTACTGAAGGCTTATTTATAACTGGTCTACCTTAATACACTGCTTGATAAAATTAAGTAGTCATAGCAGATCTTATTACACACAAGATTGTAAACGTATGACTGGAGCCCCATGAAAGTATAGATGAGCAGATTTAAAGTGCAGGTAAAATAGCTCCCAAACTGATGACGTGATTAACCACATGTGGAGATTGAGCCTTCAACATAAATGATAAAATTCAAGCAGCAGAGACAGATATTGTATGAACAGAAACTTCCTGATAGATTAAAACTGTGTGCTGGACCAAGACTTGAATTCAGGACCTTTACCTTTCACGGGCAAGTGGACTACCATCTCAGTTACCCAAACACGACTCATGACACATCCTCACAGCTTTAATTCTGCCAGTACCTCATCTCCTACCTTCCAAACTTCACAGAAGCCCTCCTGCAGACCTTGCAAAACTGGAAGAAAGGATATTGTGGAAACATGGCTTAGCCACAGCCTGGGAGATGTTTCCAGAATGAAATTTTAGCTCTGCAACAGAGTATGCACTGACATGAAACTTCCTGGCAGATTAAAGGTCCTGGGTTCGAGTCTCAGTGCAGCATACAGTTTTACTCTGTCAGAAAGTTTCATATTGGTGCAGAGTGAAAATTTCATTCTGGGTTCTATGAACAAATTAAGACAAAATTATGTTAACAAGTAAAAAAACGCCTTTAACTAACACAGTAAGAGGCTAGATAACATGTGAAAACCCACATATGCACTCACATTTGTGGACAAGAATTTGGCCTATTTAACATGATAGTATAAACTCATAAATATATTAACAATTTCTATGAGAGTGTTAGGGAATTGCCTGAGAATTTAATAAGATAAATTCATAATTTTCTATGAGCCTCTTCAGTTAAGGAATATGGAGTTAATCTCTACATGTGAATGAGTCATCTTATTTAAATTGTAACAGAGGAGCTTCAATATTCTTATAGACAATTTACACATAAAATTCAAGTGACATTCATTTCATTTTCACTAATGCTGTATAACAAAAAAAGTTGAAACATAAAATTTGACAAATAATGCAACAATCTGAAAACTTTCTCACTATTTTGAAAAATGAATTTTACATAAAGAAACTTTTAAGAATGCCCTCTATTATGTTTATATCACAGTTTATTGTGGTAGATTATAGCCCATTCCACACATGAAGTGGAATACTGTACCTTTGCTGCAACAGTGAACACATCCTCACTGATGATGCGTATCCCAGCAGTAATTACACCAAGTGCAATTCCTGGGAAGATATAAGAGTTGTTACCCTGACCAGGGTAAAATGTCTTCCCTTTGTATGTTACTGGAGGAAAAGGAGATCCACTAGCAAAAATGGCTTTTCCCTGTTTCACAAAAAATACAAGTGAATCAACACCCAAAGTTATTGCCTTTTAAATTAGCTTGTATGTTATTAGTAATTTTCTCAGTCACTGCAAAATAAAGTTAAAATAGTTTAAATTTACAAAATTATTTATACACATAGTTTTCTCTTCTCCTACAGGTCAAAATTTCATTCCAGATTTGGAGAATTAATTAACAGCTTCCTCGCCTAAAGTGTTCTATTTCCTCTTGCTGTGATCCTTACAGATTGTTATTGTTTTAAACTTTATTCAGACTTATTTTCTTATTATCATCATTAATTCACATAGTCCTATGCTCTGAAGGTTCAGGTACTTATGTTTTTGGATTTTCACAGAGTGCTCTGTTGTACATTGGCTTTCATAGCAAGGTTTTCCCAAAAATCTCAAATGTTTCTAACTCAATTGTTCATCAGTGAAATTGGCTAATTTTGCTACCCTTATCAATTGTTCATCAGTGAAATTGGCTAATTTTGCTACCCTTATCTCCCTGATCTTTCATTTGTGCCTATGTTGTTTAGTTCTATCACTTTTAATATACTGTTAATAAGTTATCAAATGGTTCAAATGGCTCTGAGCACTATGGGACTTAACATCTGAGGTCATCAGTCCCCTAGAACTTAGAACTACTTAAACCTAACTAACCTAAGGACATCACACACATCCAAGGCCGAGGCAGGATTTGAACCTGCGGTTCTGGACTGAAGCGCCTAGAACCGCTTAGCCACTGCGGCTGGGAATAAGTTATCATGTCACAGTTAATTTCATTCTTGTATTTGTCAAGTAAAAGAAATCTATGTTCAGTCCTGTCGGTAGCACACCTGTTACATTTTCTGAGTGTCAAAGATATTAAGTGTTATGCCATTTGACTGGTAACTTAAACCAAACTAAATGATTAAAAAATACCTCAGTTAATGTGTAAGCATTCATACGAGGCCTTTTCAAGTAAACTAGCTATTTCATGTAGTGGACCCATACCACCTGATAAAAACAGAACAGATGTCTTCAAAATTGGGTACAGTAAATCTAGATTCATACAAAGGTGTCAGCTGTAATGTTCTCATTTATACCATTTATTCACAAATACACATGTATCACTAGTTAGTATCAGGCTACCCATCCATTACCAAGCATATGTGTACAAATTATAAAACTCTAAAGAGTAAACTTACTCAGAGTTTTTTAATATAAAAACATTATTCAGTGGTGACCATATAGCTCAAAACTAGTTTGTTGTATATAACAAAGAATAGTAATGTAGAAAAAGAGTGCAACTGAAGTGATCTTTTCAAGCAGAATTTCTTGTATGTATTTGTGTTTGGCTGCACCTACAGTGAAGAAGTTTTGTTTGTCTGAATTCGTTTATATATAAATAAGCAACAAAACAAAATTGAATCAATACTACATTTGCATACATGTTATGAGTGAATTAGCAGTTTCTCATCATATCTGGACTAAATGAATATCTTGACGTAAGGACTGAAAAGTTCTGTTTGCTACATACAAGTAACAGCATTTGTTATCAAGGTGTATAGCAAGTAATGTAATGTATTACAAGAAGGACTCAGTACCTGTCAATGTAAAAGATATTTTCTTTGAAAAATACCAGCATTATCAAGCAAATCTTGAGCTACTAACACCAGATGAACAGAAGCTGTAAAGTAAAGCTGATAATTCGGAAGGTTTTTCCAAAGTAGCAGCTTTCTTACTGATGTACTCAGTAAATTTAGGTGGAATAATATTTAATATAACCAAGCAGTATACTGCTAGTTCATTGTTAATACAGTCTACAGATTAAGCTTCTACAATCTCTTTGCCACATGTTAATGTATACCTTGATTTGTTCCACATCACTCCTTCTTGATAGGATGTGCAGAATCCTATGAATGAATGAGAGACTGCAAAGTGAAATTGAGATGATGTTAAGTGCAGTAAGAGCTAAAACTGAGATGGGTGACTCATCCTTCTCAGACTAAATAAGATTAACAGGAGAGACTGGAAGTGCAATAAACAATTTGCCATCATGATAATAGTAAAATTTCCAGAAATGTTCTTGCTAGTAGGCAGGATCACAAACTATAAAATGGTGGAAGAAATATGATTAAAATAATGCGAAGAATTTCTGAGTACATAAAACACAAAGGAGGAACACAATTCTAAGATTTCATTTTTTATAAAACTAAGTGAGTGGGTTTGAATATGTTGCAATAACTTTTTATCTCCCAAAAGAATGATAGTTAGTCTCTCAATATTTGTGTGGGGTGGTTACTTTAGTACATAAAAGGTATCCATTACAATAACATCAAGTTATAACAAGTATATCTTTATGTCAGATTAATATTAGTTATTGATGCCATTTTTTTAACTTCATAATTTGAAACTATATCCTCTTACCACTAAATTCATCAAGTGTCCAATAAGGTGATGAACAAGTTGGTAATAAAGCTAGAATGATTCCCAAAGGATAATTTCATTCAAGTATCGGTATTATTAGATTAACAGTCATAATAAAAAAAGTGAAATAGGAAAACATTGGAACAAATGAGATACCCTGATGGTCATCAATAAAAACAGTCAGTAATAATGCACCACTCGGTAGTACTTCTCAAAAGTGAAGAAGCAGCAAAAAATCCTTATTGAACTTTTATTCCATTTACAGTGGGTTTTATAAATATTTTTACAAACCGTGAGAGGCATATTCCTTTGGCCAAAACAGAAAAAAGTCAAATTAAATAGTAGTCCAAAAATTATTAATTTGTGAATTATAATGAAGATTGAAGATAATGTACTCTAGATAAAATGGAACAGCTTAAGTTTGTAAGCAATACTTTGAATTCATTCTGTTTAGTAACTGAGTGATAATATTGATGCAAGTCAATGTGCTGAAGCATTCATAGTACTCTCATTAGCAATGTGTTGTTAAGAAGATGTGTCTGTATTTGATATTTTCATACATTTCAGATTAATGTGTCTTGAATGCTTCACATATGTATTAACAGTGAGTTGTTTGCTAATTTTTATTATTAGCCATGGAAGAACGTTCATTTTGTGAGCAGGTACATATGATTTTAATGCACAGCCATAGAAGTGTTAATGGACTCGAGGCTACATGGCTGTTCAAACTGCATTTCCAGATGGAAGACAATCTTTGTTGCTGTTTGTTACTACATTCATAGCACCACAAATAGTGGGTCAAAATAGACAGATTTACAGTACACTTGACAAGAAGGATGCACTCTGCTGTCTGTCAAAGGTCCAGGTATAAGCACATGACACATTGTCTTTGTGATACAGCCCATAATGCCACATATAGGGTACATCATGAATAGTTCACGTATCTGTATGACCTTCAATGTGTGCATGGCCTGTCTCTTGCCAATCATCATACATGGAAAAATTTCTGCTGATGGGATGTTGCTCACACTGCCAATTTGTTGTTTGTATCTTTTCAGTCTCCTGTACAAACAAGAGAACTTCTGGAAGAGAAGGAATCGCAAATGTTTATCAACAAAACTCTGTGGATGAATGAAAATGAGCATGACATAATTCAGCCTAGACACCAGAACTGATTTAAGTATAATGTGTGGACTGTAATTTTAGGTTTAGATCTTCTTCCAGCATCTCTTAAAGGAGTTGTTTACAAGAAACGTATTCAGAAAGCTCTTCCATACTTCCTACATGATAAGTTCCTAAAAATATGAGGAAGCAAGAATGATGGGGCTCCAATACATATCACATACACTGCCTGAGATGTAATGGATGATATCTTTGGTGATAGATGGATTTAAGGAAGGCTCAGTTCTGTGGCATGAATGTTCTTCCTATCTCAGTCCTTTGGAATATTATATGGTGGCCCTTTGGAGTCAGTTACTTATGCAGCAGATATTCATAATACACAAATACTTCACCAAAATATAATGGAAGTCTAAGAAACAATTTGACACTATCCAGGGGCATCTGAAAGTATGCGACCATCTGTGGTCTGAAAAGGCCAAATAGAGCAGGGTAACTGGTGACCCACAGGCCAAATCCAACCCCAGTTGGTTTCAGTCTGGCCCACAGAAGAAATTCATGGGAGAGAGGGCATTTTCAGATATTTCTACAGATGCTCAGCCCACTTGGTTTGCAGCTCATGGCAAAGAACTGCAAAAGCTTTGTTTACTCCTAGCATGAGCAACGTCATTTCACTCCCGGGGGATTTGAACAACAAAGAGAAATACGTATGTTTCAAGTCTGAGGGCAAAGTTATGGCCCTTGTTCTCATGTGTATGTAGAGTGTGAGTGAAACAGCTCACTTCTTTGAAGGGGTGTTGTGAGAAATGTGGTGGAAATGTCACACGCAAGTTAAGGGTCCCTCACATGTTCAATATTATTATAAATACATTACTAAAATGATCTGAGAGTGAGGTTGGCAATAAAAGAAATATTGACCAACAGTAGTCTCAGTACAAACAATACATGCTAAGTATGTGAGGGTGGCTATTATCAGTCTGACAATTTGTCATTCTGTTGTTCAGATTTATCTAGTTTGACTTCTGTATAAAACAGCTAATATGAACTAAGTTCAAGTGATTTAGACTTTTAAACTTCTTAAAATGAAAAAGAAATGGTGGCTTAATTTATCTACATTGCAGAAAAAACCTTTGCCCATGCAACCAGTCATCAAAATTATTTGTAGATTGATATTTAAAAAGTGCTTACTAACAGTGTTTCAAATTTACTGTGTTAATACCCACAAACACTCGGGTCAGCTGCCTGTGGCCAGAAATGGCAAAGTTTCTCCTAATTGTTTGTCAATTGGGACTCCCTACCTCATTACCTTATTTTAATGAAAATAGTCAATTTTTGACACTATAATGAATTGTGTAGACAAAAAAATCTACCCATCAAGTGGTGGCATGAGAACACACATATAACAAAAGGTTTTACTTACGCAAGCTTTCAGAGTCAGTGCCTCCTTTTTCCAGCAGTGGCACTTTCTTGTCCAATGCAGCCCCTGACAATCAGTCTTTCCTTCTCATCCCACCTGGTAAGTTTCCCACATCCCAGGATTGTGGGTCTCTTTTCCAAACACTACCCTTTTTCCTAAACATCTCCAGTCCTTTCCCTTCACCCTCTCTTCCTTCCCCTTCAACCCTTCTGCCAGAAGAAGGAGCCACTGGCTCCAAAAAATTGCATTAGTAAAACCTTTTTTATGTGTGTGTTCTCCTGCCACTGGTTGGTGAATAGATTTTTTTATCTGTTCAATTCGATTATATCATTACCACATTTTGTTTTTATACTCTTTCCTATATTAACATTAATAAATAATTCTTGTCTGTTGTGTACATATTATAAAACCACAGCAGTTGGGATTAAATGTAATTTATCATGGATTAGCTGCAACCAGTGCTTTTATTGGCATTTAAATTTCCTTGGTGACATTTCAAGATGCCTAGCATCCCATACTCACATCTTCAGATGTTTACATTTATTTATGTATCATGAACATTGTTTCTTTACTAATGGCACTGCAGAAATTTGCAACAGAAGTTTAGAAGACAGCTGCAGTAAAATGTCATAATTAAAGAAACAATGTTCAGGATGTGTAAATAAAAATGAACACCTGAAGGTGGGGTGAACATAAAAAGAACATACTCTCTAAAATTCTAAAAATGGCAGGGGTAAAATACAGGGAGCGAAAGGCTGTTTACAATTTGTACAGAAACCAGATGGCAGTTATAAGAGTCAAGGGGCATGAAAAGGAAGCAGTGGTTGAGAAGGAAGTGAGACAGGGTTGTAGCCTCTCCCCAATGTTGTTCAATCTGTATATTGAGCAAGCAGTAAAGGAAACAAAAGAAAAATTCAGAGTAGGTATTAAAATCCATGGAGAAGAAATAAAAACTTTAAGGTTCGCTGATGACATTGTAATTCTGTCAAAGACAGCAAAGGACTTGGAAGAGCAGTTGAACGGAATTGACAGTGTCTTGAAAGGAGGATATAAGATGAACATCAACAAAAGCAAAACAGAGGATAACGGAAAGTAGTCAAATTAATTCGGGTGATGCTGTGGGAATTAGATTAGGAAATGAGATACTTAAAGTAGTAAAGGAGTTTTGCTATTTGGAGAGCAAAATGACTGATGATGATTGAAGTAGAGAGGATATAAAATGTAGACTGGCAATGGCAAGGAAAGCTTTTCTGAAGAAGAGAAATTTGTTAACATCGAGTATTGATTTAAGTGCCAGGAATTCGTTTCTGAAAGTATTTGTATGGAGCGTAGCCATGGATGGAAGTGAAACGTGGACGATAACTAGTTTGGACAAGAAGAGAATAGAAGCTTTCGAAATGTGGTGCTACAGAAGAATGCTAAGATTTGATGGGTAGGTCACATAACTAATGAGGTGGTATTGAATAGGATTGGGGAGAATAGAAGTTTGTGGCACAACTTGACTAGAAGAAGGGATCGATTGGTAGGACATGTTCTGAGGCATCAAGGGATCACCAATTTAGTATTGGAGGGCAGCGTGGAGGGTAAAAGTCGTAGAGGGAGACCGAGAGTTGAATACACTAAGCAGATTCAGAAGGATGTAGGCTGCAGTACGTGCTGGGAGATGAAGAAGCTTGCACAGGATAGAGTAGCATGGAGAGCTGCATCAAACAAGTCTCAGGACTGAAGACCACAACAACAACAACACTCTCTAAAATGCATGTTTTTAGGCACCATTTCTTGGTGTGGCATATCAAGAAAAGGGTACGATTCACATTGGTCCGCTATCTCATAAACGTTAATGTAATGGCTGCCACAGTTTTGACTGTGCACTAAAAGAGGTGCTGCTGCTGCATCACATGACAAGGGGGTCCAGAGGCCTACATAAGGATATTAATCGGGCCTGCTGGTCACCAATGGCTTTCAATTCCTGACATAGAAGATAGAGGAGTTTTTTAGGCTAGGTGGTATTTCGAGGTACTCTGTTGAACGGTCACAGATGACATGACTATACCAAAATCTGACCATGTTCTGAATAAAGACACTTTTCTTGGCAAAATTTTATCAGTAAATTGTTGAAGTATTCATCAAAACAAAGCTCCCAAATTTAGTGCCCACCAGGAAATTTCCCATGCTCAAATTATTCTCAGGACTGAGAGCTGGCTGAAACCTGAACTAGAAAGCTCTGAAATATTTAGCAGTTCGATGCCATAGGAGAGGGAGTCTTCATTGCAGGTGACAAAAATATTGTCTCTATTGAGTTCACGTTTGTGTGTGACAGTGGAGTTATATTGTAGCATATAACAGGGCTAGGTGAAATAAAGTTAATCATTGGATGTTTTTATTGGCTGCCACATTCCACCATGACAATTTTAAAGTCATTCAGAGAAAGTCTATGGTCAGTACAAGGTGCAATCAAAATTACAGTAAATAATTTCACTAGAAACGAAGTAACTAGCTTACATAGAATTTGATTTAATCTCCTTCTAAGTTCTGTCCTTGGTTAGCATTGCATTTATCCCACCGTTGAATCCAGAACTGGTAGCATTTCTGAAAGGTTTCTTGTGGAAGGCATTCAGCTTCTGTGTCATGGCCCTTTCAATGTCAGGAATGGTGTCAAAAACCCATTACACAGGGTTTTGAATTTTGGGAAGAAACATGAGTCACACGGTGCTAAATCTGGTGAGTATAGCAGATGTGGACAGACAGGGACACTTTCTCAGGCCAAGAACATGTGGATCAAAAGTATAGTGTGGTACAGTGTGTTCTCATGATGAAAAAGGAAGCCATTGGCCCAGTTTTCTGGTCCCTTCCTTCATACATGATTTCACAAATGTTGCAGTATGCCCTTATAAAATTTGTTGTTCACAGTCGTTCCCCTTGGAACACATTCTGATTGCATTTGTTTTATTTACAGTTGTAATTTTGGATATGATATCTGGATCATCTGATTAAAGACAATCCTTCAGCTCCACATGAACTGACACATGATTTTCCTTCTGTTCATCTCTCAAAAGTCTGGGAACAAATTTTAAACACTCATCTCATTTGCAAATTATCAGTCAAATGCTTTGCATTGAACCCACATGAGATGGTAAGTTCTTTGGTAAGTTCTTGAATAGTTATTAACTTGTTTGAAGGAATAATTTTGGCACTTTTTCCATATTTTCTTCTGTTTTAAAGGTTAATGAATGTCCTGAACATTACTCATCTTCTACCAACTCATTTCCACTTTTAAAGTGCTCATACCAATTGTAAATAGTCTACAGAGTTACAGCATTATTGCCATACTCCAATTACAACATTTCATGAGTGTCTTTGGCAATTTTTTGCCATGTGAAACAGAACTTAATGTTCACACATCGTTCAAAATCCATGCTGTGTGACAAACATGTTAAACACAGCCTCACTCTAACGTCTCTGGATGCAGAGTGACAAGTCAGGAAATGTTCCAAATTTATGCTGCCATCTCAACAGATCAGGCTATGGGACAAATATCATCAAACAGCCATAGAATCACCAGTTGCTGCTGAAAGAGTTTATTCACCATATATTTTGATCAAACCTCATAACGGGGAAATACCCAGATCGTGCAATATTAGTTGGAGACAACTTTAGACTACCAAGTACAGACTGGAACATCTATGGATTCATTGCAAGGTGCTTAGAGAGACTGTCTTGTATAGTACTTACACTTACACTTAAACTATGACCTGACATTGTTTAGTTCCAGTATGATAGATGTATAGGATTTATGGTCAGAGCTTAAATGGACTGTAAATCATGCTCTGGAGATATACAAGCTGAGCAAGTGGATTAAGGACAGAAATACCCACCATGGTTTAATAACAAAATTTGGAAAATATAGAGGAAGCAAAGACTGTTGCACACGTGATTGGAAAGAGAATGCTCATTGACCAGTCTGATGTAGCAATAGAAGTGGCAAAAGGAGAGCCAAAGTTTTAGATTTTACATTAAGAAATCATTCATATAGGAGAATTGTACAAACACACCAGCATTTGAGCACCACACAGATTCCTGTACAGACAAATCACTAGGTCTGGGTGGAATCACAATTTGGTTTTCCAATGAATACTCTACAGCACTGAACCCTTACTTAGCCTGAATTTATCATGCATCTCTCACCCAGTGCAAAGTCTCAAGTGAGAGGCAAAAGCATAGGCAACTCCTGCATATAAAAATGGTAAAAGAAGGAGCCTGCAAAATTACAGACCAATATCCTTAACATCGGTTCGCTGCAGAAATTCTTGAATATATTCTCAGTTTGGATATAATAAATTTCCTTGAGACAAAAAAAGCTTCTGTTCATGAATCAGCATATTTATGGAAAGCATCATTAACACAAAACTCTTCTTGCTCTTTTCTCATGAACTATGGATGAAGGGCAACAGACAGATTCCGTATTCCTAGATTTCCGAAATACATTTGACACATTGTTCCACTGTATACTGTTAATGAAGTATGAGCATATGGAATATGTTCCCAGACATGTAAGTGGTTTGAAGACTTCTGAAGTTACAGAACCCAGTACGTTGTCCTTGACAGCAAGTGTTCCTTAGAGACAAGGATATCATCAGGAGACCCCCGCAGAAGTGTGATAGGACTGTTGCTATTTTCTACATACATAAATGACATGGAAGACTGGGTGGGCAGCAGTTTGTAACTTTTTGTTGATGATGCTGTGATGTACAGGAAGGTGTCTTTGTTGAGTGACTGTAATGGGATACAAGATGACTTAGTGTGATGAATAGCAGCTGGCCCTAATTGTAGAAAAATGTTAGTTAATGCAGATGAGTAGGAAAAACAAGCCCATAATGTTCAAATACAGCTTCCTGACACAGTCAATTTGATTAAATATCTAAATGTAACATTGCAAAGCCATATGAAATGGAACAAACATGTAAGGACTGTAGTAGGTAAGGCAAATGGTCAACTTCGGTTTATTGGGAGAATTTTGTAAAGGAGGTCACACATAGGAGTACTGCTTGAATGTTTGGGATCTGCACCAGATTGGATTAAAGTAAGACATCAAAGCAATTCAGAGGTGAGCTGCTAGATTTATTACTGGTAGATTAAAATAACACACAAGTATTATGGAAATACTTCCGGATCTAAAACAAACTAAAATGGGAATCCCTGGAGGCGAAGGTGATGTTCTTTTCATGGAACAATATTGAGAAACTGTCTGCGACCACCGATGAAATTGAGCAGTATCAGCGAAGGAACAGCTTGCGCTTGTTCGGGGTAGCTGAAAACGATCGTGAAAACACCGACGACCTGGCCATTAGCCTCGTGCGTGAAAAACTTGGTGTGCAGATCGACGTGGCCGATATTGACAGAAGCCACCATGTTGGGCGCAGGATACCAGGTGCCATGAAACCCAGGCCCATAATAACTAAACTTGTGTCATACCGGAAAAGAGCTGAAGTGTTTGCTCAGAAAAGAAAACTCGCCAAGAGTGGGGTTACCCTGAGGGAAGATCTGACGCGCGAAAGACTAAAAGTTTTGAACACTGCGATCACACAGTTCGGCCTTCAAAATGTATGGACCCAGGATGGCAGGATCGTAGTCAAGACGGAAGGAGGGAGGAAAACGGTGACGAACATGTCCGAACTGAAAGACTGAGCGAAATCTCGCGAGACACAAAGTCTCATATTGTACTCTGTCTAATATAAGTTAATTTTTATTCTTTCCTTTCATTTTTTTACGTAAATATTGCTTCGTTATTTCTATAAGTACCATAAGTACTCTATTTAAAATCAGTCAATTGTTTCACATAAATATTGCTTCTTTATTTGTCTATCATAAGTGCTCATGTATATTCATATTGTAAGTCAAACAGGAATTAACACTCTCCATTAACAGGAATCTCCTTAAAACCGCCTTTCTATATCTGTTATTTTCATCCTCGTCACTACCACTACTACTACTATTATCTTTTTCATAACCACTACTGCCACTTTCCGTCTTTCTTTTCGCTCCCTTCTCCAATACCTCCAGCTTGTCTTTCACCTTTAGCCCACAGACACTTGAGTCAGTCACAACCTTGGACACACCTGTAAATATGTCTTCCCCCGCGAAATCCAGCTTTTGTCCCTCTTCCGACCAGCAGGTAAACAGAGCGTGCTCGGTCCTACAGGCGGCCACAATGGGACGGACCGGTTCCGGCGGCAGGCTCTTTGTGGCCCACGTGAACGCTCAGTCACTAACGGCTCACTTCAATGAGTTCTGTGACCTTCTCTGTCAATCGCTGTTCCATATTATCCTCGACTCTGAAACTTGGTTGAAACCAAACATTTCTTCCGACGCTATCCGAATCACTGGTTACTCTCTCCTAAGGGCAGATCGTGAAACACGACGCGGGAGTGGTGTGGGTGCCTATGTTCGCTCTGATCTGAGACCTACTATACTATGCACATCGGATGCAAAGAGCGAAGGAGAAGCAGAGTTCTTGTTTTTCGAAATAAATACATCAAATCAGAAACTGCTAATTGGAGTGATCTATAAACCTCCAAACATCGGTGCTATGTCCTCCTTTCAGTCTGCCCTGTCCTCGCTCGTGACACTGTATGAACACATAATCGTTATGGGCGACACAAACATCGACTTACAGTTAAAATCTCCCTCTGCAGAAAAACTAAGGAGACTGTTCCACTCCAATGATATGAGTTTAACACTGCTGGACCCAACTCATCACACGCCACACAGCCATACACTCATAGATATAATAGCAACAAAGCGACCAGATAAAATAATTCGCGCCAATCAGACATCTGCTCCAGGACACTCTGCTCATGACGTAATATTCTTAAATTACTCAGTGCATACTACCAAAGAAAAATCTCACCTGGTAACCTACAGAAACCTAAAAAATGTTAACCATGACGCTCTTCAAAAGGATTGCTCAGACATCCCTTGGCATGATATAAGCAATGAATCGACTTTAGACTGAAAAATTCAGGAATTATGTCGCAAAATTATTGCACTGTATGATAAACATGCTCCTCAATGCACTGTCAAGGTAAAGAGAGCTCCCGCTCCATGGCTCGCCACTGCATTACGCCAGTTAATGAATAAATGTGATGCTGCACATAGGGCCTTCAATCGTAACCCAACTCCCAAGGCGTACGAAGCTTATAGGAAACTCCGAAATAGAACCAAGCAAAGCGTGAGGAATGCCAAAATCAGACATGCCCGCTCTGTCGTATGTGGCATATCAAAACTTGCTGCACTGTGGAAAAAGCTGCGCAGTTTCAGTATAGGGAAGCAAAGATCTGACGCTGTTTATCAAGCATTTGCAGAAGAATTAAACGATTTCTTCTCAACAGCTGTAAACTGCCATGCAGCGACAAATTACCAGTCCCAAGATATCAATCTTTTGAGAGACAAGTTTTTCCTAAAACATGTCACTACCAGCACAGTACACAAGGCAATTATGAGAATCTCTTCCGAGGCAGTAGGATATGATGGAGTGAGCATTGGCATGATTAAGAATGTCGTAGACACTATTACTCCAGTTATCACAGACATCTTCAACCTGTCTCTTGTCAGTAGTACATATCCTACTGAGTGGAAGCAAAGTTTAATTCAATCTATACCCAAGACTGACAACCCTAAGTCGCCAGGTGACTACAGGCCGATCAGCATACTACCTGCAATATCTAAAGCCCTAGAATACATCGTCCATGAACAGCTGACGGATTACCTCAAAACTCATAACATCCACGACAAATATCAGTCAGGCTTTCGAAAGCACCATAGTACAGCAACTGCATTAATCAAAGTAACTGATGACATTAAACATGCTATGGACAGACGTGAAGCTACCATCCTAACACTGCTTGACTTTAGCAAGGCTTTTGATACAGATGACTCTGATATATTACTAATTAAAATGAAGCAGCTGAATTTCTCAAACAGTGCAATACACTGGTTCGACAGCTACCTCAAAAACAGAAGCCAACAAGTCATTTGTGGGTCGGAAAAGTCATCATGGAAAAACGTGCGCTCTGGAGTTCCCCAAGGCTCTGTCCTTGGTCCATTACTCTTCTCACTGTACATTAATGATATTTCTTCAGTGATTCACTCCTGCAACTACCATCTATATGCTGACAACATCCAACTGTACATAAGTGCAAGCCCCAAGAACATTGCTGATGCAGTAGTGAGTATGAATGCAGATCTTTGCTCTGTTTCTCGATGGGCACAGAACCTAGGTCTGAAACTAAACCCCAAGAAATCCCAGGTCATACTTATATCTCATCCAAAGTTAATCAGCCGGTACTTTCGCGAAACAGTCCCTCAAATACTCCTCAATGGTACCCAACTACCATACCAAAAAACAGTAAAAGATCTTGGCATAATCTTGGATGAACACCTAAACTGGGAAGAACAAACAGTCACAGCTTGCCGGAAATCGCTCTCCTCCCTACATGCAATTCAAAAATTTAGAAAAATATTTCCAACCCATGTTAAACAAAAATTAGTCCAAACACTAGTCTTGCCTAATCTTTACTACTGTGATGTAGTTCAACATGGCACAAATAGTGAAAATTCGAGATGCCTCGAGCTAGTGATAAATGCTTGCATTACATACGTATGCAATATATGGTTGTATGATCATATCAGTCCTTCTCACTCCCAGCTAGGTTGGATACGCCCACATAAGGCACGCGATCTCCACACGATGTGCTTACTTCATCGATTTCTTAGCCACTGGTGCCCCCAATACTTATCTTCTCACATTAAACACCTATCATCATTCCACAACCGCAATACCAAATCGGATACGTCTAGCATCTTGGCTGTACCTTTACATAACACAAAATCTTTCTCCGTGTCATTCTCCATCTCAGCCATACGACTATGGAACGTGCTCCCCTGTGATCTGAGTCTTATCCAGAACCACTCAACATTCAAGAGGGAACTCAAGACTTACATATTAGGGACGGTATAGCCACCATTGTTGTGCCCCTCTCATCTCTTTCTTTCTCCTCTCTATCATAGCTTCGAATTTTACCACTCTATTTCTCTTCCTCTAACCTATCTACCTCTTCTATATCTCTTTCACCCCATTCTATCATCTTATGTCTCTGCTCGATGAGAATAACTCACAAGCTGCAAGAATATAATGAGAAAATTCCAAACCAGCAATGGGACTGACATTCATAAAAGAAAAATATGTTTACTTTCATATACATAGTCATTACTATTATTATTATTATTATTATTATTATTATTATTATTATTGATTGTTATAATTATTTTTTGATTGTTATAATTATCATTGTACTACTTTTATAATCTCTTTATTTTTTCATTAACATAATACTGTATAACATGTTATATGTCCTTAATGTTATATGTCCTTAATGTTCTGTAGAAACTGAAATTTGTTGAATCTGAGTATGCCTGGTTAGGTGTAAGAGAGGGCCTGAAGGCCCTAATCTTGCCAGGTAAAATAAATGCACAAATAAATTAAATAAATAAATAAGGACCATGAAGATGGGATAAGAGGAAAATAAGGCTCACTTGGAAGCATATAGACAGTTGTTTTTCCTTACTCTATTTCTCAGCAGGATAGGATAGGAAGTGACTAATAGCAGTACAGGATAACTCTGTTATGCATTTGGGAGGACGACGGTTCAATCCCGTCTCCAGCCATCCTGATTTAGGTTTTCTGTGATTTCCCTAAATCATTTCAGGCAAATGCCAGGATGGTTCCTTTGAAAGGGCACAGCCAATTTCCTTCCCAGTCCTTCCCTAACCCGAGCTTGCGCTCCGTCTCTAATGACCTCATTGTCGACGGGACGTTAAACACTAACCACCACCACCATCTGTTATGCATTGTACAGTGGCTTGTGGAGAGTATGTATGTAATGTAGATGTAAATGCAGGAGAAGTTTTAGACATTTGCTATCATTTTTTTGACTTGAGAATTGTGAGTAATGCTGTGTTATTAATAATTCAAAAATGAAGAATTGTGGGTTACATGCTTATATGGACTTGTTCTTCTATTGTTGTTTCATATTACCTATCAAAATTCTCAGAAGTATTTCTGCCACACACTGCGCAACCCTTTATTTGTTCACAAAATGTCACATCTGATAATATTAACACATATTTTCTATTTTTTTTTTAACACTGACTGCTGCAAATTAAAGTTGAACAAATGTTTGTTGTATGCTACATACTTGAGTATTCGATATAAAAAATGTAATTCAGGACCAGAACACATTGATATGGTACACTTTGTACTGGTACTCAAAACGTCTGGTACAATAAATTAACTAACAATGGAGGTGATACTTCTTGGTACACAAAATGGGTCAGAACACTGCTGCAGAAACAATGAAACAAATATGCCAAATTTAAACAGAAGCTCTAAATTTAGTGCAGACTTCAATGCAAGATGTTTATAATAGTTTCCACAGCAAAACTTTGTCTCAAAACCTGGCAGAAAATCCAAAGAGATTCTTCTCGTATGTGAAGTATGTTAGCGGCAAGGAACACTCAATCCTTAAATACATGATAGCAATGGAGATACTATTGAAGACAGTGCTGCCAAAGCAGAGTTGCTAAACACAGCCTTCTGAAATGCCTTCACAAAAGAAGATGAAGTAAATATTCCAGAATTCGAATCAAGAACTGGTGCCAACATGAGTAATGTAGAAGTAAATATCCTCAGAGTTGTGAAGCAACTTAAATCACTTAACAAAAGCAAGTCTTCAGGTCCAGAATTTATACCAATTAGATTCTTTTCAGAGTAAGCTGATGCATTAGCTCCATACTTAACAATCATATACAACCAATCACTCGATGAAAGATCCTTACCCAAAGACTGAATGTTGCATAGGTCACACCAATATTCAAGAAAGGTAGTAGGAGTAAGCCACTAAATTACACATCCATATCATTAACATCGATATGCAGCAGGATTTTGGAACATATATTGTGTTCAAGCATTACAAATTACCTTGAAGAAAATGGTCTTTTGACACGCAATCATCATGGATTTAGAAAACATCATTCTAGTGAAACATAACTAACTCTTTATTCGCATGAAGTTCAAAAATGGTTCAAATGGCTCTGAGCACTATGGGACTTAACTTCTGAGGTCATCAGTCCCCTAGAACTTAGAACTACTTAAACCTAACTAACCTAAGGACACCTCACACATCCATGTCCGAGGCAGGATTCGAACCTGCGACCATAGCGGTGGCACAGTTCCAGACTGTAGCGCCTAGAGGCACTTGGCCACTCCAGCTAGCTTGCATGAGGTGTTGAGTGCTATTGACAAGGGATTTCAGATTGATTCCATATTTCTGGAAGGCTTTTGACACTGTACCACAGAAGCAGCTTGTAGTGAAATTGCGTGCTTGTGGAATATCATCTTAGTTATGTGACTGGAATTGTGATTATCTGTCGGAGAAGTCACAGTTCTTAGTAATTGATGGAAAGTCACTGAGTAAAACAGAAGTGTTTCCTGGCATTCCCCAAGGTAGTGTTATAGGCCCTTTGCTGTTCCTTATCTATATAAATGATTTGGGAGACAATCTGAGTAGCTGTCTTAGGTTGTTCGCAGATTATGCTGTCGTTTATTGGCTTAATAAAGTCATCAGAAGATCAAAACAAATTGCAAATGGAATTAGAAAAGATATCTGAATGGAACAAAAATTGGCGGTTGACACTAAATAACGAAAAGTGTGAGGTCATTCACATGAGTGCTAAAAGGAATCTGTTAAACTTCAGTTACACAATCACAGTCAAATCTAAAGGCCGTAAATTGAACTAAATACCTAGGAATTACAATTATGAACAACTTAAATTGGAAGGAACACATAGAAAATGTTGTGGGAAAGGCTAACCGAAAACTGCATTTTATTGACAGCACACTCAGAAAATTTAACAGATCTACTAAGGAGACTGCCTACACTACACTTGTCCTTCCTCTTTTAGAATAATGCTGTGCAGTGTGGGACCTTTGCCAAATAGGACTGATGGAGTACATTGAAAAAGTTCAAAGAAGGGCAGCAAGTTTTGTATTATTGTGAAATATGGGAGAGAGTGTCACTGAAACGATTCAGGATTTGGGCTGGGCATCATTAAAACAAAGCCATTTTTTGTTGCATCAGAATCTTCTCACAAAATTCCAATCACCAACTTCCTCCTCCGAATGTGAAAATATTTTGTTGACACTGACCCATATAGGGAGAAACGATCATCACGATCAAATAAGGGAAATCAGAGCTCATACGGAAAGATATAGGTGTTCGTTTTTTCTGCTCACTATGTTGTTGTTGTGGTCTTCAGTCCCGAGACTGGTTTGATGCAGCTCTCCATGCCACTCTACCCTGTGCAAGCTTCTTCATCTCCCAGTACCTACTGCAACCTACATCCTTCTGAGTCTGTTTAGTGTATTCATCTCTTGGTCTCCCTCTACGATTTTTACCCTCCACACTGCCCTCCAATACTAAATTGGTGATCCCTTGATGCCTCAGAACATGTCCTACCAACTGATCCCTTCTTCTAGTTACGTTGTGACACAAACTTCTCTTCTCCCCAATCCTATTCAATACCTCCTCATTAGTTATATGATCTACCCATCTAATCTTCAGCATTCTTTGGTAGCACCACATTTCGAAAGCTTATATTCTCTTCTTGTCCAAACTAGTTATCGTCCATGTTTCACTTCCATCCATGGCTACGCTCCATACAAATACTTTCAGAAACGAATTCCTGGCACTTAATACTCTATGTTGACAAATTTCTCTTCTTCAGAAATGCTTTCCTTGCCATTGCCAGTCTACATTTGATATCCTCTCTACTTCGACCATCATCAGTTATTTTGCTCCCCAAATAGCAAAACTCCTTTACTACTTTAAGTGTCTCATTTCCTAATCTAATTCCCTCAGCATCACCTGACTTAATTCGACTACATTCCATTATCCTCGTTTTGCTTTTGTTGATGTTCATCTTATACCCTCCTTTCATGACACTGTCCATTCCGTTCAACTGCTCTTCCAAGTCCGTTGCTGTTTCTGACAGAATTACAATGTCATCAGCGAGCCTCAAAGTTTTTATTGCTTCTCCATGGATTTTAATACCTACTCCAAATTTTTCTTTTGTTTCCTTCACTGCTTTCTCAATATACAGATTGAATAACATCGGGGATAGACTACAACCCTGTCTCACTCCCTTCCCAACCACTGCTTCCCTTTCGTACCCCTCGACTCTTATAACTGCCATCCGGTTTCTGTACAAATTGTAAATAGCCTTTTGCTCCCTGTATTTTACCCCTGCCACCTTCAGAATTTGAAAGAGAGTATTCCAGTCAACATTGTCAAAGGCTTTCTCTAAGTCTACAAATGCTAGAAACGCAGGTTTGCCTTTCCTTAATCTACCTTCTAAGATAAGTCGTAGGGTCAGTATTGCCTCACGTGTTCCAACATTTCTACGGAATCCAAACTGAACTTCCCCGAGGTCAGCTTCTACCAGTTTTTCCATTGGTCTGTAGAGAATACGCATTAGTATTTTGCATACGTGACTTACTAAACTGATTTTTCGGTAATTTTCACATCTGTCAGCACCTGCTTTCTTTGGGATCGGAATTATTATATTCTTCTTGAAGTCTGAGGGTATTTTGCCTGTCTCATACAGCTTGCTCACCAGATGGTAGAGTTTTGTCAGGACTGGCTCTCCCAAGGCCGTCAGTAGTTCTAATGGAATGTTGTCTACTCCCGGGGCCTTGTTTTGACTCAGGTCTTTCAGTGCTCTGTCAAACTCTTCACGCAGTATCGTATCTCCCATTTCATCATCATCTAAATTCTCTTCCATTTCCATAATATTGTCCTCAAGTGCATTGCCCTTGTATAGGCCCTCTATATACTCCCTCCACCTTTCTGCTTTCCCTTCTTTGCTTAGAACTGCGTTTCCATCTGAGCTCTTGATATTCATACAAGTGGTTCTCTGTTCTCCAAAGGTCTCTTTAATTTTCCTGTAGGCAGTATCTATCTTACCCCTAGTGAGATAACCCTCTACATCCTTACATTTGTCCTCTAGCCATCTCTGCTTAGCCATTTTGCACTTCCTGTCGATCTTGTTTTTGAGACATTTGTATTCCTTTTTGCCTGCTTCATTTACTGCATTTTTATATTTTCTCCTTTCATCAATTAAATTCAATATTTCTTCTGTTACCCAAGGATTTCTACTAGCCTTCATCTTTTTACCTACTTGATCCTCTGCTGTCTTCACTACTTCATCCCTCAAAGCTACCCATTCTTCTTCTACTGTATTTCTTTCCCCCATTCCTGTCAATTGTTCCCTTATGCTCTACCTGAAACTCTGTACAACCTCTGGTTCTTTCAGTTTATCCAGGTCCCATCTCCTTAAATTCCCACCTTTTTGC
This sequence comes from Schistocerca nitens, assembly GCF_023898315.1. Taxonomy (NCBI): domain Eukaryota; kingdom Metazoa; phylum Arthropoda; class Insecta; order Orthoptera; family Acrididae; genus Schistocerca; species Schistocerca nitens. Next base: position 857,650,596 of record NC_064615.1, read on the forward strand.
AGTTTCTTCAGTTTTAATCTACAGTTCATAACCAATAGATTGTGATCAGAGTCCACATTTGCCCCTGGAAATGTCTTACAATTTAAAACCTGGTTCCTAAATCTCTGTCTTACCATTATGTAATCTATCTGAAACCTGTCAGTATCTCCAGGCTTCTTCTATGTATACAACCTTCTTTTATGATTCTTGAACCAAGTGTTAGCTATGATTAAGTTGTGCTCTGTGCAAAATTCTATCAGGCGGCTTCCTATTTCATTTCTTAGCCCCAATCCATATTCACCTACTACGTTTCCTTCTCTCTCTTTTCCTACTACCGAACGCGCTATACGAGATTGGAATAATAGAGAACTGTGAAGGTCGTTCAATGATTCCTCTGCCATGCACTTAAATGTGATTTGCAGAGTATCCATGCAGATGTAGATGTAGAAGTCATTGTGGAGATCCTAGGATCAAATCAAGACTGTCTTCATATCCCCAGTTTCAGAAATTGTTGTGCAGGCATGCCAATGGATTTTGCAGTCATATTTTTTTGTGTTATGAATGCTGACACTGCCTTTTCAAGTTTGACAATATGTCAGTTTCTGGACTGAACACTTTTTCATGGTTAATTAAATGTTAACAGATTTTTTTTCCAAATCTACGGTAGAACACAGCTTGTTCCATTTCTTACTGGTGCATTTTGGCCCTCACATGAAGCGCAGAAGAGTACACCTACAACATGTCCACGTTTTTCAGGGTTTGCTACAATCACTCTGTTATGTAAAATTGAAAGTAGTCCCAGAAAGCCACCAATGGTCTCAACTGTGTTGTACAGTGATGTAGGGGGGTGTCCTTGTGGGAACTCATGACCCATGTTGTTGCTGCTGTTGTCTTCAGTTCAAATATTGAGCTGATGCAACTCATCAAACTAGTCTATCCTATGCAAGCCTCATCATCTTTGAATAACAATTCAAACATTGGTCATCATCAAACTAGTCTAACCTATGCAAGCCTCTTCATCTCTGAATAACTAAGACAAACTGCACTAATTTGAATGTGACACTATGTTTATCCCATGGTCTTCCTCTACAATTCTGATCATCCCATCACACCTCCCTACAATACTGGACAGACAATTTCTTGATGAATCAGAATATATTCTCTCAACTGATCTAATCTTTTAGACAAGTTGAATCATAATTTTTTTCTCCTGAATTTGATTCATATCTCCTTACTGGTTACTTGATCAACCCATCTAATCTTCAGCAATCTTCTATAGTACCATATCTCAAAAGCTCCTATTCTATTTTTGTTGAATGCTTATTGTCCACATTTCACTTCTACACAAAGCTACACTTCAGACAAGTATCAGAAAAGATTTCGTAATTCTTATTTATATTCAATGTTAACAAATTCCTCTTTTTCAGAAATGATTTCCTTGCTATTAGAAAAAGAGGGATGACTCATTACTTGTGTGTGTGAATATATGGTTAGTGTGATTGATTCATCCAAATAGTATAAATCTTAATCATATAGGCAAAGCAATTGCAAATGTTAACGCTAAGTGGCTTGTTCTATTAAAAATGTAAGAGAATTATAACAATACATCACACAAAAAATTACATAGACCTCCCATATATCAACAGAGTGCACAAAATATTAATAATGCAGGAGTAAACATCTAACAAATGAAACAAAAAGAGGGAAACATTCCACGTGGGAAAAATATATATAAAAACAAAGATGCTGTGACTTACCAAACGAGAAAGCGCTGGTAGATAGACACAATAAAAAACACACAATCACACACACAGATTTCAAGCTATGGGTTTTAGGGGAGAGGGTAAGGAGTCATTCCAATCCTCCTTCCTGGATTGGAATGACTCCTTACCCTCTCCCGTAAAACCCACATCCTTTCGTCTTTCCCTCTCCTTCTCTCTTTCCTGATGAAGCAACCTTGGGTTGTGAAAGCTTGAAATTTGTGTGTGTGTTTGTGTGTTTTTTATTGTGTCTGTCTACCAGCACTTTCTCATTTGGTAAGTTACAGCATCTTTGTTTTTTATATATAACAGATGAAAAAGACATGCTTATCATTTTCAAGTGCTAATCAGTCACATTCAAATTGATTCTAATTGTATTTCACTGAACTTCTGGCACTTTTCAGTAACTGACTATCACTCTTCACAAATTTTAAAAAAATTCTGAACAGGGTGTGCTTTTATAGTTCACTAGTCACCTGGAATTCTGTCTTAATTAAATCTGTTGAACATCTGTTGCTTGTGTCACATCACTTATTCTTCATGTTTCACTCCACAAAGGCAATTGAAGCCAATAATACTGAACAAAACTCCTGGCACTTTGGAAATATTTGGCACACCTTCCTCATGTATTGAAGCAAACAATTTAGGCCAGTTTACAACATAATGATCCTCTTCCCTCTTTGTTCACACTGCTGCTTAGGTAATCTCGATGACTACTAAGCTCCTCATTGGTTGCCAATGAAAAAAATGTTAAAGTCTTTTCTTCAATTTTAGGAGCTAGAACATCCTTCACAATCATTTCCACTTTACTGCATCCACATGAAAGTTTGGAAACAACTGCAGAATCACTAAATATATTGGACACAAACTTTTTTTCTGCAGTCCAGACATGAATAACTTAGATTTTGTTTTGCTGCACCACACAGAAAATCAAGTTCACATGTGATGCTTTTATCCAACTCTTCTTTACTGTTTAAGATAAAAAAAATAGCTCATTAGTTTGTTTGAACTTTTCCTTAATTTTTATCCCCTGAATTGTGCACATTGCCTCAGGTCAGTTAATCCACACCATTTGAAATACTAAAATGCATCTTACACAGAGAACAAAATGCTTGGCTCTCATCTAGTCCTGGCTTAAACCACACAAATGTATCTTCTCACTTATTGAGATATATATGTGATTATCTTTGCCTTGAGATTTAAAATTTTTTCATGGAGGAGTCCTTGAAAGATCCTCTTCACCCTCAAACATTAACTTGAAACCAATTTTCCAGTAAAGACTACCAGATTAACAACACTTGCCAAATTATACTTGAATCACACAGGAGATGGTGGAGAAAGTAATGTAAATTAGTAAAGTTGTCTTCTGCTTGCAGTTGGAAGCTCAAACATTGCCAATATTCATGAAATTCATTAAAAAAAGAAACTGTAACAAAGTCATTTTTCATTAATAAAAGTTTCACGATTACATTTATTTCATAAAATACAGTTTCTAATAGGACTACAATACAAACAGAGTGTTATTTACTCAGGGTAAAAACTAAACAGAAGAAGAAAATTTGGGCAAAAAAATGAATCTCTTAGCAATAGAGTTTCTGACAACAATATATTTCAGTGTTCTGTCAAACTTTCATCACTGTACCATATCTCCCATCTCCCATTCATCTACTTTTTCTTCTCTCTCTCAATATTGTCTTCAAGTTCACTTCCCTTGTAGAGCCTCTCTATATATTTCTTCCACCTTTCAACTTTCCCTTGTTTGTTTAGTACTGATATGCCTGTGACTCAGCATCTCCACTATATGTTGAGTCGCAACTATCCTTTTCATATTATTTTTACATGAAACAGAGCACACTTGAAGAAATGATCACACACTGAAAGTTACACAGTAATAATGGGCAAGTCCCATTAAGTAACATATCTGTTTCTGCATATATTTTGGAGCATCATTCCCATCAAATGTTACACATTACCATCTCTGTATGTTCAATTTCATGACATGGGAGAAATTACTGCAGTATCTTGCAAAAAGGCAGGATCTCTTGCAAATGTAACAGAACATTTCTCTCTCTCAAAATGCTATAGCCTATTGTTATTATTTTCACATTCATTGAGTCACTTACATCTGTGTTAACATATGCATCCTCAGCTGTACATTCTGCCTTTTCTGTAGGATTACTCAATGCAAACACAATAGGATGCTCTGTGAATTTTGCTACAGTTTTTAACAGCTTTGGTGTAAAAGCTCCTCTAACAGCTGCAGCACCTGGGAGGGGAAGATGAACATTTTGTTAATGTTATCAAGATTTTTAAAAAATGAACATTTAATATTACTGTAGCAGACACTGTAATAAAAACATTATTTCTACAAGTGCTCCCACAAATCTTCAACAAAACAATTGTCAAAAGTATGTTTGTGCTACAGCCAGATTAAAAAAAAATCAAAGATTTGTTTTATTTCAGTAGTCCTAAAACAGTTAAAAATATCTCAACAATTATATAAGTAGCTCAAGGTAAATAAAATGACATGCACTGATAAGAAAAAGACGAACATACTTTTCATACACATATGATTTTGAACAATTAGGTAAAGTGCAGAAGATGATACATGATGATCTAAAGAATAAATAATGTTTTATGAACAAAAGTCGATAACACACTTTTTCAATAAACAGGCCATTTTATGCATAGCATGCAGCATCCTTCACAATGAATTACAGTGAATGAGACACTTTCTTGTGTTTTAGTGGAAGGATTTGAAATGTTCACCACAAATCGAGAGGCATGCATGAATATGCAACTCCCACAGGCTGCTGCACTCTTCAAATATTCCAATATAAACGAGGTGGTGTGAACATGTTACTTTAGTATCTGCACAAACCAAGAAAAACCTGAATTTTCAAAAGCTGCTTGTAGTGTGAGGATAGATCCAAAATATGAACATGAAGTGTTCATAGTAATAAAGAACTTGAAATCTAAAATAATGTAAATGAGGTGCCTGTTTATATCATAACAATGACAGCTGCACAAATCGCAAGGCCCTTGGCATACATAGCCAACTTATCATTTAGTGATGGAGTGTTTCTCGAAAGGATGAAAATGTCAAAAGTGAAGCCATTATTCAAGAATGGCGACAAGCATAAGGTAGAAAACTATCGGCCAGTGTCTCTACTTCCAGCATTTTCCAAAATAATAGAAAAATTAATAAGCACAGAATCAACAAACATCTAAATGACCATAAGTTACTAAATAGAAATCAGCATGGCTTCCAGGCAGTTAAAACTACAGAAACAACACTAATGTGCTACACTGAACAAATAATCAAAAATCTAGAAAAAGACAAGAGCATAGTAAGAATAAATTTAGATATCTTCAAAGCATTTGACACTGTCAGTCATAGCATTCTTTAAGAAAAACTGGAAAAATTGGGTATTCATGGAACAGGGAAAATGTGGTTTGAATTACACCTAAAATACAGAACACAGATTGTAGGACTGATGTCAGTTTACTCAACCACAAAATAAATTTAGTATGAGATGCGAAAAATGTGGAAATAGGAGTGCCGCAAGGCAGTATTCTAGGTCACTTACTGTTTCTTGTCTACATAAGTGACTTTCACATCTCAGATGCAGCAGCAAAGGCCATACTATTCACAGATGACACTAGTGTGACAATAGGTGCACCTAAGCAAATGCTGCGAACAACTATTGATCAAGTAATAAAGAATGTCCACAGTTGGTTTAATGCAAACCAGTTCACATTAAATGCAAATAAAAAAATTATATGTCAAAATGTACATCTTGATCTGTTGTTGGGTGACAAGGCCATAGACAGAGTGGCATAATCATGGAGACGAAAATCTTAATTTTATTAACCATGTAATAAAATGTGTGCCAAAACTTAACTGAGCCTGATTTGCTCTTAGAACTATTGCAAATATTTGTAATGCAGAGGGTGTGAGGATGGTATATTTTTCCTGTTTTCGGTCTCTTGCAACATACATTTTGGGGTTCCACCACTTGCCATCTAAAACAAATCTTTCTGTTACAGAAGAAGGATATCTGAATAATAACAGACAGTCATCCACAGACACAATGCAAACTCTTACTCAGCAAGCTTTAAGTTCTAAATACCTTCCTTATATATAAACAAATGTGTTTTATATGTTAGGGCCCACCTTGCAGATTTTCAGACAAATGCCAACTTGCAAAACTACAATACTCGAAATAGCACAGCACTCCATACTCAGAAAACAAAATGAACACACACACAAAGGCACGTGAGCTATATTGGTACAAAACTCTACAACATACTGCCAGCCAACTCCAAAAAGTTAGAAGATGAAAACAGATTTAAAGTAGAATTTAAAGAATTTCTAATTGAACAATGTTTTTATGTGGTAAATGACTATTTAGGCCAATAAATTATTCTGATAATGTTTATATTAAGGCAAAACTGAAAACACTGTCTTTCATCCCCTAAAGTTTCTTTTAATTTTGTATATGTGATGGACAGCTGCTGAGTGTGGTAAAATCTTTACTGCATTATTGTAGTGAATGTAAGGGCTTCCTGTTTAGGGAAGACAAAAGTAAAGCCTTAGGGCAAACAGACTATGCAGTTGCAATACTGTTAGTATACATGTATAAAAAGTTGTATTACTGTCTCTTGTATGACCAAGTATTATTCTTTGTACATTTTTGTACAATTTTGTATGTATTATTCTTTGTACTACTTAATGTAAAATTTTGTATGTTCCTTTTGCACGAATTGTTTCTCATAAATTTACATGTACTTTTGGATAACATCCATACAATATTCATTATCTATGGATGGATAAATAAATAAATAAAATAGGTAATGTAGATATAATAGGATTGTCTGACCATTTATACAGTCACTGGTAATCTCCATCCACAAACTGAAGCTGAATTTTGTACTTATGCCATTGAGTTTCTAATTAGCTCACATAAAGCTCATGCAAAGGTTGATGTATGCTACTAGAATGTCACCTACAAGTAGCTGCACAGAATGAATAAAAACTTTGCTTAGTGTAGAAACCATATGTTCTGGAAAAATGTTAATTATTAGACATTATTTGTTTCTCAGCCTTTCAGGGATTAAGTTTCATAGTTTATTCCCATTGATCAAAATCATCAATTATGATAATGATGTTTTAATATCCCAGTAGCTCATGAAATAAGTCCTAAGTGTTTAGCTGGGTACTTGTTAAGAGGAATACATTTATTGTATGTTTTTGCATGGAGCCCCCAGTTGATGACTTTTGTAAACATCACAAGAATTTTTACTAGCTTCATACAAACAGAGTAGTGTATTTTATACATGCATAAGTGACTACTTATAAGCCTACATGATAAGTGTATATATATCTGCTAAGTGAGAGAACAGAATTTACAGATTTTGCATAAACAGAGAGCAGAAACATTTAATACAAACATAAGTGATAATACATGTGAGGTACAAATATCACTGTACTTAAAAAAGACTACAGAATTCAATATTATATCATAATTTTTAGAATTGTTAAGTTTTTACCTAGAAAAATATAAAGAGATTTCAGTTTAAACAGTGGAAACTCCAGGTAGGAATATCAACAATGTAGGAAAAGATAGATTGCTTCTTACTGTAAAGAAGATGTGTTAAGTTGGAGACAGGCACAATTAAAAGACACTTACATAAAGCTTTCAGCCATAGCCTTCATCAGCAAAAGATAAATGCACACCATTCATAAATGCAAGCAAGCTCACCTTATGCATACGTGACTGCCAACTCCAGAATATCAGGCCAGAGTGCAACTTCACGTTGGATGTAAGCAGCAATCTGGAGGGGGCAGGAAAGGGGAAGGGATGGTAGTGTATGGGTTAGGAGAGAGAAGAACTCTGTCCAGTGGAGCGTGCATGGATTGGAGTCCCAACAGCCACAGTGTCAGGAGGTTGTTGGGCAGGGAGGTGGGGGGAAAAAGAAGCAAAAAATGGAGAGCAGCAGGTAAAGATGGACATGTCTGTTAGCAGAAGGCAGAAAAACAAAGAGGGTGGGAGACAGCAATGGGGTGTAGATAGTAGAACAGAGGGGGTGGAAATTTTTGGGTGAATCGTGTAAGGACAGTATGTTACCGCAGACTGAGGCCAGGATAATTATGAGAGTGGAGAATGTGTTTTAAGGCTAGGATAAACCTGTGACAGTCATTCATAAGCACAATGATATAGATGAATCTTTGTGGACCACTATTTTGCTGTTTAATTATGCTTCATAGAACAACTCAACCAGTGTCTGCACTAGTTCAAGCCCCAGAGCACAGTATAGGAAGAAACACTAAAGCTGTGATCAAGACGAAATTGAACTTCAAAGCAAAATGCAGTAAAGACTGGTATAGATTTAGTAAATAAGTTAAACTATGTAGGAATAAAAATCTGATAATTACCTATGATGACTGTTGGTTTCACTGTTTCAACTATTTCCTCAAGATCTTTGATAGGCTCATGGGTTTTTGCATATACTGACTTTTGTGCTGTAATGCCACCTGAAGGCCTGTCTTTGACAATCAGTCCTTTTGAGTCTACCATCCAGATCTTGTCTCTTGCATCTTGCAGGGAGGTTCCCTCTTCCTGCATTGCCCTTACACAAAGTCCAGCAATACCAAGTGAAGCCTATAAAAATATCAAAATACTTTATGCTTCAGCAATCTTCTCATTACACAAACTTGAGGCAGTGAATAGTGTTTCGGAATATCAATTTTCAATTTACCTCTTTTGTTATTCTGGTGAATATCTCCTCTTACATATAACTTAAGGCATAATGAAGAGATATATATGTGCAGATTACAGTTTTGACCATCTTAATTTTTCTAAACAGAGACTGACAGTGGTCTCTTGGGCCAGCCTCATATATTTCTAATGACTTTTTTTGTTATTTTCAGTATATCACTTACATATGAAGAGTGCCCCCACTTCGGCAGTCCACAAGAGATGTGTGATTAGAACAGTCCAAAACAGAGGAACTGCATCTCTTAATTTCTATGTAGACATGTTGTCTATGATATTCTTTTCCAGATTTGACTGACGTGTACTCCCCACATCAATGTGAAATCAATACGAAGCGAAACAGTTAAAATGACTTATTTTATACATTCAATGGGAACTTCACGTTGGAATATCAACAACATAAAGAAAATGATAAATTGCTACTCACCGTAAAGATGACACATTGAGTTGCAGGCAGGCTCAATGAAAAGACTGTTACACATTGGTTTTCAGCCAAAGCCCTCTTCAGAAAAAGAAATACATGCACAAATTTATTCACATAAGCAAGCGTACCTCGAAAACAGAGGACTGCTACCTCCAGCAGCTCAGACCGGAATGTCGAGAATTCTGGTTCAAGCCACCGGAGTTGATGGTCAAGTGAGTGTGAGGTGTGCTCACTTATGTGAATGAATGTATGTGTGTTTCCTTATCTGAAGAGGGCTTTGGCTGAAAGCTAATGTGTAAGTGTCTTTTCATTGTGCCTGTCTTTAGTTCAACATGTCATCGTTACAGTGAGTGGCAGTCTATTCTTTTCCTTGTGTTGTTGTTGTTTCCTAAGTAGTTAGTTCAGATGTAGCTTGCAGTTTCCATTCTAGGGAAGGCTGTGACATTTATCAATTGGAGCAAACCAAACTTTGGGCTACACTAAAGGTCAGTCTGTGATGCAACCAAGATTTGGCGGTGGAGGGAGTGGGTGTGGGGGGAAATGAGAGAGGGGTTCAATATGGCAGTATCACACTCTAGTCGATAGTTTACATAGTTATCTTCTTTCCATTTCATAATCAACTTCTAAATAACACTAAAAGATAACTCCAGTAGCATATTTATCTGCTGACATCACATGCCAATACTTTATTGCAATGACTCATACTAAAAGAAGTGTATTGGAGAAATTTTTAGTGCTATGTGCACTAGCATTACTGCATGCTTAATGTTTTGACTTGTGCTATGATTGTGATTTTCGGATAAATAAATAAATACTGAATTAGGATCTAATTAGACAGTGACATAGAAAACAATGTTGCAGTTTGTTCGTATATTCCCTGGCATGTTCGCACAAAGGAACAAACTCACTCCTGAGAGGGAGAGAGGGAGGGATGGAGGGAAGGAGATGGAGAGAGAGAGAGAGAGACAGAGAGAGAGAGAGAGAGAGAGAGAGAGAGAGAGAGCTGTTATACGTACATGAAATCTAACATTACAGAGCATACTTCCATTAAATTAATAAGAAAGTCCCAAAATCTAATATTAAAAAAAAAAAAAACAAAGAAAGCAGGATGCGAACCAACTAACTTTTGCATTGTAAATCCATACCTCTATCCACTAACTGCCATAAACTTCTATGCAGATTTGTTTTTTTTTTTTTTTTATCCAATTTCCCGAAGCCATTAATGACTGGTATGCCATTAAATTACATTCAGTCAGAACAAATTGTACCAAGAATGATCCAGTTTCTATGCATATTCAATGCGCCATTGCCCTGAAATGGCATACCTTCATGTCACATAAGTCGTAAAATTAAAATGAAGAAATACAAAAATTCTTTAATCGCAAATATGATGTTTTCTATCATTTTCTTACAACAAATCATACCAATAAAGACACAGTGTCAAGAGACCCTCTACATACTGATGCTTTGAAACAGCATACATTCATAGGACATATGTTATTACATAAAACCCAGAAAACATAGGTTTCAGCTGAATATGATGGAATCCAATATATCTGCCCAAATTCTGCTTGTGATGTAGACATGAGGAAGAGGTGATGTAGGGCCAGTAGGCTGAATGAACTGAATATTCAGGGGGCCTGTAAGAGCTGTATACTGTAGAAACCATGCACTCAACCTCTGCTACATAGAGCTAAGAAGCATTTTGAGGCGCAGTCTTAAGACTAGCTAATAATTATTTGAAAAACATCACTTGATGATATCAACAGTTCTAAATATATTGACTGTTATTATGTAAATTCATGTGGCAAATATATAAAATGTAACCTGATAAATTATGTAATCCATTATCGAGAGATTTATTTTAATATATATTTTCAGGTGGCTCCACTTCAGAGCCTTTAACTACGAGCTGTCTCTCCATTATTTAGTCCTATCAGAAGATGCTGGGTCTTATCTGAGTTATACAGGAGAAGAACCATATCACTGCAGCATATAGTGATTCCAGTGAGAACTGTTTTAACAATGCTGTGTCTTGATGGGTTTTAATTATCACAGAGTCATTAATTATCACTGAGTCACCTACATAGCAGATTGCAGAATGCTGAGCATAATTCAGCAGTTAACTGATTTCAATACTGAAAAAGAATAATCGAAGAAATGACACCTGAGGTACACCTGTTTCAAAAGTTTTCATCAGAGAATGTCTCTTCCTCAGAGAGACATATTGTTTTCTGTTGCATAAGTATGAAGCAATTACTTGTATTGATGTATTATGTATCCCATAAAGTTCAAGCTTCTCAAATAATATTTAGTAAGGACTACAATCAAAAGCTTTACTTAGCTCATATAAAAAGCAAGGTCTTATTCTTATTTTCAAAAGCTTTGACTATCTGGTTTACTATGTTTTAAACTGCTGAAGTTGTAGCCTATTTCTTCCTCCTGTGTAACCAGTCTGATTCTTTGGAAGGAAATTATTTTCTTCAAAATGATTGCTTAGCTGATTGTATGGGAGTTCCAAAAATTTTTGAAACAATCACAACTACTGAAACTAGTCAGTAATTCTGTGGGAGATTTTCGACTCCTTTTCTGGAAACTGCTATAACTTTGAAGTTTTTAATGATTCAGGGAAATTCCAAACTGTAGACATTTGTTAAAATGAATGTTTAAGTTTCATAGATCAAATGAATGGCCTTTTTGATAATGAAAATGGATGGACAGTAATTACCCAAAGCTTTAGAGTTGGAGAAATTTTTGCTTTTATGATATCAGCGAACATGATAGTTTTCCACTGAATAGAATTTTTCACTGGTAGCTGCTTACCAATTAGTTCACTTAAAAAGTGCTGATCAAGTTAATCCTGTTTTCAATTTCTTTCACTGAAGATACAATGAACCTCTTGAGTTGGCGGGTTCAAGTGATACCTCTTGTATGTGAGTAGCAGGGTGTTCTTGTGTGATAAACCTCCAAGCTACTGGAGCTTAACTTTATACTGATCAGCCAGAACATCATTAAACAATCGAAAATCATATTGTCAATGGAAAAAACAGTATCCTACAGCAAAACTGACTGTTCCCATTTTATGGATTTTGGTCAGTTAATATACTTGGAAAGTGCAACTGCTACTGCTGCAGGAATGAAGAACTATCAGTGCTTCATAATGCAAATGAAGGTGAAAGAATAGCACATGAAACAAGGTAAAAAAGTGTACATTCCAAGTAACTACAAAAGAATGAAATCCTCTACAACTGAATCATCCAAACCACCGTGACGCTGTTTACCAATGGTATTGTTGTGGATGGATGAATTACAATGTGAGAAGACTGCAGCAAAATGCAGGAGTATCTACAGAGGACTGATGGTAGATGCAATGGCTGTCAGCTGTCAGTCACTATCAAAAACAAATCTGCACTCTCACATGGTCCTTTGAAGTGAGCAACAATTCATTTCTTGAAGAAAAAAATAATCCTTTGAAGTGCTGCAACTTCTGACACCTGAAGTCTTGACTCAAGAATTGCTTTCGAATGTGAAGAGATACATAAAAAGCAATAACAGAGCATCATGGCGACATAAACTTGTGCATTTATGTCACAAGTCAACATAAAGTTAGTCATACAGTATTTCCTTCAATTACGATATTTTAGTAAACAGTTCATAGATACCTGTCCAGCACCCTGAAACAGTATTATGTTGTCAGACAAGCGCGTCTTTGTGATACGGAAAGAGGCAAGTAATCCAGCCACAACGACTGAGGCTGTTCCTTGTATGTCATCATTGAATGTGCAATAACTTTGTCTGTATTTTTCAAGCAAATGAAATGCATTGTAGTTTCCAAAATCTTCAAACTGAAACATTAATAGAAATACATACTATGTTCATTAGATGCATCATTGCATACAAGGTAAAAAAATTTGCTAAAATTATCTTTTTCTATTACTTAACATTATATAATTGAAGTTCTTGAATTAATTATGATAAGGTTCATTAATAAAATAATTCAATGAACAAATTAATTAAAAACTGCACCCTTCTGACAGAATGGTTAATAAAGTTCAGATTTTTTAATATTTCTAAATAAGTGTAACATACAGTAACAGTACTGCTCGCTTGTGGTAAGGAAGTTAAATGGGCAGCCAAGATATACGGTACCATACTAAACAGAGTGGCACAGAGAGAGCAAATCAGATTACACACTAACTCATTCTTAATGGGAAGATAAATGAAATATTTTCCAACACAAAAAAATCATATGATCCAAAGAAACAAAGACTACTCCTCTCTCTTTACCAGCACAAAACAGTGGTCTCTATAAAAAAATGAAATGATAATGCCATTAACATAGAGGACACAAGTAAAGAGCAAATTAAACATTTTTTAATTGACACCAAACAATGAGCATTATAACTATGTAACAACTGCATCAGCATATGTAATATTTCATAATTATGGAGAAGATAAAAAGCAGCTTCCAAATTAAAGTTAGACAAATACCCAAATATATTTGGTAACTAAGTTCCCTTCTCTGACATTTCTTAAAATTATTTAAAATACTATTATGGTATTTGTAAAAGTCCAGCTTAAAAATGAGCCACAAAAATGCTACACAAGTCAGGTTATTTTTGTCATGGTATACATAGAGGAAGGTTTCCAGGAGAACATGGTTAATGACATTGCAGCAATAGACCTTTCAGTAACATGTGATACTATAAACTACAAAATTATATTTGTCGACGTACACACATCAAAAAAAGTTTTGTATCACCTCAGTTCCGAGAGTTACGGAACCTGTACCGAAAATTTGAATAGAGATCAACATAAACATCATTTCCGCCCTTTTTATTACTCGTGAAAACCACACATTGCATGTTGTACCATCATATAGCAAGACCTTCATATGTGGTGGCCCAGATTGCTGCACACACCAGTACCTCTAATACCCAGTAGCACATCCTCTTGCATTGATGCAAGCCTGTATTCATCATGGCATAGTATCCACAAGTTCATCAAGGCACTGTTGGTCCAGATTGTCCCACTCCTCAACAGCGATTTGGTGTAGATCCCTCAGAGTGGTTGGTGGGTCACATCATCCATAAAAAGCACTTTTCAATCTACCTCAGGCATGTTCAATAGGGTTCATGTCTGGAGAACATGCTGGCCACTCTAGTCAAGTGATGTCATTATCCTGAAGGAAGTCATTCACAAGATGTGCACAATGGGGGTGCGAATTGTCATCCATGAAGATGAATGCCTGGTCAATATGCTGATGAAATGGTTGAAATATCAGTCGGAGGATGGCATTCACATATTGTACCACCAGCAGTGTACGTTGGCCCCCCCATAAAGCCATCACAAAAAGCATGGAACCTCCATCTTGCTGCACTCCCTGGAAAGTGTGTCTAAGGTGTTCAGCCTGACCGGGTTCTCTCCAAACATGTCTGCAATGATTGTCTGGTTGAAGACATATGCGACAATCATCGGTGAAGAGAATGTGATGCCAGTCCTGAGCGGTCCATTCAGCATGTTGTTGGGCCCATCTGTACCATGCTGCATGGTGTCGTGGTTGCAAAGATGGACCTTGCCATGGATGTCGGGAGTGAAGCTGTGCATCACACAGCCTATTGCCCACAGTTTGACTCATACACATGTCCTGCAGCTGCACGAAAAGCATTATTCAACATGGTGGCACTGCTGTCAGGGTTCCTCTGAGCCATTATTCATAGATAGCAGTCATCCACTGCAGTAGTAGCCCTTAGGTGGCCTGAGCAAGGCATGTCATCGACAGTTCCTGTCTCTCTGTGTCTCCTCCATGTACGAACAACATCACTTTGGTTCACTCCAGGATGCCTGGACACTCCCCTTGTTGAGAGCCCTTCCTGGTGCTAAGTAACAATGGGGATGTGATCGAACCATGGTATTGACTGTCTAGGCATGGCTGAACTACAGAGAACACAAGCCATGTACCTCCTTCCTGGGGGAATGAATGGAACTGATCAGCTGTCAGACCCCCTCTGTCTAATAGGTGCTACTCATTCATGGTTGTTTACATCTTTTGGCAGGTTTAGTGACATCTCTGAACGGTCAAATGGACTGTGTCTCTGATACAGTATCCACAATCAGCATGTATCTTCAGGGGTTCTGGGATCTGGGATGATGCAAAACTGTTTTTGATGTTTGAATATTAATCCTCCTTGGATTACCATTCAGTTTGAATAATTCAATCCTTGGTTCCTAACAGATCTTCTATGTTTGGTTTTATGGCAAAAAAGGAAAATGGAAAAACCAGAAGAGTGGTTCAGATTTCTGTGTTTTCTCTAAATTGCTTAAGGTGAATGTCAGGATAGTAACTGTGAAAGAACATCACTGATTTCCTTCCATATCCTTCTCAAATTCAAGTTTGTCTCTAATTATCTCATGATTTAGAAGGCTATAAACTCTTATTTTCCTTCCTTCCTTACACTCAAGACTGGGATAAAAAACACAATGTGTCTGTGGAATTCCAGCTGTTATTTATACAACCAGGTATCTTGGAGTTGTCTTAGACAGGTCTCTCATCTATGCAGCCTGCTCTCTGTAATAAATCTGCCTACATGAAGAAAATAGCTGTTAAACTTAATTCAATTTATCACATAATAGTTCACTGCATGAAGTTCATGCTATACAAAGCTATACAAAACAACATGCACTTCTGCTTCAACAATGCAATAAGTAGCTCAATTAGTTACAAGCAGCCAGTAGAGAAGACAAATCTAATAAGATGGAGCCAGAAGACTTGGGACTACGTCCTTCCTCAATGGGGTCAGGTTTAAGACATGAAACATGTTTTGGAATGTGGCATTTCCCCGATTACAGTATACTCTTCAAGACATAAGGAAATTACATAAATGTCCCAGTGACGTTATTCAGTATTAGGATGAAAGTCTGCAAAAAGCTAATGATTTTTGGACATAAAAACAAAGAAAGAAGAGGCTTTCAAAGTGCTCCAGCATCAGCAGATAAGCAAATTTTATTTTACTCAGTATTGTTATGTTTTAAAATACCAGTAAACAAACCTACAGAAAACTGTCATTTTAACACTCTTTTTGGAATGCAAATAATTAAAATTTTGCAATTCATTCATAATGAAAAACATTTTAAAATGACAAAGTAAACAGAATTTTCTGGCTGCGCTTCTTCACTGACGAAGACATAGTGATGAGAAAAATTTTCCCTAAGTTCCTAATCATATATGATGTTTATTTATTTTATTATTACAAAAATTCTGAAGTATTTGTGACAAATGATGGACTTAACTCTTATTTGCAAATGTGTTGTTGCATTAGTAGGTTTATCTCTAAGAAATTTCATAAATGAACTTAGTCTGAATTTGTTTTGGTAATTAGTTTAATTTTGGATAATTAGAGCAGAGATATTATGTTACCTGTATAAATATTATGTTACCTGTATAAGAGTATTTTGACCATATCTCTTTACCACTGCTTGCATAAATTCTTCAACAAAGTCAGAATATTGGTCTCCTCTTACTCGCTTTTGCCTTAGTCCAATGTAGAGAGGGTCATCAAGCAGTTTCTGTAATAAAAGGCAAAACAAGAATGAAAATATAGATTCAAGTTTGTCATTTGCCTTCAACAAAAATGGGAAAAATATTTTTTGTCTTACACTAAATATTGTTTTATTTGAGTTGTAAATGAAGATAGCTATTCTTTATGGCTATGAGCAAACTAAAATGGCAATAATAATTGCTGTATAGTCATTATTAGTTTGATTTGTTTTGTCTGTGATAGGAAATGCAGTAAATGATGACAGTCTGAGAAACATCTGGTACATTGCTTAGTAGCAATTACGCAGAACGTTATTATGGCGTGCACTGGTGACCAGACAGGGGGCCACATTACAAAATTGTATCCTTCCATAAAAATCACTGCTGTTTCCATAAAATCCAGTGACCCTAAAATGTTAGTTATTTTCTGTGTAATTGGTGGTTTTTATTCTGACAGTCTCTTGCAATTAGTTCATTTGATAAGGCCACAAATTTGTTCTAACATCATGGATAACCCAGAACATAATGACTACTGCCCACCACAAAATTGCATGCTTCCCGGTGGCACTGTGAGTATGTGAAGCAATAAGAAAAGTATATAAGCAGAGAAGAGACACACAGAGATCATTCTAGTGATGATACTGATTGCAAATAGCGATATCTAATGACATAAGTGACTCTGACAAGGGGCAGGTTGTTATGAACTGGCACCAGAGAAGAGCATCCTGTAAATGATGAAGCTGGTTGACCATTAGCATGCAGCCATCCTGAGCAACTATGGAAAGTGGTAGAAGAACAGTCAAACCATGAACAGGTGACAGGATGTTGAACACCCACACCTCATCACAGAAAGTGCCCAGTCTTTAAAGGTGTGTGGTGTAGAGCACCATAAATATCAATATTTGTTCTGTGCGCAAGTGTGCTATCTTTGAGGAGAGGGCTTTGGGGGCAGGATGTTGGACGCTAACGGCAGTTAGCCTCTGGACTTGTATCTGTGTAGACGCTAAGTGTGAATAAATCTGTATATGAGAGAATTCTAGTTGTTTACCTACAACTATACCATATTCCCTCACTGGTGACCCCATTTTGTGTAATACACGTCCGAGTTACCGCCCGAAGGTTATTTACGCGCCTACTGCGTTGGGTTTCTCCGCGATCGCGAGGGCCTTTGTTCAGCTCCAGACAATGGCCTTTCAGCATTCACCGCCACCCTGATTCCAGCAACATCTCTCCAGCACTCCTACCATCATAGTGGACACGCCGCAAGAATCTTCGGAATCCTTCAGCCAGAACATGCAGTGGAATTCATCGAGTGCCGCCAGTATCTTCCAACTGCCAACGGTCGTGGACTCTGGCTTTGTTAGCATGGACCTGCCCACATGTTCTCCACAGCGTGTTGGTCGGAACATTCCTACTCCTGTGTCGAACACACAATTCAATACAGTTCGTGGCGTCGAGCGAGGTTTTGCTACTTTGGAAAATCCAGTAGTAAATTCAAACTCGAATCAGTTCCCGCCACGTGTGTATCCTTCCGCGCCGGCTAGTCAACAGGTGTTCAATGCTCGCCAAACAGCAAATATCACACCGAGTGTGCATCCTAGTGGACGTGTGTGGGATCCTTGTGTTGCTTCTAATCAAGTCAACAATTCTGTGCTGGACAGTAATTACTCCGACATCTACAACCAGCCCCACCACCCACGGTTGAGTGAATACTGTGTACATAACGGACATTCACCGGCATACTTAAGCACTTGTGACTTCTCTCCGAGCTACCACGTCAATGAGAATGCACATTTTGACTACGATCCTCACACCGTTTGAGCATCTGCTGCTTCTCAGCCGCCCCCCCCGGCGTCAAGTGAATTTCGCGATTCCCGCATTACGGGACGCCAATAATTTGGACTCACAATCTTCTGCATGCTCTACTTCCATCCAGAGTAATAGGCGCACCTCCGCAGTGACTGCAGTGCCGAATCTGCCGAAATTACCAGACTTCAAACCCGCTCACCCGGAGTTCTGGTTTAACCTGGTTGAGCAAACATTCAATGTCTGTGCTTTGGACGACGACACACGCTTTGCCTGCCTCATGAACCATCATCACGACCACGTCGATTTAATTTACGATCTGGTCAAAGCACCCCCCCTAGCAGGGAAGTATGCTGTGGCAAAACAGACGATACTGGGGCACATCTCTAAAACCAGGAGAGAAAATGTGCGACAGTTCATCTACGAAGAGCGTCTCGGCGACAGGTCTCCGTCCCAGCTGTGGCGGTGCATCCGTCTTCTCGTTGATGAGCAAGTTATGCCTGATGACACGCTCACAGAAATCTGGACTGAAAAGCTGCCTTTGCCTGTCCAGACTGCAATCTCTGCGTATGAAGATAGGCCAGTAAATGAACGTTTACGTACCGCCGACAGAGCATACTCCACCAGGCAACGTGAGCTCCGTGCACTGCATTCTGGACGTGACCGCACTAAGACGCTTTCTGACGCCACGCCCTTGTCTGGTGCTGCTAATAACAAGTTTGTTAAACTAGCCGCCCGGCCTGCACCTCCAACTCCTCGCAACGACAGTGCATCGGCCTCTGTGGAAGACTCTGGGGCACATACACTGTCACCTAGCAACTACCCACAGGAGCACAGGCCTGCCCAACCTTACTGTTTCTTCCACGCGAGATTCGGGGAGCAAGCTCGCAAATGCCAGTCATTGTGTTCTTACCCAAACTCCAACCGCAGGTAGGCTACGGTGCCACCTCCTGCAATGTAAACAACGGGCACCATCCCACGTTGCACTCCGTTTCGGACAATAACAGTAAGTGTGGTCGAGTCTATGTTCGTGATTTACGGTCAGGTGTATGTTTTCTGGTAGACACTGGCGCAGACGTCTCTTTGCTGCCGGTTCACCTAGCAACCAATAAAGTGCAACCACACAAAACAGTACTTCGTGCAGTGAACTTGTCTACCCTACAGTGTTCGGGTTCCACTTTGTATACAGTGAAACTTTCGCCCGAGTGCAAGCTGGAGTGGACGTTTCTAGTGTCAACAATTGAAGAACCTATTCTCGGAATTGATTTCCTCAAGCACTATCAGTTGTCACTAGATTTTGTGCAAAATACTGTGTTTTACCCTGCCCTTAACAAACATATTCCTTTTGCTTCGCCGAGTGACAGTTCGGCTAACACCAAACATGTGTGCTGTGCTAAGAAGTGTGTAAACCTATCCTTGGAGCTGCAATCTTGGACAAACAAGTGGCTAGTGGAGTGCGCCAAGTCTTCAAAGTTGCGGATGGAACGTATGGAAATGCTGCTGCCATCTCCGCGATGTACACCACGAGTTGGCCTCCACACAACAACGCCTCGCGGCACTACAAGCAGACGACTCGTTGGCTACAGACAAGGTCAGTCCGTGCCAATCTGGTGTTCCCGTGCCCGCGCACGTTAACGACAATGTTGTGAAATCTGTAAACTGTGTCAGCATCCCCTTTTGCAATGATAGGGTATGCCCGAGTGCTCATGCTCCTTGCGTTCCGAATGGACAATTAACTTGCCAAGCTCGCGGCAATGAACTACGGCCATCTGCTGTCCGGCCATCCCCACTTGTGCCTACAGCACTCGTAGCGGCACGGCCCGCTACCAAGAACCAGTGTACCAACCTCGCCCATGTTAACACGTGTGCGGCCTTTACGCAGCCTACGAACGGGTGGCACACCTGTACTTCCGTGCCCTCAGCGCCACAGCTTGGCCTGTCCGCCACTGCCTGCTCCGCTTCACGGACATCTGACTGTCGTGCCACGCCACGTATTGCAGTAGTCACTAACGGCACAGTTCATCGGTTACGTCTAACCAATGGGCCGCCCATATCGCAACGTCCACGCCGCCTCAAGCCGGAATTTATGAAAATTGCAAAAGAACAATTGGACGATCTGTTACAAAAGGGAATAATTGAACCTTCTTCCGGTTGCTGGGCTAGTTCTATCCTGTTTGACCAAAACAAAGATGGTACTTGGCGTATGGTCGGAGACTATAGGCGTTTAAATGCCCGCACCATCATTGATAAATATCCGGTCCCACACATCGCAGACTTCAATCATGCGCTCGCAGGTGCAAAGTACTTCTCTGTTTTGGACTGTAAGCACGCATTACATCAAATTCCTATGGCTCCGGAGGACATTGAAAAGACTGCCATAACCACTCCCTTCGGGCTGTTCCAATACAAATTTATGCCGTTTGGGTTGAAAAACGCCTCCCAAACGTGGCAACGTTTCATCAGTCAAACTTTATCCCATCTAGACTTTTGTTTCATATACATGGACGACATAATGGTTTTTGCTTCTACTTTAGAACTAGAGTGAGGAGCATGCTCAAGTCGTGACGGATATTTTAGCAGCCGCTGGTATTGAACTGAACAATAAAAAGACTCAATTGCACCAGTCATCCGTCACATTCCTAAGTTATGTTGTGTCATCGGACAGTCTGACACCACCACAGGACAAGATCAAGCCTGTTCTCGAGATGCTACGCCCTCAGACCTATAGAGAATTACGCAGGTTCATCGGAACAGTTAATTATTACCGGAAACATTTGCCAGCCGCTTCTGTGGTGCAGGCTCCTCTCACAGATGCTCTCGCTGGCCCACAAACTTCTGGCACCCGCCAGGTACCATGGACACCAGACATGGACAAGGCATTTAATGAACTCAAACAGCTGTTGGCCTCCGCTGTCACTATTGCTCACCCACGGTTGGACGCCACAATGTTTATCACTACTGACGCTAGTGACAATGCTATCGGCGCAGTACTGAGTCAGACATACAACGATGTTACGACCCCCCTGCAGTTTTTCTCAAAAAAGCTAAACAACGCGCAGAAGAAATACTCAGCATTCGGCAGAGAATTACTTGCAGTTTACGAGGCGATAAGACACTTCAGAACTGATGTTGAGGGACGAGATTTCTATGTGCTCACTGATCACAAGCCGTTGGTTCCTGCCATAAAAAATCCTGCGGCCGATCCGCCCCCACGACGCTTTCGTCACATCGATTACATCTTGCAATTCACGAATAACATTCGCTACATCTGAGGAGCGGACAATGTGGTCGCTGATTTTCTCTCACGTGTTGGTGCTGTCACAACCTTAATTGACTTAACGGACCTACCTCGGTTGCAATCGGCAGACCCCGATACCATGCAGTTAATTTCAGACCACAGCTCCTCTCTCCAACCGGTACACTCTACTTTCCCTGGCATATCTGACTTAGTGTGGTGTGATGAATCGACTGGTACGTTGCGGCCATTCATTCCTAAGCCCCTTCAACGCCAGGTCTTTGACAAACTACACACATTAGCACACCCCGGTGTCAAAGCTTCCACCTGTCTGGTAACTGAACAGTTTGTCTGGAGAGACATGTGCCATGACTGTCAGTCTTGGGCAAGGGCATGCATGGTGTGTCAACAGAACAAAGTTTCCAGGCACACTTCTCCACCCCTTGGCTGTTTTGCCCAACCGCCAGGCCGGTTTCACCATGTTCATGTTGACCTCATAGGCCCTTTGCCCCCCTTTGAGGGTTTCCGTTACTTGTTTACAGCTATTGACAGGATGACGCGGTGGGCTGAGGCTGTGCCTATTCCGAACATTACCTCCGAGACAGTAAGTTGAATATTCTTAGATTCGTGGATCTCTAGATTTGGCTCACCTGTTTACCTCACCACTGACCAGGGGCGACAATTCGAGTCTTCAGTTTTCTCTGACTTATGTAAAATGTGTGGTATTGTCAAAATTCATACTTCTGCATACCACCCCCAAAGCAATGGGCTTGTCGAGTGATGGCATTGCACCTTAAAGTCTGCCCTGCGTTGCCATGACTCACTATGGACAGAGGCACTGCCCTTCGTGCTCCTTGGCCTTCGTGCGACTTTCAAGGAAGACCTCAAGGGTTCCGTAGCCAAGTTTGTGTATGGCCAACCTCTGGTTTTGCCTGGAGAATTAGTCACTCTGACCCCACTTCCACGGCCCTCCGAACTCCCTTCACTTCTTGAGCGGGTGCGCTTGCACTGCAGCAAAATTCACCCGCCACCTCCGGCTGCTCATACACCTCCGTGCGTGTATGTACCGTGCACGCTAGACTCCTGTGAGTACATGTTTCTCAGAGACAACTCAGTCAAAGCCCCACTTCAGTCGCCCTACACAGGTCCTTACAAGGTCGTCAAACGCTCTGAGAATAACATGGATCTCCTCATAAAAGACTCTGTAACCACGGTCTCACTCAACCGAGTGAAACCAGCTTTCATTGAGCCTCAGGTGAACCTCCCTGATTCTGCCCCTATTTCTCCCACTCCTGCTTCGAGCGGCCATCCATCTTCCCACACCATGCATTTGGGTATTGATTCTCCACAGCGTGCTTCTCTGCCGAGCACTGCTCCTTCTCCGCCTTCATCTAATTCGAGTGGCCAATCTTTCCGGGGCTTCACTCCTCACAGCCCTCGCAGTCGAACTGCCAACCACTCGGATTCTACCATTGTGTTACCATCTTCATGTGACAGCTCTTTTTCACGCTGTTCAATCCATGCTGGCTCCTCATTACCTTCGGTCACGCTCCCTCGTCTGTCAACTGATCGCCCGAGGTTGTCTCCTGCGCAGTCCAGTGCACCTGCCACCCCCCTCTTAGCAGATGCTTCCCCCTGCCATGGCTTTCCCACACCTCCCTGCCTCCCTACCATTGCTCGTACAGGTGCCATCCAAGAATTCTCAACACATGTGCACCCTGATGACATACATAAATTATCTGTTGTCGTAGATGGCGATACGGTGTGTGTGGTACTCGCGTGTGACAATACTGAGGGAGGAAGTGCAGAATCTCGTGTGGTGTGCCGCTTTAAATTGAGCAGAAGTGCTGCGTGTGGTAATTTGCATGCCTTTGTTAGGCCTTCTGGCAAGGTGATTGTCCGTCTGCCGGCTGACGAAGTGCTACACCTCCACTCCAGGACGGGACGTCGTCTTCAGCTGCCGGCGTCGCTTGCTGACTTCACCGTTGACGTACCGGGTTTCACCCTCTGGTCTCCTACCAGTTGACCGCTTCCGCCTGACGCAGAAGAACTGTGCGTTACCTTCCTAACTTCTCACCCCTCCCATTCACAGGGGCGTACCCCATACTGGGCGGGGGGGGGGGGGGGGGGGCTCTTTGGCGTAGAGCGCCATAAATATCGATATTTGTTCTATGAGCAAGTGTGCTATCTTTGAGGAGAGGGCTTTGGGGGCAAGATGTTGGACGCAAACGGCAGTTAGCCTCCAGACTTGTATCTGTGTAGACGCTAAGTGTGAATAAATCTGTATATGAGAGAATTCTAGTTGTTTACCTACAACTATACCATATTCCCTCAGGTGCAATTCCAATGCAGTGGCTATAGTGACTTAAGCTGCAGGGCTAATAAAGCACCTTTCTGATGACACTCCTTTAATGTAACTGAATACAGCCTTGGTGAGCAGACAAGTTGTATGCCACTTTTGGTCTCTGTTGCCATGTAACTACAAATATGGAACTAGAAAGAGTTGCATTCAGTTACATTAAAGATGTGCTATCAGACAAGTGCATGGCTAATCATGCAGCTTGTTTTGCAACAATGTTGTATTGGAATCATGCATTAAAGCAGGATTGTTGGTTATCAGTGGCAGATCTGATGTAGTACAATGCTAGTGAAGGCACAAGTGTTTTTGAGCACACAATTCAGCATGCGTGAGGTTCACTTGCAGACAACCACCATAATTTCCCATGTTGACCTAATGTCATCATAAATTATGATTGCAGTGGGCCCAGGATCACTGATATTTGATTATGGATCAGTGGAAAAGTCTCAGATGAATCATGTTTCTTGTTACAGCAGGTTGAATGTTTTATCCAGCTATGCCATCATCCAGATGAATGGCTACTCAAAATATGCACCTTGGCATGGATGCAGGCTCATGGGGACAGTATTATGCTGTAGCGAACAAGAGACAATGTGGCAGTAACTGAAGGCGCCTTGATAGCTGTGGACTATGCGAACATGGTTGTGGACTATCTGCACCACTTCATGCTTAATATCTTCCTCTATCATTGTGGTACCTTTCAGCTGTTCTCACAGGACCAGAATCATGTGGTTTGAGGAGCAAGATGTCATGGTAATCAATTTCATGTGGTCTGAACCCAATGGAGCACATCCTGGATGCTATTAAGTATCCACCTTCTTACCACAAACTATCGGCCTGTAATTTATGGGAATTGCATAATGTACGAGGGCAGTTCAATAAGTAATGCAACACATTTTTTTTCTCGGCCAATTTTGGTTGAAAAAAACCGGAAATTTCTTGTGGAATATTTTCAAACATTCCCTCTTCGTCTCGTATAGTTTCATTGACTTCCGACAGGTGGCAGCGCTGTACGGAGCTGTTAAAATGGCGTCTGTAACGGGTGTGCGTTGCAAACAATGGGCAGTGATCGAGTTTCTTTTGGCGGAAAACCAGGGCATCTCAGATATTCATAGGCGCTTGCAGAATGTCTACGGTGATCTGGCAGTGGACAAAAGCATGGTGAGTCGTTGGGCAAAGCGTGTGTCATCATCGCCGCAAGGTCAAGCAAGACTGTCTGATCTCCCGCGTGCGGGCCGGCCGTGCACAGCTGTGACTCCTGCAATGGCGGAGCATGCGAACACACTCGTTCGAGATAATCGACAGATCACCATCAAACAACTCAGTGCTCAACTTGACATCTCTGTTGGTAGTGCTGTCACAATTGTTCACCAGTTGGGATATTCAAAGCTTTGTTCCCGCTGGGTCCCTCGTTGTCTAACCGAACACCATAAAGAGCAAAGGAGAACCATCTGTGCGGAATTGCTTGCTCGTCATGTGGCTGAGGGTGACAATTTCTTGTCAAAGATTGTTACAGGCGATGAAACATGGGTTCATCACTTCGAACCTGAAACAAAACGGCAATCAATGGAGTGGCGCCACACCCACTCCCCTACCAAGAAAAAGTTTAAAGCCATACCCTCAGCCGGTAAAGTCATGGTTACAGTCTTCTGGGATGCTGAAGGGGTTATTCTGTTCGATGTCCTTCCCCATGGTCAAACGATCAACTCTGAAGTGTATTGTGCTACTCCTCAGAAATTGAAGAAACGACTTCAGCGTGTTCGTAGGCACAAAAATCTGAACGAACTTCTCCTTCTTCATGACAACGCAAGACCTCACACAAGTCTTCGCACCCGAGAGGAGCTCACAAAACTTCGGTGGACTGTTCTTCCTCATGCACCCTACAGCCCTGATCTCGCACCGTCGGATTTCCATATGTTTGGCCCAATGAAGGACGCAATCCGTGGGAGGCACTACGCGGATGATGAAGAAGTTATTGATGCAGTACGATGTTGGCTCTGACATCGACCAGTGGAATGGTACCGTGCAGGCATACAGGCCCTCATTTCAAGGTGGCGTAAGACCGTAGCATTGAATGGAGATTACATTGAAAAATAGTGTTGTGTAGCTAAATGATTGGGGAATAACCTGGTGTATTTCAATGCTGAATAAAACAACCCCTGTTTCAGAAAAAAAATGTGTTGCATTACTTATTGAACTGCCCTCATATGATTAGGCATCTGACATTAGACATACCTGCAGAAACATACCAAGGACTTATAGAATTCGAGCAATGCAGAATCTCTGCTGTACTGCATTCCAAAGGTGGACCACAAGCTGTTAACCAGGTCGTCATTATATTCTGGCCCATCAGTTTATGCCAGAGGCCTCAAATGGATATAACAAAATACCATTCACAGTAGGATATCACAGCTGTTGTTTGTGTCCTTGATGATTTTGGTTATAATAAAAATTGCCAAGGGTGGATTAAATTGTTTCAGTTTCATTAGAAGATATTCACAACCAGTTGCAACACTGTATTTATATAAGAGCATATGTGCATGGCTCCACTACAGCAAGGCCTGCTGTAATGTTTACTGCAGTTTCAGTTGAAACTAAAAACCAATAATTCTGTGTGCACTTCACAGAAAAATATCAGTCACTGTCTTCCCAAATTTGTTCGTTCACACCATGGTGCTTCTCAACACCCAAAATAACAGATAATGTATTTGTAAATTGAATGTGCTATTGTTAATAAGTAAATGGTTTTAGTTTGAGTTTAGAGTGCACATGAAATAGATATCAGTCACTAACTGTGGCTTGTAATTTTGCTTGAAGTTTGAAACATATAAATGAAGTCATTGCCTACTTCATGGCTGAATAAATTTTAGTAAATTGCCTTGAGTTGAGCACATGATCTAATAAAAGTGTATAAGAATCTTTTCTCAAATAATCACTGCCTTTTGATCAGAATTACATAATGTGCACCCTTATTTGTGTAAGAATGTTAACCAATGAGCAGAAATGTCCACAGCCATTCCTTACTTATTCAGCTAGAGGCATTTCATTAAACTTCATTGTGACAGTATGTGGTTAAATTTCAGTTAAGAGGTAATAGCTGTCCAGCAACAGGGCTGGAAGCTATAAACTGTTAATCTACAGAAATTGATACTGATATAAATGAGAAATGCCAAACTGTATGAAACAATTAAGACACCCAAAAACTGAAATCTGTCAGAATTCAAGAACAAGTTACATTCAGTTTACATTCAAGTAACAGTTATATTTAACTGTTGTAGTGTTAAAGTTCCTCAGACAGTCTTGGTAAATAAGTTACCTGTGTATTGGTGCCAACATCCAATGTTACAGGCAAGCACTGGTAAGGTTTAATGCCCGCTAAGGCTGTGTAAAGAGCCAATTTGCCAACAGGGATTCCCATACCATAAGCACCAAGATCACCAAGACCTAAGATCCTTTCTCCATCTGTAACTACTATGGCTCTAACAGAAGACTCAGGCCTAAGAAAAAAATATGAACTTAACAATAACTCAAAGAGAGCATATACAAATTTTCCATTAACTGAAATTCATTATGGAATAATTATACTTACCAGTTTTTGAGTATTTCATACACATGTTCTTTATCATGAATTGTTATAAACAGTCCCCGTGGTCTCATATAAATTAGACCATAATTCTGACAAGCTAGTCCAACAGTTGGTGTATAGACTATAGGCAATAGGGACTGCACATTCTCAGATAATAAATGATAGAAAAGCTTCTCATTGCTGTCCTGTTGACAAACACAGCCACATTATTTACAAGCAGTACAAAAATATAAGCACTGATTAGTTCTTCATTAATATGCATGAAATTTATGCAAACATGCACAGGATGATTTGATGTGATGTGAGTGCTTAATTTTTGACACCTTTCTACCAATGGTCTCTCACTACACCCAAATAATTCTGTACATTGAGCTTGAGATCACCTTTCAGTTTTAAAAATATTTTTATCCATACTTCTTTGAGAATACACCTTATTTTCACAAAAAATAGCTGAGTCATTTGGTACCACATACAAAAAGGTGATACCAGTTATTTTAACATTAACTGTAATAGTATGAGATGACAGAAGGAGATACCTACTTTCTGCAAGTAATATTATAGTGAAGAGAAACCATTAGCATTCACCAAAAAAAGCTGTGTGTTACAAAAAGCCTATTGGCTAGACAGTGTTTTAATCCCAATTCTCCACCGAAAGAAGTCAGTAACATGCTGCAGGTGCACAGTTGCACTGAAAGAGATATTGTTAGTAAGTTCATCTCTGAACCAGTATTTGCTAATTTTCATCTGAGTTGTGCAAAGACAAATAACAATGAAGTAATAAATAGGCTTTCTTGGTAATCTGTTGACATTTTGAAAAAACAGGACTTCTGCTGGATGTTTGCATCGTTCTCTCATGATATTTCGACGGCGTAACTTGCTGTCTTCTTCTGGTGCTACCTGAGAATGGTCCTTGGATGGATCAAGTCCAGTATTTTTGTCTTTAAGGTGCTGGGCGCTCCCTAGTTGGTCCGCACCACATCGGGTGTTCCGTCCAAGGTCTGTGCCTGCCAGACGCTGCTTCCAGGGTCCTCTCTGGTCTCTGGTGTTCCCACAGTTGTCCGCGCCTGGCTCAGACGCTCTCTGGGGTTGCAGTCACCATCATGTCTGGTTCTCTGTATCCTGCCTGTTTCCTTTGTCTCCACTTCTGTTTCTTGCTGGCACTTTGTAACTGGTCCATGCCACATCGAGTGTTTCATTTGCAGTCCATGCCCGCCAGGCCTGGCTCCCATACTCTCCTCTGGTCACTTGTGTTCCAAACGCTGTCTGTGCCTGGTGCAGACATCCTCTGGGGTCGTGGTTGTCATCTGAGGTCTGTCAAAACTGGTCTGTAATGTCTGGTGTTCTGTCTCATTGCTGTTCCCTCGGTTTCCACTTCTGTCTCTTGCTGGGCACTCCGTAATCAGTCCACGCTGCATCGAGAGTTCTGTTTCTGGTCCGCACTCTCCAGGCATGGCTCCAATGGTCCCTTCTGATCATTGGTGTTCTGACCAACGTCTGTGCCTGACTTGGACGTCTTCTAGGACAGTGGTCATCATCTCAGGAGTGTCAGGACAAATCATAGTATCTGGTGCTCTGTCTTGTGGCTGTTTTCTTGTGAAATCTCGATGTGTCTTGCTTTGAGTTTTCAGAAGTTCAAGAGCCGGATCCCAGGCCATGCTGAGCTAGTATCCATTGTCATGGTTGATGAGATTTTCCATGATCTTGATCTCAATTGACTCTTTTATGACACTGTCTCAATATCTAGAGGTCTCTGTGACAATCTTGGTGTTATTGTAGTTCATCAAGTGACCAAGCTCAAGACAGTGTTCTGCTATGGCTGATTTACTTGCCTGTCTGAGTCTGGTGTGCCTCTGATGTTCTTTACACCTGATTTCTACAGTCCTGGTGGTCTGGCCGATGTATGACATCCCACACTCACATGGTATTTGGTAAATACCTGGATTCTGTAACCTTGGGTCATTCTTTACATTCCCCAACATTATCTCAATCTTAGTGGGTGGGCAAAATATGTTCTTGATGTCATGTTTCATGAGATTCTGCTGATCTTAACAGAGATTGGTCCAGCATATGGCAAGTATGCCACCCTCTTTGCCTCTTCTGGTTCTTCTTCTGGATCCTGTGGTTGGCTGGCAGGTCGAAGTGCCTTCTCTATGTCTCTGGATGAGAATCCATTCTTGCTGAAAACCAACTGTAAGTGTTCTATTTCCATCACCAAACTGTTGGGGTCTCACAGAGTACATGCTCTGTGGACTAGAGTTTTTGGCACTCCTTTCTTCTGTGCTGGATGGTGACAGCTGTTGGCTTGCAGGTATAAGTTGGTGTGTGTTGGTTTGCAGTACACACTGTGCCCAAATGTGCCATCAGCCTTTCTCTTGACTGATACATCAAGGAATGGGAGTTGTCCATCCTTCTCCAGTTCCACTATGAATGTTATATTCGGATGGCATGAATTCAGATGTTCCAAAAAATCATCTAGCTTCTCCGTGCCATGGGGCGAAATGACAAAGGTATCATCCACATATCTAAAAAAGAAAAGCACTTGGGTTGATATGTTGCCGAGGTAAGGGCCTCCTCTTCAAATCTTTGGATGAATAGGTTGGCAACCGCTGGTGATAGAGGGCTGCCCATTGCTACCCCCTCCGTTTGCTCATAAAATTGGCCCCCTTGTAGGAAGTACATCGAGGTTATAACATACCTGAATAAGTTGAGGAGAGTTCCATTGAACCTCTCTCCAATAAGATCAAGTGAGTCATTCAGTTGTACTCATGTGAAGAGAGAGATCACATCAAAACTGACCATTCGACCTATTGTTAGCAATATCAGTGCTGCCACCTATCCTACTGAAAAATACCTAAAGAAGATTCTGGCACCACGTGTGGGCAAATGTGTGCACCATGTTCAGAACTCAGAGGACTTCTTACAACGGCTGAGACAACTACACATTGTGGACTCTGACATAATGATATAGGCCTAAGTCTGATGGGTTGCTGGGTGAATGGGACAGAAATATGGATATGCATGTTAAGATGATCATAGCACACTGGTATCAAGTGAAATTTGTGACTGGATTGAGGACTTTTTGGTAGGGAGGATGCAACATGTTATCATGGATAGACAGCCATTGTCTGATGTAGAAGTAACTTTGGGTGTGTCCCAGGGAAGTGTGTTGGGACCCTTGCTGTTCCTATAGAATATTAATGACCTTGCAGACAGTATTAATAATAAAATCATGCTTTTGCAGATGATGCAGTTGTCTATAAAGAAGTACTATCTGAAAGAAGCAGCATAAATATTCAGTCCAACCTTGATAAGATATCAAAGTGGTGCAAAGATTGGCAACTTGCTTTAATTGTTCAGAAACATAAAATTTTGCATTTCACAAAACAAAAACAAAAAAAAATGTCATATCCTATGACTATAATATCAATGAGCCACTGTTGGAATTGACCAACTCATACAAATACCTGCCTGTAACACTTTGAGGGGATATAAATGGAATGATCATATACATTCAGTCATGGGTAAAACAGGTGGTAGACATCAGTTTACTGATAGAATACCGGGGAAGTGTAATTAATCTACAAGGGAGATTGCTTACAAATCACTCATGCGACCAATTCTAAAATATTGCTGAATTGTGTGAGACCCATACCAGATAGGCCTAACAGGGGATATTGAACATATATAGAGAAGGGCAGCATGAATGGTCACAGGTTTGTTTAATCTGTGAGAGTGTGTCATGGAGATGCTGAAGGAACTGAACTAGAAGACTCTTGAATACAGGTGTAAACTATCCCAAGAAAGTCCATTAACAAAGTTTCAAGAACCAGGTTTAAATGATTACTCTAGGAATATACTACAACCCCCTACATATCACTCATATAGGGATCGTGAAGATAAGATAAGAATAATTACTGCATGCACAGAGGTATTCAAACAACCATTTTTCCCAGACTCCATACATGAATGGAACAGGAAGAAACAATAATAACTGGTAAATTGGACATACCCTCTGCCATGCACTACATGGTGGTTTGCAGAATATAGATGTATACATAGATGTAGATGTAGATGTGTCTGAGTGGCACCATCTAAATATGTCTGAAGCACTCAGGTGCTGGCAAGGTAGTATAAGCAACAAAACACTTCTATGATACTATGTGTTATGCAGTCTGGTACATATTAAGTTGTCCACAGCCTCTGGAAAAAGCACAGCAGCACATTTTTATGCATACTCGGTAGTAATGGGGGTTAAAGCTCACAGCATTATTAACCTTCAGTGCAATGATCATTCTGTGTCATAACACAGCCATTAATGGCCTTTGTTAAATTGCTTGTGGCAAGATGTTGGTTTTGCACATTTTATAATAGGACTTTTAGATGTACAATAATGTATCAGTAGATGTGTAAACAGGTTGTCAGAATTTTTTATATCAAAGCCAAGAGACTTCATTGAAAGATGGACACAACAGACTGAATCATTTCAACAGAAAAATATATATAAATATAATAGAGGGAAACATTCCACGTGGGAAAAATATATCTAAAAACAAAGATGCTGTAACTTAGCAAACGAAAGTGTTGGTATGTTGATAGGAGACAATAAAAAACACACAAACACACACACAAATTTTGAGCTTTCGCAGCCTAGGGTTGCTTCATCAGGAAAGAGGGAAAGAGAGGGAAAGACAAAAGGATGTGGGTTTTAAGGGAGAGGTAACGAGTCATCCCAATCCCGGGAGTGGAAAGACTTACCTTAGGGGGAAAAAAAGACAGGTATACACTCACACACAGACACATATGCATCCGCACATATATAGACACAGGCAGACATATGTAAATGCAAAGAGGGTGGGCAGAGATGTCAGTCAAGGTGGATGTACAAAGGCAAAGATGTTATTGAATGACAGGTGAGGTACGAGGAGCAGCAACTTGAAATTAACAGAGGTTGAGGCCTCTCTCCTTCTGTTACCCACCAGAAACATTCCACATGGGAAAAATATATTAAAAACAAAGATTCCATGACTTAACAAATGGGAAAGTGCTGGTAGATAGACACAATTAAAAAACACACACACAAAATTTCAAGCTTTCGCAACCAACGGTTGCTTCATCAGGAAAGAGGGAGGAAGAGGGAAAGACAAAAGGATGTGGGTTTTAAGGGAGAGGGTAAGGAGTCATTCCAATTCCGGGAGCGGAAAGACTTACCTTAGGGGGAAAAAAGGACAGGTATAAACTCGCACACACACACATATCCATCCACACATATACAGACACTAGCAGACATATTTAAAGGCAAAGAGTTTGGGCAGAGATGTCAGTCGAGGCAGAAGTGCTGAGGCAAAGATGTTGTTGAATGACAGGTGAGGTATGAGTGGCGGCAACTTGAAATTAGCGGAGGTTGAGGCCTGGTGGATAACGGGAAGAGAGGATATATTGAAGGTCAAGTTCCCATCTCTGGAGTTCTGATAGGTTGGTGTTAGTGGGAAGTATCCAGATAACTCGGACGGTGTAACACTGTGCCAAGATGTGCTGGCCACGCACCAAGGCATGTTTAGCTACAGGGTGATCCTCATTACCAACAAACACTGTCTGCCTGTGTCCATTCATGCAAATGGACAGTTTGTTGCTGGTCATTCCCACATAGAAAGCATCACAGTGTGGGCAGGTCAGTTGGTAAATCACGTGGGTGCTTTCACACGTGGCTCTGCCTTTGAGTGTGTACACCTTCCGGATTACAGGACTGGAGTAGGTGGTGGTGGGAGGGTGCATGGGACAGGTTTTACACCGGGGGAAGTTACAAGGGTAGGAGCCAGAGGGTAGGGAAGGTGGTTTGGGGATTTCATAGGGATGAACCAAGAGGTTACAAAGGTTAGGTGGACGGCGGAAAGACACTCTTGGTGGAGTGGGGAGGATTTCATGAAGGATGGATCTCATTTTGGGGCAGGATTTGAGGAAGTCGTATCCCTGCTGGAGAGGCACATTCAGAGTCTGATCCGGTCCCAGGGCATATCCGGTCACAAGTGGGGCACTTTTAGGGTTCTTCTGTGAGAGGTTCTGGGTTTGAGGGGATGAGGAAGTGGCTCTGGTTATTTGCTTCTGTACCAGGTTGGGAGGGTAGTTGCAGGATGCAAAAGCTGTTTTCAGGTTGTTGGTATAATGGTTCAGGGATTCAGGACTGGACCAGATTCGTTCGCCATGAAGGCCTAGGCTGTAGGGAAGGGACCGTTTGATATGGAATGGGTGGCAGCTGTCATAATGGAGGTACTGTTTGTTGGTGGGTTTGATGTGGACGGATGTGTGAAGCCGGCCATTGGACAGATGGAGGTCAATGTCAAGGAAAGTGGCATGGGATTTGGAGTAGGACCAGGTGAATCTGATGGAACCAAAGGAGTTGAGGTTGGAGAGGAAATTCTGAAGTTCTTCTTCACTGTGAGTCCAGATCATGAAGATGTCATCAATAAATCTGTACCAAACTTTGGGTTCGGGTTTGGGTAACCAAGAAGGCTTCCTCTAAGCCACCCATAAATAGGTTGGCATACGTGGGGGCCATCCTGGTACCCATGGCTGTTCCCTTTAATTGTTGGTATGTCTGGCCTTCAAAAGTGAAGTTGTGAGTCAGGATGAAGCTGGCTAAGGCAATGAGGAAAGAGGTTTTAGGTAGGGTGGCAGGTGATCGGCGTGAAAGGAAGTACTCCACTGCAGTGTGGCCCTGGATGTGTGGGATATTTGTGTATAGGGAAGTGGCATCAATGGTTACAAGGATGCTTTCCAAGGGTAACAGACTGGGTAATGATTCCAGGCGTTTGAGAAAATGGTTGGTGTCTTTGATGAAGGATGGGAGACTGCATGTAATGGGTTGAAGGTGTTGATCTATGTAGGCAGAGATATGTTTTGTGGGGGCTTGGTAACCAGCTACAATGGGGCGGCCCGGATGTCTGTGTTCGTGAATTTTAGGAAGTAGGTAGAAGATAGGAGTGCGAGGTGTTGGTGGGGTCAGGAGGTTGATGGAGTCAGGTGAAAGGTGTTGTAGGGGGCCTAAGGTTCTGAGGATTCCTTGAAGCTCCGCCTGGACATCAGGAATGGGAGTACCTTGGCAAACTTTGTATGTAGTGTTGTCTGAAAGCTGACACAGTCCCTCAGTCACATGCTCCCAATGATCAAGTACCACGGTCGTGGAACCCTTGTCAGCCAGAAGAATGATGATGGATCTGTCAGCTTTCAGATCACGGATAGCCTGGGCTTCGGCTGTGGTGATGTTGGAAGTAGGATTAAGGTTTTTCAAGAAAGATTGAGAGGCAAGGCTGGAAGTGAGAAATTCCTGGAAGGTACCACGACCGTGGTACTTGATCATCGGGAGTATGTGGCTGAGGGACTGTGTCAGCTTTCAGACAACACTACATACAAAGTTTGCCAAGGTACTTCCATTCCTGATGTCCAGGTGGAGCTTCAAGGAATCCTCAGAACCTTAGGCCCCCTACAAAACCTTTCACCTGAC
Source organism: Schistocerca nitens (assembly GCF_023898315.1). Classification (NCBI taxonomy): domain Eukaryota; kingdom Metazoa; phylum Arthropoda; class Insecta; order Orthoptera; family Acrididae; genus Schistocerca; species Schistocerca nitens. The sequence continues at coordinate 857,685,559 of NC_064615.1, forward strand.
TCCATCAACCTCCTGACCCCACCAACACCTCACATGCCTACCATCAACCTACTTCCTAAAATTCACAAACCCAAACATCCTGGCCGCCCCATTGTAGCTGGTTACCAAGCCCCCACAAAACATATCTCTGCCTACGTAGATCAACACCTTCAACCCATTACATGCAGTCTCCCCTCCTTCATCAAAGACACCAACCACTTTATCGAATGCCTGGAATCATTACCCAGTCTGTTACCCTTGGAAACCATCCTTGTAACCATTGATGCCACTTCCCTATACACAAATATCCCACACATCCAGGGCCACGCTGCAGTGGAGCACTTCCTTTCACGCCGATCACCTGCCACCCTACCTAAAACCTCTTTCCTCATTGCCTTAGCCAGCTTCATCCTGACTCACAACTTCACTTTTGAAGGCCAGACATACCAACAATTAAAGGGAACAGCCATGGGTACCAGGATGGCCCCCACGTATGCCAACCTATTTATGGGTCGCTTAGAGGAAGCCTTCTTGGTTACCCAGGCCTGCCAACCCAAAGTTAGGTACAGATTTATTGATGACATCTTCATGATCTGGACTCACAGTGAAGAAGAACTCCAGAATTTCCTCTCCAACCTCAACTCCTTTGGTTCCATCAGATTCACCTGGTCCTACTCCAAATCCCATGCCTCTTTCCTTGACATTGACCTCCATCTGTCCAATGGCCAGCTTCACACATCCGTCCACATCAAACCCACCGACAAACAGTACCTCCATTATGACAGCTGCCACCCATTCCATATCAAACGGTCCCTTCCCTACAGCCTAGGCCTTCGCGACAAACGAATCTGGTCCAGTCCTGAATCCCTGAACCATTACACCAACAACCTGAAAACAGCTTTTGCATCCAGCAATTACCCTCCCAACCTGGTACAGAAGCAAATAACCAGAGCCACTTCCTCATCCCCTCAAACCCAGAACCTCTCACAGAAGAACCCCAAAAGTGCCCCACTTGTGACCGGATATGCCCTGAGACCGGATCAGACTCTGAATGTGCCTCTCCAGCAGGGATACGACTTCCTCAAATCCTGCCCCAAAATGAGATCCATCCTTCATGAAATCCTCCCCACTCCACCAAGAGTGTCTTTCCGCCATCCACCTAACCTTTGTAACCTCTTGGTTCATCCCTATGAAATCCCCAAACCACCTTCCCTACGCTCGGGCTCCTACCCTTGTAACTTCCCCTGGTGTAAAACCTGTCCCATGCACCCTCCCACCACCACCTACTCCAGTCCTGTAACCCGGAAGGTGTACACGATCAAAGGCAGAGCCATGTGTGAAAGCACCCACATGATTTACCAACTGACCTGCCTACACTGTGATGCTTTCTATGTGGGAATGACCAGCAACAAACTGTCCATTTGCATGAATGGACTGTAACCTCCCCCTCACTTATCGACCTTAATGACAGTGAAAAATTAAACCGCGTGTACCTAATGGAAATTTGGGAAAAGCAATCATCACCGAAGTTAATTCGTCGGTAAAGAGGGAGGAAAGGGTTACATCTAAATGAAAGGAAAAATGCAAATGAAACTGGTGGAAATTAATTTTGAAAAGGGGTAAAGTTAATAAAGAAAGTAAATGTGCGGCCGTTACGTTAACAATTAACTAGCGGTAATTAGATATTTGAGATTTGGGGGAAATTACGGTCGCCAGTCCTAAGGACAATTACTATAGTAACTGAAAAAGAAAGATTATTACACATATAACTAGCACTAGAAGCGTGGCAACTGAAGGTTGACACGTGTAGTGTGAAAACTGAAAGTTTGTCAGAAGTAATAAATGTCACTACACTCTGACTTAATTTAGCAAAAGAATTAATAAAACTGGAAAATCGAAAGTTAATTTAGTGACTGAAGTTAATAGTGAGCTTTCTTTCTGAAGCACATCGAAATTCAGTAAAATACGGTTAGTCTTGGACTACCTCAACAATTATTTCAAAAGCTACTTGAATCTACGCAATTTAGAAAATAAGAGATTTAACTTTGAACTTGAATTAAATGATTCTGAACAATTAACAATAGTAAAATTAGTACGTACCAAGCTGAGCTGTAGTCATAGGTAAGCTAAAATATGGTAACAAAACTCGCACTCATAATTTGTGCTTGTGTAATCTAAATATTGTAGCCAGCTATGAATACTTTAACTGAACTTTGAAATTAAACCAGTGAAATAGAATAATATGGCTTTAATGCTGGCGTTTGAATTTCAACGACACTCGGGTTCATTCCGGAAAAGGAAGGGACCCTGCTTGGTAATGCAATTGGGACAATGAGCAACAAAGGTTCATGCTACATTGCTGTAATTTTGTGATTTGAACAGTTTTAAAAACTGAGGTCTGCCATATACTTCTAAAACTTTACGTGCTTCCAGTCTTCCCTGTTGGTTGATTGAAGGTTTGAAGCCGTCGATCGAGGAGGTGGCGACAGTCACTCTTTGTCGGCCGTCGCTGTTGCAGAAGCTGGATGTTGGCACGCCTTCTTCTCGACACGGTCACCAGGCGAAACGGGCTCTTGATTTGCGCCAGCTAATGCTTCCCGTCCGCGACACCGTGTCAGAAACTATCATAGCAAGTCGAGCGCAATTATATACTGCCAAACCCCGAACGCGCGGCAACTCGCGGGAGCATCACACAACACACCTGCTCCACTGCACTACCCCAGCCAGACTCCCCTCTGCTCTGCCAGCACTCCACGCGGCCGAGTTAACACTACCAAAGATCCTAAACACTTTTGTTCTCCACATGACCTATCGATGTATTCGTTCGATAGCATAGTTTTCTCTTGGCCAGACCCAGCATACAAATACAAATAATATTCACAAAACAAACCAATTATACATCAACATAAATGCATATATATAAAAATAGTAAAACAATTACAATATACAAAGACACAGAAATGTTATATCTTCAGGTAACAAAATAAGGAAAAAAATTTGCAGTGCAATAGATGGAAATTGAAGGATATCCATTTCCGGCATTACAGGACACAGGCAGACAGTGTTTGTTGGTAATGAGGATCACCCTGTAGCTAAACATGCCTTGGTGCATGGCCAGCACATCTTGGCACAGTGTTACACCGTCCGGGTTATCTGGATACTTCCCACTAACACCAACCTATCAGAACTCCAGAGATGGGAACTTGCCCTTCAATATATCCTCTCTTTCCGTTATCCACCAGGCCTCACCCTCCGCTAATTTCAAGTTGCTGCCACTCATACCTCACCTGTCATTCAACAACATCTTTGCCTCAGCACTTCCGCTTTGACTGACATCTCTGCCCAAACTCTTTGCCTTTAAATATGTCTGCTAGTGCCTGTATATGTGTGGATGGATATGTGTTTGTGCGAGTGTATACCTGTCCTTTTTTCCCCCTAAGGTAAGTCTTTCCGCTCCCGGAATTGGAATGACTCCTTACCCTCTCCCTTAAAACCCACATCCTTTTGTCTTTACCTCTCCTTCCCTCTTTCCTGATGAAGCAACCGTTGGTTGCAAAAGCTTGAAATTTTGTGTGTGGGTTTGTGTGTTTCGGGAAACATTCCAAGTGGGAAAAATATATCTAAAAGCAAAGGTGATGTGACTTACCAAACGAAAGTGCTGGCAGGTTGATAGACACACAAACACACACACATAGGGCATACAAAGCTCATTTAACTTGGAGCTATCATACTAGAGCTATCGTACTAGATATCAATATAAGGGTAGTACTTCTTGGAATTTGCACCTGGAAAATGTGCCCATTAAGTTTTACAGAAAAATGATATGAGATTGGAATGGATTAGGTGACCCTTTTGTTCCATAGAACCATACTGAGGAGTTGCTTGGGGATGTACAACATGTCAGAAAACAAGAATACTTAATACATATTTGCAAAGGAAAACAGATACGCTACTGAATCTAGCACAGATCTCTAGTCAAATGGTAATCATGGATGCAGAATAAGTATTTTAAAAAAACGCTCTTAAACATATTTTCATACAAAATGTGATGACAAAACTTATCATAAAACATGTAAATGCACAATGCACTGAGGTGCATTTGACAAGTCTTTAACTATTATAGCCCTGCACCATCAAAATCTATTTACAAAACTTATTTGCATTGATCACATTACTACACTAAAGATGTACAAAAGCCAGGTTTTATGTAACAGTCACATTCTTTGATATTATCAATGACATACAGGATGCACATCAGTCGGGTCTGCTAAGAAATTCATCAATTCAGTAGAAGGAATTGGTGACCAATAAATCCTTTAGGCCCCTCTTAAACCAAACTTTATTAGTAGTTTAAATTTTTATGGCTGCTGGCAAGTTATTGAAATTGTGTTTTGCTGAAAAACGGACACCTTTTTGGTTCAAAGTAATTGGCTTCAGATATTGTGTCGATTATTCCAATTTCTAGCATTAACTCCATGCAGTGGGCTGTTGGTTCAAAAAAGAGAGATATTCTTCATGGCAAATTTCTTTAAGGAATCTTCAGAGGCAGTAGGCAGTCTCTCCAGTTCCTTGAATGGACCTTTGCAGGGGATTCTTGAGTTCACAGCACAAATAATTTGTGTTACATGGACTCAGAAAACTTTAGCATGATTTGATGTATAATCGCCAAAAAGGGATCCTATATGTCATTACAGAATGCAGTTCTGCAGTATGGTCCTTACAAGTACTGAACTGCATATAGTTTTATTATTTATTTATTTATTTGTTTATTTTAGTGGCAGGCAATTGGCTAGGAACCATTTATTAATATCCTTGAAAATTTCATTAAACAATCATTTCAAAACTATATCTAAAAACAAAGATGATGTGACTTACCACATGAAAGTCCTGGCAGGTCGACAGACACACAAACAAACACAAACATACACACAAAATTCAAGCTTTCGCAACAAACTGTTGCCTCATCAGGAAAGAGGGAAGGAGAGGGAAAGACGAAAGGATGTGGGTTTTAAGGGGGAGGGCAAGGAGTCATTCCAATCCCGGGAGCAGAAAGACTTACCTTAGGGGGAAACAAGGATGGGTATACACTCGCACACACACACATATCCATCCACACATATACAGACACAAGCAGACACATTTCAAAACTATGTATGATTTGGTCTTTATTGCATTGTTTGTATCATCTGCAAACAAAACAAACTTGGCATATGGTAGTGTTAGTGATGAAAAGTTATTGTTAAACACTAGAAAATGTTAGGGCTCTAAGATGGAATAGTGTGGAACACCAAATACAATTAGTTCCCAATTGGATGATGGTTGGTAGCTTAAAACAGTGCTTTTTCCTTTTGAATCCCTTTTTTCCTGAACCATTTATAGCTTTTCTAGTTAAACCATAATATTCTAATTTACTTAAAAGGATATTGTGATTTACACACCATGCCATCATGATGGCATAATGGAATGCCAAAACTGATTGCCTCTGGAACAAACGAGAGATGAAACTATAGCTGTTGGTTTATGTATTGCCGATTACAAGTACATTCTTGCTTTATGTATAAGTAGCGTTCTCAATATACAAACCCATATATCCAAACTGTGTCTTCAGCTGTGTAATATTTGTAATCAATGAAAATAATCACTTTTTGAAAATATAATGTAAGCTTGTCAACAAGCATGATCAACAAATGGAAAATGCCAGATTTGTCACACCCAGCATTGGCAATGTTAATATTTGTGAAACACCAGATCAACACAAAGTTCCAAGAAATTTTGTTCAACCATGTCGCATATGTCACGGACACCTGTGTTTCCAGAAAGTTTGTCAAAATACAAATAATTTTTCTAAACAGAATAGACTTATAAGAAAGATACATAGATTCTGAAATGTAAATGCAACCAAATTACAATTTTCCTCATTTAAATAAAAGTGGAATTTATAATCAAAATTTTGAGAATTAAGTACTGTGCTTTCATGACAATTTTCATGAATCTTTCTTTAAACAGTAGTTTTTGGTGAATTGTAATTGGTAATTTTCAAAGTGAATTTTTGACAATTGCAAACTTTCCAATCATGGATGGTGAAAAGAGAAAACAATGAAAGACCATTGTTAATTACTTCAACTGTGACCTATTACTGTCTGTCACAGTTTCTTCAAAAGAATATGATGCCAGACTTTGAGAAATATTATGGTAACATGTTGCAGCTGACAAAAATGATTATAACTATGTAGGCTTCCATGGCTGGTGTCATGATGATTAAAATTCTTCTGGGTGTTGTATGGAATGCTTTTATATGCAGTCAAGATTTTGGAGCATCCACTAACAGGCTAGTTAACTTTCATGTTGATTCAGGTAAACCTCTGCTTTGTGTTAGGTAGCAAACTGAGATGGAGTCCAGCAAATTTTAAGATATGAACCTTTTTCAACAGAAACACAAAATTTTGCAGTTAGTATATTCTGCAACACCTTTTGTTCTCCTGGAAATTGATGGGAAGCAGCCTTTCATGCTGTCAAAAAGAAGAATCTGTAGGGTCAGCCAGTAGGTGGGAATGAATTCCTTCAGTTGGTGACAGGCACACAAGTGTTGGTATGAACATACATCCGTTTTGATATTTAGTGTAAACTACAGTTTCTTGTTCTTATAAATCTATTATTTTTGATTTTGTTAATATTTGCCTTAAGCAGGAAATTAAGTTAAATAACTCATAATCACTCTAAAACAAAAATATACTTTTTTCTATAGTATTTATATTATGTTCTTGAAAAATAAATGTGGAGAGATATTTTCTCTCCAAAATTTTCATATCTGTAGCCACAATTTCTGATGAACATTGGCCTGCTTGAAGTCACTGAATACAAACAACATCTAACTGAGAAAATAAAAAGTTTATATTATGATCTGTTATGGACACACAGTGCCAGACTACATGATGGAAGACAAGTCCTGAATTTATGTCACAAATGTGCACTTGGAAATAATGATAAATAAAAATGCCCAAGTATCTACTAACATTAGTATACTTAACACTGAGTATTACAGTTGATAAAATCTGCTAGGTTTGAAATGTGATTCCTGTTTCAATTTATTTTCATTCACAAGACGGTTTATGGAGAAACAGCAAAGCGAAAATCATTTTTCTGATATTCTATCAAGTTTGGAAGGTTAGACCACTACCTTCCATCCAAGAAGTGAAAATTGTTTCCTTTATGCTGCCAGTTTTGCATTTCTTAGATTTTTCAAAAAATGATATGACTTCTGACATATTTAGGTTTATAAATATAGTAAATATATAATACTACTCAATAGATACAATAAATTACAATACATAATTATAATATCATCAACAGTGAATGTTGTTGTTGTGGTCTTCAGTCCTGAGACTGGTTTGATGCAGCTCTCCATGCTACTCTATCCTGTGCAAGCTTCTTCATCTCCCAGTACCTACTGCAACCTACATCCTTCTGAATCTGCTTAGTGTATACATCTCTTGGTCTCCCTCTACGATTTTTACCCTCCACGCTGCCCTCCAATGCTAAATTTGTGATCCCCTGATGCCTCAGAACATGTCCTAGCAACCGATCCCTTCTTCTAGTCAAGTTGTGCCACCAACTCCTCTTCTCCCCAATTCTATTCAATACTTCCTCATTAGTTATGTGATCTACCCATCTAATCTTCAGCATTCTTCTGTAGCACCACATTTCAAAATCTTCTATTCTCTTCTTGTCTAAACTATTTATCGTCCATGTTTCACTTCCCTACATGGCTACACTCCATACAAATACTTTCAGAAAAGACTTTCTGCCATTTAAATCTATACTCAATGTTAACCAATTTCTCTTCTCCAGAAACGCTTTCCTTGCCATTGCCAGTCTACATTTTATATCCTCAGTGAATTCAAAAGGTATTATCTAGACTGCTTACCTGAAGTCCCATTAAGTACCTGTACTTGCTCAGGTCATCAGTGCACTGCTCAACATTAAGCACGCACAGAGCCATTTGCTCATCATGGGTTTTGATGCGTGGAGGCAGCAGACCATGGATTCCTAGCAGTTGTCTTTCCATCAATGAAAATGCCATACCCTGTAAATATTTAAAATGGTTTAGCCTAATGATGTTGTTGAGTTAATCATGTTTAGTTACTATGATATGGTGACTGCATCAGAAAATGCTCCTAGAGTGCTAACTGTGATGCAATTTAAAGTATAACCTCAGTTACAAGTTAAAAATCTGGAAGCTTTTGGTTTATATCTACCTTCAAACAAGTCGCCACTGTAACTGAGTACTGTAGGTCATTGTTCTCATAATCAATTATATGATTTGTTTTGTTTCGTTTCTTAGGTGATCATAACAAATGCTAAATTCGCTTTCCATTTTCTGTACTGTGCTACCATAGGAGACCTTTTCACCAGGCATGTTGTGAACTATCAAGCTTTTCTTGTCTATTCAGTTCTATCTATAATGTTTCTATATTTGGCACTGTCTTTATCCTATAGTGAAAACCAGAGCATTTTACTGTGTTTACTTAACAATAACATTACATCTGGAATGAACATTACACCTGCATACACCTAAATGTTAATTTACGTACGTGCATAGTACAATAAAAGCAATTTTCACACTCAGCATGGAGTTTATGTGTGATTATGGTTGACAGTAATTTATTTTATTCAGGTTGTTCCATTAAATAGGTTGTGGGTTAGCATGATAACACAGTTGTATTACACAAGCATTAATATGTGAAAGGTTGGAGGCAGGAGAGGGGTTGGGCTCAGAGAGTGGTAGCCAGTTTTCCAGCTAGGAACAGTATGATTCACTCATTCCAGTCCACGGTGGTATTGAGTGATGAGGGGTTCACTCTTTTGTAGATGATTCTTGGGGTGGGGAGAGGACTGGGAGTGTATCAGGATATGGCACAGGAAATCTGTTTTCAGGCTAGGTTTGAAGGGTAGTGCCTGTCTGTGAAAGCCTTTATGACACTTTTATCTCCATGACCACAGGAGGGACAAAACAATTATTGATGCGCCACCTGTAGTGATGGACAACACTTTATTAATTCAGAAATCAAGGAACATCAGTAATAGGAAGATAAAGAGTCAATGCTTTGTGAAAAGAACAAAATAAAGAGTAACTTCTAGACAACAAGAAATAAGGTTATACTGCACCCACAAGTAAGAAGGTTCAGTCAGAGTCTAGGTTTGATCATTTAAGTAGGGTTGTCACACTGTTTGTATGTGTGGAGTCCCATGAGGCAGCAATTGGTAGAGAGCTGGGTGCACCTGGAGATGGCCATGCATGTGAAGTCTTGTGTTTGCTTTCCAGTTGCTGAGTTACAGTGAAACACAGGAGAGCCCATAAAGCCTGGTGTCAAGGACAAAGTACATGGTCATTAGAACAGTGGTCCCAGGTTATGTTCACAGACGAGTCCAGGTACAGTCTGAACAGTGCTTCTCGCCGGGTTTTCATCTGGCGTGAACTAGGAACCAGATACCATCCCCTTAATGTCCTTGAAAGGGACCTGAATGGAGGTCGTGGTTTGATGGTGTGGGGTGGGATTATGATTGGTGCACCTACACCCCTGCATGTCTTTGACACAGGAACTGTAACAGGTCAGGTGTATCGAGACATCATTTTCCACCAGTATGTCCTCCTTTTCATGGGTGCAGGGGGATGATAATCATCCTGATGGATGATAATGCACAGCCCCACCGAGATGCCATCATGGAGGAGTACCTTGAAACAGAAGATATCAGCCGAATGGAGTGGCCTGCCTGTTCTCCAGACCTAAACCCCATCGAGCACGTCTGAGATGCTCTCAGTCGACGTATCAATGCACATCTTCAAACCTCTAGGACACTTCAGGAGCTCCAACAGGCACTGGTGCAAGAATGGGGGCTATATCCCAGCAGCTGCTCGACCACCTGATCCAGAGTATGCCAACCCGTTGTGCGGCCTGTGTACGTGTGCTTGGTGATCATATCCAATATTGATGTTGGGGAAATGCGCAGGAAACAGTGGCGTTTGTAGCACATGTTTCGGGGAGGTTTTATCGACTCATCACCAATACCGTGGACTTACAGATTCGTGTCATGTGTGTTCCCTATGTGCCTATGCTATTAGCGCCAGTTTTGTGTAGTGCCACGTTGTGTGACACCATATTCCGCAGTTATCCTTAATTTATGAGCATGAGTAAATTATGGCTGTTAAACATAAGGAATATTATGATATTGCAGTCTTTCACGGCGTATTCCACTGATGAATTCTTCTCGGGTTATTAGCCGAGTGGTGGTGTATTGTCGCAACGTTTCGATGAGTCTCGTACCCATCGTCTTCACCAGAAGAAACTCATCGAAACGTTGCGGCAAGACGACGCCACCACTCGGCTGATAACCTGAGAAGAATTCATCATAAGGAATGTTATTTACTGTTTAAATACATGTAAATATTAGTTTCTAAATCGTAATTACAGATTTTTGAAGAGCACGTAAAATTATGTATTCATACTTTCTTACCATATGGAGTGATTTTCCTGCTGTATTACAGACACAGTAAAAAAGTAGTATTTTCTTTAGAAAGACAGATGACAGATCGGCAGTATATCGAAACTTTCGTGTTTGGGCGCGAGACTTCGCGGCATTTTGTTACACGAATAGACTTCTGCGCCGACAGATCACAGCGTACGGACCGGTCGTCACGCATTCAGTGCATGTAGGCGTCCGCAGACGGAGAAAAGGGCAGGAAAGGAGGGGGCGGGGGAGAAGGCAAGAAAAGGTACCTGCCCGCCGGCCGGAGTGGCCGAGCGGTTCTAGGCGCTACAGTCTGGAGCCGCGCGACCGCTACCGTCGCAGGTTCGAATCCTGCCTCGGGCATGGATGTGTGTGATGTCCTTAGGTTAGTTAGGTTTAAGTAGTTCTAAGTTCTAGGGGATTCATGACCTCAGCAATTAAGTCCCATAGTGCTCAGAACCATTTGAACCATTTTTGGTACCGCCCCCCCCCCCCCCTCCCCCATCCCCGGATTTGGAGTACAGGCCATAAGAATTCTCACGCACTTCTCATACTTCAATTCTCTCGGCTATAAAACGTTTTATTCTGCCACTTATGTAATTTAGTTCTTATGAAATGAAATGTCTAGAAACTGGAGAACACATGAGAACACATTTATATCCAAAATTATAATTGTAGAGTCACCTCATTGAAAGTGTCCACAGCAGAGCCCAAGCCGTCACAAAGGAAAAGGCCGGACACACCCCATATTATTGTCCACTATAGTGCGGCCCACGAACAATGGCGGTTCACGCATGTCCAGGCGCGGACGATTCCAGGCGACAGTTGCGGTACGCACTTGAAGAAAGGGTATATCCGGTAACTTATGTCTCTCTGTTACTTATGCGGAATGGATCAAATGGCTCTGAGCACTATGGGACTTAACATCTGAGGTTATCAGTCCCCTAGACTTAGAACTACGTACTTAAACCTAACTAACCTAAGGCCAAAACACACATCCATGCCCAGAGCAGGATTCGAACCTGCGACTATACAGCACCAGCGCGGTTCCAGACTGAAGCGTCTAGAACCGCTCGGCCACGGCAGCCGGCCGGAATGAATCACTTACCACTACAACCAGCGATGACAGCTCGCAACAAATGGAATAAAAATTCACTAAGCAATTCGCTAAGATCACATTTAATGGTGACATTAGCTACGCCAGCCAGAACAGAGGAATCATAACACTACTGACCGTCCATTATCCGTCAGAGAATGCGTGAGGTAGCTGCGCAGCAAAAGCTTAAACTCGTCAGCCCTCGTTCGCGACACCAACTTCTATGTGTCCGACTGCTGTGACTCGCCTCCCTCAGAACTGAATCTGGATCTACGCTTGGGCCAGGGTAATCGACAAAGATTTTGAGGTGATAGCTCCGGATCGTGTGGGAGAAGATTAAACAATACGCACTCTTCTACATGACCGTGAAATTGACACTTCGAAATACACAGTGTGGAGCGTACTCGACAGTCGCGCAGTAGCAGTTACACCTCTATCATAAAGAACGTGTATAAGCAGCAGGAGGCCATATGAGTTTGAACATGGTGTTTAGTTCTGTCAATGGATTATATTGTCATTCATGCTTGCACTGAAAGTGTCAGTCGACACTTGGGAAAGCTTAAGTTATTGCTATAAGGTGTGAATTCATTTCCTACCATTAGTTACTTATCTCAGAGTATAGGGTGATTCAAAAAGAAAGAACAGATTTCAGTTGTTTATTACAGACAAACTATTAAAGACTGAACCAGAATGCAGATGTCACTGGGTAGAAGAAGATTAAAAGTTTTATGTTTGCACTGTAGAATCAGCAGGAGCACCATGGGTTGCTCGAGAAACGTCGAAACGGTAGTTCATTTCGTTACGCAACCCATTTATTGAATCGACATCTTCAACAATTCGATTTATCAGTATTGAAGAGTAGATGCCATATGTGGGACAAAGACTGTCTTATGTGCCCAGAAAGAAAAAAGAATCCCAAGGTGTGAGGTCTGGTGACCTGGGAGGCCAAAAGCAATGAACAAGATCTTGTTATAAACCTCTTAGGATCCAACGTTTGGTGTGGTGATGTTAATATAACGCCACATCTCAAGATGAAAGTCAGGCGAGATGCCATCACGCATAAAAATGAAATCATTAGAATCTTCGTGAAGTTGAAAAACAACCAATTTTGCAGCATGGCAGGGTGTGACATTCCAGTCACAGTTTCCTCCGCACAAAAAGGTCAATAAGCTTTGTGAACAGAAACACATTCAGTTTCGGTGAGTTTCTTTCATGTTCGACGACGACGCCAGGATTTTGTGACCCCCAAATTCTTACATTATGGTGGTTTACTTTACCTGGTAGATGAAATGTCGATTCGGCCGAAAAGATGAGTGAGTCGTTTGGAAAAAGTGTCCTGTGTCATATTCTTGGGAACTGAAATGCATAATTCGTACGTGCTGTTATGGTCGCCGGGGCGCAATTGCTGCAGAAACGCAACTTGTAAGGCTTCATACGCATGCGTCATTTCAGAACAGTCGACACCGTTGTTTGAAGATGTTGAAATTAGTAGATAGTTGTGGACTTCCGTGGGTTTCGCGCGAACACGCCTTACAAGGGAAACTCCCCATCGGACCCCCCCCCCCCCTCCCCCACCAGATTTAGTAGTCAGCCCGTCAGATCTAGAGTGGGCGAGCCGTTTTCAAAGCTCCTTCTTACCTTTCTTTTTTTTTTTTTTTTTTTTTTTTTTTTTTTTTTTTTTTTTTTTTGCTGTATTCAAATTTGTGTCTGTGTCATGGTCTAAGGTCCGTCTACAACAGCGAGGTGTAAGGAATGGACCTATAATGAAGGTTGGTTCTGCACAACTAAGCTATTAGCAGCCGAAAGGAAGTGGCTTTCGAATTGGAACCGCAAACGTTTGATGACAAGGCGACAAGTCAACCGGGTCCACCACCGGAAAACACGTCTGGTGTGTCATGCGCAGCATTAGCGACAGTACGTGAGTCAAATGATAGCACCTAATTTGCACGCCTGGTGAGTGAGTGAGATAAGTCTCTTTGCCCGATTTAGGTGTTCCTATGAAAGTGAATATGATCACTCCCATGGAAATGATGAAAACATGATAGTTTATCACATAAGCTGCAACAAATGAACGCAACAGTCACAGTTTCCCTGCGCTCTGTCAAAACATATGTTTTTAACGTTTATGAAGTAGCGTTCCGTTTTGGAAGTTTTGACTCTTGAGTTACTTTGTTATAACACAATTCACATTGGTTTATTTGTTGTTTTCATTTCTGTGAGACGTCTATGTGGTATCTCTCGTGCTCTCACTATTCATCACATTTACTTGCGACGGTAATGTATTCTTATCACATGACTTATATTCTATAACCAATGTATACTGTGACAACTGCCAACCAAAGAAAGAGAACAAACATTTCACTGACTGGACGGACAGTTCTTGAAGGTGTGAAAAAAGATAAATGGCACGAGGAGGTTTAGAACCCGGCTCGCCCGCTTTACACTTATGCTCCCCTCAATGGTGCACTTGTCAAGACTGAACCGTTCTCTGTTTCTGTTTTGCTTTTGTCTCATAGTTCAGTAAACTTCCTTCCTTTTTTCGTGCTTGATCTGTGTTCAGTCTTTGTTGGGCTATCCGTTGGGCCATCTTACTACTAAATCTGAGGCGGCTGCGATGGGGCGGTTCCCATGTCACACACGCTCAACATTTTCATCAGATGTGCGCGGCTCTTCCCTTTGCATATGCAACCAGCTTCAAAGAATTTTGTGCGTCAGTCATAAATCTGCTTGTGCAGAAGCGACTTCCTGCAGGATTGATGGCGGAATGCACGTTGCGCTTGAACATTGGACTGACTTCGCGTAAATTCCAACACACAAAGTAATTCCTCTTGTGGGTAGTCGCCATGTTGCTACAAACCCACAGCATCGCAGCTGTGTCAAAACTTTGAACCTTCGTCTCTCCAGTGACATGCGCAATGTGCTTCTGTCTTCCGTAGTTTCTCTGTAATAAACAACTGAAATCTGTTCTGTCGTTTTGAATCATCTGGTACATGTTCATTTTTGGATCCTCTGCCGTGTATATTTGACCCTAAGGCTAAATGTAGGTGCAGGTGTATTTCAGAAGCGAAGAACCTGAAAGTTTTCGCTTGTGACCATAATATAACAGGACTCTGGAAACATCTACTTTAGCACTGTACAACAAGGTGCATATAGTTTTAGCTGTTCAACTCCATTGGCATACGACTCTTGGGTTAGCAACCTCTCTGCTATCTCAGCTCGTTTCCTTTCCAAAATAACATGCGTTTCGTTGCCATCCGGATGCTGTAAGCCGCCGAAAACAGGTTCTCACGGACTAATCAGGCAGGATGTTTATGTGCCCGTATGAGATATTTATTGCCCAAAAATAACGGCGTGATAGTCGTATTGTTGTGATTTCCGTAAACAGCGCTCCCGATATCCTGTTTGGGACACATCGATTGCGAAATCAGATTAGTATGGTGGTAACGACAATACTTAACATGCAGATCTCTGTTGCACGAAAACATGTAGGCCCTACTGTATACGTCGCTTTTGAGAACCAGTCTTTGCAGGATACCTAACGAAACATTCCACTGGAGGATGAGCAGTATTTTTGCGTCTTATAGGTAGAAAGCTCCCTTCCGCATAAAATGAATGCTCTTTGAAGCGGGATTTCAACAGAAGTAGTTTCTTGAAACCTCTTGCTTACAAGAACTGAAAAATATAACTGTCGAAGGAAGTGTTACCTGCTAGAAAATAACTTTTTGTGGTATCCAGTGCGTTCAGTACACATTGACAGTTTCTCTGGTAACTGCACAAACAGTGTTTTGGTATACTGCCCAGAACGATTCCTTAGAGTTTTAAAACATGATTTCCTTCCGTCAAGAGCTTGCTTGCTTTCGGTCTTCCATTATAAGTTTGTTTGTAAGAGATTACACATTTGAAGATGTCGCGCTGAATGGGCGATGCTATACTTTTCTGAGTATTCTTTCTTGAGATATGACGTAAACTGTTTCATTGTTTCAAACAACTCAGACTCATCTTGTACACAACGACAGTTGAAATTCCTACGTTTCGAGTGGCTTACTGCGAGTTATTGTCCAAGACCAATCCCATGCTCCCCAATATTATTTTGAGGTAGTGCAGCACTTTAGAAGGTTTCATTTTTGTTTTAAACAATATCATAAGGTGTAGGGGTAACAAGACTTGATGATAAACAACCTGGTTTTAGAAAAGGGCATTAATAGAAAGACAATGTGTTTGCTGTTAATGAACCAACGGAAAAGCACAGATATTAATGTAGTTTCTCATATTGAAGATTACGGGAAGATATTGCATCAAGTGAATTTGAAACTACTGAAAAAGTCCTTGTAAATGCTCGAAGCTCAATAAAAATAAAAATATAGTATACCAATACGCGAAAAATCGAAACGAAGCTGCCAAATACACTGCCGGAAACAACATCGCAATACCAAGAAAGTGTTTTGCGACATAAACGAAAGTTGGTAGGTGTCTTTCTACATCTGAAAGATGACGTCAAATTTCGCGCCAGTCACATAATAGTGGCGCTAGTAGCGCCACTATCAGGATGCAAATAGGGTTTGCTATAAATACAGGCTATAACAGCCGTAAGCATTAGTTGCCTTCAAGACAGGACGTGGTGATTTGATGTTAGAATGCCGTTAACATGACAAAGACACCATTATCGACATCTCACTGAGTTTAAACGAGGTCTTGTAATACGGCTACGAGAAGCTGGACGTTCCTTCTGCGATGCTGCAGGTGTGGTAGCAGGAAGACTGGGCTCCGGACGGCCACGTGGCACTACCATCGTATTCGGCGCATGGCTCTGGCGCATCGTACTTATCTGTAGCAACAATGTGAGCAGCAGTTAGAACGACAGTGACCCAACGAATCTTACAAATCGATTAGTTCAAGGAAAGTTCCTAGCCATACGTCCTGTGACCCTAAACCACCGCCATTTGCAACTTGAGTGGCATCAAGTGAGAGCTCATTGGAGGACAAGGTGGAGGTCTGTTGTGTTTTCTGATGAAAGCTGGTTCTGCCTCGATGCCAGTGACGGCGGTGTGTTGGTCAGAAGGGGCCAGTTGCGGGCCTGAAACTAACCTGTCTGTGTGGTAGATACGCTGGACCTATGATAAGGGGTGCGATTTCGTACTACAGCAGGAGCACTCTCGAGGTTATCCCACGCATCCTGACCGGAAATCTGTTGGTCAGTCTCGTGATTCGATCTCTTGTGCTGCCATTCATGAAGAGCATTCCAGGAAATGTTTTCCGGCAAGATAACACTCGCCCACATTCCTCTCTAGTTACCCAACATGTTCTACTGAGTGTCGACATGTTGGTTTGACCTGCTCTATCACAAGATCTGCCTCCAATCCAATACATATTGGACGACAACTCCAGCTTCATCCACAAACCAGCATTAACCATCTCTGTTGTTGACCGACCAAGTGCAACAGGCATGGAAATCCATCCCACAAACTGACGTCTAGCACCTGTACAGTACAATGCATGCACGTGTGCATGCTTGCATTCAACATTCTGGCGGTTAAGCCGATTATTAGTGTACCAGCATTTCACATTTGCAATGACTTGTCTCACGCGAACATTAACCTATGATCTTGCTATGTTAATCACTTAAATGTTACCTAGACAAATGTATTCCCGAAATTTCATTACGTTACATTAATTATGTTTTGGTGTTGAGATATTTTTCTGTCAGCGTATAATGAAGAATAGCGTTGCAGTATCTCGCCTAAATTTCCAGGATGTATTTATGCGGTGTCTTACACAGATGATAAAAGAATTTAAATCAAAGAGAGAGAAAAGCACGGCAGAAATGAGTGTAATACGGAAACTAATGGCTTCTTGACATGAGAGGAGACAGAAGCTTTCGTAATGATAAAAAAAAGGTCGAATGGTTATTTCATACAGTTTCTCCGATTACAAAGGCAATGATGGAATACAGGGAAGCAGGTAACAGCAAAATTAAAACAAATTGCAGCCTCTTTAGTTTTTCGTTTTGATGTTATTATGGTTTCAATCTTGATGACGAAACCAGCATTATCGTCTTCATGCACGATGGGTCGTTATAGCAGTCCTTTAGTAACTCTCCTTCGTGGAGAACGACAATACATCTTCGTGCTGTTTGATCTGAGATTACCTACTGTATACCATCACGTCGACACAGGGTTAATGAATTTTTCTGTACTATCAAACAACGAGATAACATATGATACAGTTGACCATAATCTTACTTCTCATATCGACGCCAAATTTAGTTACTAACTTTTTTGGCAGGGCTTAGATTTCTGTCAATATGGACGTAAATGCAACGCATAGTTGAACACGTATTCATCGTAGCCTGCTATCGCAATAAGAATGTCGACCTACACGCAATTAGGAACTGTCTGTCTCCAGCAGGTGATCAATTGAAACTACCATTCATGAGCTGCTGTCGTTAATACCTACATTTATGCTTTACGTTTCAGAAAAATAATTTAACACTTGTGGAACTTCTTAATTATGAGCAGAGGCGATTGCAGACAGTCACACAAAACTGTCAGCTTATAGGATATCATACTAATCAGTCCTCGTGACAAGCAACTTACAAACAAATATTATTTACCAGAAAATGAAATAATTCATACTGATAATACAACATCCGTGCCGTAACTTATTTGGACAAGACGTGATGCACAGTCGACAACATATCCAGAACAGCTTCTACATTCGTGTTGGCTCTATAACACACTGGTATCCTACGTACTCACTAGCATTTAATTATAAGAGAATATTTACAGCATTCACCCATAGCGTATTTTTTCAAGCTGCATGTTGTATTACCTGCTGACAGACAGTGCAGTTTTCTTTTTTTTTTTTTTTTTTTTTTTTTTTTACAGTATATGCCAGTTTTACAAGGTTTGATGTCAATGCGGCAAAATTTCAGGGTGATAATGTTATGAATCTAGCTGTAGAAACAAAGTCCCTTTATAAAATAGATCTGATGACGAGCCGCGTACCAGTTACCTAGAATAATAAATGAATATCTTGAAATGTTAATAGCTAGTAGTATGACCTTGCTCCAATAGCTTATCGCGCGGAGTGCTGTCTTGCGATGTAGCTGAATAAGACATTCGCAAATCTGAGTGCTGTAATTAACTGTGGGCAGATTCAACCACAGGTAAATGCCAGTCTCAGAAACCCAAACCGAGCCATCTGATGCAGTGGTTAAGATAATAGATTAAGGTAACAGGCCTGGATTCTGGAGGCGTGGGTTTCAAATCCCCACCTACCAGTCCAGATTTAAGTTTTATGTGATTTTCCTAAATCGGTTAATCCAATTGTGTGAGATGTTCCTTTCAGGAGGATACGGTTGATTTCATTTCCCATCTTTGTCCTAGCTTAGCTATGGTCCGTCTCCAACCAAAACTCTATAGTCTTCCTTCGTATTCTTCATAAAAACCTCACACAAACAGCCAAAACGTTATGATCACCTGCTAATAGCATGCTGGCCGGAATGCAATGCAGCAGCAGTTCTGAGTGTTACGAATTGGAAAAGTCCACGGCAGGAATGTGGAAATATGTGGCTTCGCAAGTCTCTACACAGACCACGAAATCCCAGTAAATTATGGGCTTTTAGTATAGGGCACAGAGGTGGTGTCCGACAGCATCTCAGATGTTTTCCATCAGGTTCAGATCAGACTAATTTGATGGCCAAGACAAGAAATGAGTTCACGATCATGCTCTCCAAACCACGCTAACACAATTCTGGACTTGTGACGGACAGTTATCCTGCTGCAACATGCCGTCATCAAGGAAGATATTAAGCGTTTAGAGAGCAGGTAGTTCGCAGTTATGTTCATGTAGTCCGCAGCTGCCACAGTGCATTCGGTTACTACTACAGGTCCTGTGGAAGCCCAAGTGAATATACCCGTATACTAATGCTGTCCCCACAGGACGGAGTCGGTAATGCTGTACTTGCTTCGAGCAGAAGTTCACCTAGAACAGTGGTCGGCAAACCGTGGCTCGCGAGCCTCAGACAACTTTTTGCTCGTTGAGTGTTACTCAACAAAAATCACGTGTGGTCGCGCACGCACAATGTGAATGAAACTTCCTGGCCTATGCACAGAAGTAGATTCTTGGCCTGGGCTAGAGTATTTTGAAGAAGTGGTGTTAGGCGTGTGTGTAGGTGACTCAGACCACGTTCACTCATTGCCATTCGCACCGCTTTTTCTGCTCGAGACAAAGCCTTCGAAATGGTTCTAAGTCAGGTGCGCGAGATGATTTTTAACGTGCTAAAGTTAGTGCATCATGAAGTGTGCAATCGATTGAAAAAGAAAGAAAGAAAGTAGATAATGAAATAACAAGGAAACATTTGCAAAGCGGTTTAATAATATCCTTGAGTCGTAAATAAGTGGAGCAGATGATGGTAAGGACAAAGAAATATAAGCCTCTCCAACAACACATAAATATACTTGTAAATATGTCTGGTTACTTAAATCAATTTCTTCATACTTTGTTAGTGTTTGTGTCTATCTTCAGGCGAGTGATCTGAAGAGAAGATATGTTGATTTTTTACACCTGGAATAATATTCCTGACTCGTAATCAGCCGAAAAAACTAGTGTCTCTTGTTATTTTCTTATTCAGATCTAAGAATTCATGCGAACGATCATTCTCAACCACGGACCTTATGAAGAGTATATTAAGGAGTTGTCTTGTTGCGGAGAACTTCGAATCTTAGCTAAAATTAGAAACAACATAAAAAGCTGATTTACTCAAATGTCCGAAACAGATGCAAGATCATTATTCACATTAGTTTGTGCCATCACTATAAAGAATTTAATTTCATACATACCTCAAAATCTAACTTTATTCATAAATAACATCGTTATTCAACGTGCCTAAAGCACAACTCAGATTCAAAAGTTTAAGCGAAGTTTGTTAATTTTAGGGAGCTTTGCAGTATGAAAAAAGTTGTAGTGTCGTATATTGAGAAAGGTGTGGTGAGTTTGTTTGGCATATAGAGAGGATGAATGAAAGGAGGCAGACGAGACAAGTATAAAAGACAAATGTGGATGGGTATGAACTTCCAGCATACTGAAATAATTGCTGGTCCTCAACTTCTCTTTGTCCTCAACTTCTCTTAATCAGTGCAACGAAAAACCAGCTGAAGTTGCAAATTTCACTTTTTTTTATTTACTCGGTGACTATGAGCTGTAACTGTTCACTATAAGTATATATTTTTGATATGGTTTTGTATTATTACCCCCCATGAACCATGGACCTTGCGCTGGTGGGGAGGCTTGCGTGCCTCAGCGATACAGATGGCCGTACCGTAGGTGCAACCACAACGGAGGGGTATCTGTTGAGAGGCCAGACAAACGTGTGGTTCCTGAAGAGGGGCAGCAGCCTTTTCAGTAGTTGCAGGGGCAACAGTCTGGATGATTGACTGATCTGGCCTTGTAACAATAACCAAAACGGCCTTGCTGTGCTGGTACTGCGAACGGCTGATAGCAAGGGGAAACTACAGCCGTAATTTTTCCCGAGGGCATGCAGCTTTACTGTATGGTTAAATGATGATGGCGTCCTCTTGGGTAAAATATTCCGGAGGTAAAATAGTCCCCCATTCGGATCTCCGGGCGGGGACTACTCAAGAGGACGTTGTTACCAGGAGAAAGATAACAGGCGTTCTACGGATCGGAGCGTGGAATGTCAGATCCCTTAATCGAGCAGGTAGGTTAGAAAATTTAAAAAGGGAAATGGATAGGTTAAAGTTAGACATAGTGGGAATTAGTGAAGTTCGGTGGCAGGAGGAACAAGACTTTTGGTCAGGTGAATACAGGGTTATAAATACAAAATCAAATAGGGGTAATGCAGGAGTAGGTTTAATAATGAATAAAAAAAGTAGGAGTGCGGGTAAGCTACTACAAACAGCATAGTGAACGCATTATTGTGGCCAAGATAGACACGAAGCCCACGCCTACTACAGTAGTACAAGTTTATATGCCAACTAGCTCTGTAGATGATGAAGAAATTGATGAAATCTATGATGAGATAAAAGAAATTATTCAGATAGTGAAGGGAGACTAAAATTTAATGGTCATGGGTGACTGGAATTCGAGTGTAGGAAAAGGGAGAGAAAGAAACATAGTGGGTGAATATTGATTGGGGGTAAGAAATGAAAGAGGAAGCCGTCTGTTAGAATTTTGCACAGAGAATAACTTAATCATAGCTAACACTTGGTTCAAGAATCATGAAAGAAGGTTGTATACATGGAAGAATCCCGGAGATACTAAAAGGGAAAGAAGTACAGTAGAAGAAGAATGGGTAGCTCTGGGGATGAAGTAGTGAAGGTTCAAATGGCTCTGAGCACTATGGGACTCAACTGCTGTGGTTATCAGTCCGCTAGAACTTAGAACTACTTAAACCTAACTAACCTTAGGACATCACACACATCCATGCCCGAGGCAGGATTCGAACCTGCGACCGTAGCAGTCGCACGGCTCCGGACTGCGCGCCTAGAACCGCGAGACCACCGCGGCCGGCAAGTAGTGAAGGCAGCAGAGGATCAAGTAGGTAAAAAGATGAGGGCTAGTCGAAATCCTTGGGTAACAGAGGAAATATTGAATTTAATTGAGGAAAGGAGGAAACATAAAAATGCAGTAAATGAAGCAGGAAAAAAGGAATACGAACGTCTCAAAAATGAGATCGACAGTAAGTGCAAAATGGCTAAGCGGGGATGGCTAGAGGACAAATGTAAGGATGTAGAGGCTTATCTCACTAGGCGTAAGATAGATACTGCCTACCGGAAAATTAAAGAGATCTTTGGAGAAAAGAGAACCACTTGTATGAATATCAAGAGCTGAGATGGAAACCCAGTCCTAACCAAAGAAGGGAAAGCAGATAGGTGGAAGGAGTATATAGAGGGTCTATACAAGGGCGATGTACTTGAGGACAATATTATAGAAATGGAAGAGAATGTAGATGAAGATGAAACGGGAGATACGATACTGCGAGAAGAGTTTGACAGAGCACTGAAAGACCTGAGCCGAAACAAGGCCCCGGGAGAAGACAACATTCCATTAGAACTACTGACGGTCTTGGGAGAGTCAGTCCTGACAAAACTCTACCATCTGGTGAGCAAGATGTATGAGACAGACGAAATACCCTCAGACTTCAAGAAGAGTATAATAATTCCAATCCCAAAGAAAGCAGGTGTTGACAGATGTGAAAATTACCGAACTATCAATTTAATAAATCACAGCTGCAAAATACTAACGCGAATTCTTTACAGACGAATGGAAAAACTGGTAGAAGCCGACCTCGGGGAAGATCAGTTTGGATTCCGTAGAAATATTGGAACACGCGAGGCAATACTGGCCTTAGGACTTATCTTTGAAGAAAGATTAAGGATTGTAGACTTAGAGAAAGCTTTTGACAATGTTGACTGGAATACTCTCGTACAAATTCTGAAGGTGGCAGGGGTAAAATACAGGGAGCGAAAGGCTATTTACAATTTGTACAGAAACCAGGTGGCAGTTATAAGAGTCGAGGGGCATGAAAGGGAAGCAGTGGTTGGGAAGGGAGTGAGGCAGTGTTGTAGCTTCTTCCCAATGTTATTCAATCTGTATCTTGAGCAAGCAGTAAAGGAAGCATACGTAAAATTCGGAGTAGGTATTAAAATCCATGGATAAGAAATAAAAACTTTGAGTTCGCCGATGACATTGTAATTCTGTCAGAGACAGCAAAGGACTTAGAAGAGCAGTTGAACGGAATGGACAGTGTCTTGAAAGGAGGATACAAGATGAACATCAACAAAAGCAAAACGAGGATAATAGAATGTAGTCGAATTTAGTCTGGTGATGCTGAGGGAATTAGATTAGGAAATGAGACACTTAAAGTCGTAAAGGAGTTTTGCTATTTGAGGAGCAAAATAACTGATGATGCTCGAAGTAGAGAAGATATGAAATGTAGACTGGCAATGGCAAGGAAAGCGTTTCTGAAGCAGATAAATTTGTTAACATCGAGTATAGATTTAAGTGTCAGGAAGTCGTTTCTGAAAGTATTTGTATGGAGTGTAGCCATGTATGGAAGTGAAACGTGGACGATAAATAGCTTGGACAGGAAGAGAATAAGAGCTTTAGAAATGTGGTGCTACAGAAGAATGCTGAAGATTAGATGGGTAGATCACATAACTAATGAGGAGGTATTGAATAGAATTGGGGATAAGAGGAGTTTGTGGCACAACTTGACGAGAAGAAGGGACCGGTTGGTAGGACATGTTCTGAGGTAACAAGGGATCACAAATTTAGCATTGGAGGACAGCGTGGATTGAGACCAAGAGATGAATACACTAAGCATATTCAGAAGGATGTAGGTTGCAGTAGGTACTGGGAGATGAAGAAACTTGCACAGGATAAAAAATGGTTCAAATGGCTCTGAGCACTATGGGACTTAACATCTGTGGTCATCAGTCCCCTAGAACTTAGAAAACTACTTAAACCTAACTAACCTAAGGAAATCACACACATCCATGCCCAAGGCAGGATTCGAACCTGCGACCGTAGCAGTCGCGCGGTTCCGTACTGAGCGCCTAGAACCGCTAGACCACCGCGGCCGGCTGCACAGGATAGGGTAGCATGGAGAGCTGCATCAAACCAGTCACAGGACTGAAGACGACAACAACAACATTGTATTATTGGAAATACCATTTTGACTAACTGGCACGATGATTTGAAAATGGGTCCTAGCCCGAAATAAAGTAAATAAAATAAGTGAAATTTGCAACTTTGGCTGGTTTTTCGTTGTACTGTGGATGGGTGTGTTATATCGATCCCATAACGGTACTTCATTTAATTGAATTACGTCCCTTAGTGAAATTAAACGTTCCTAGTGACATGTAACTTCTCTATTGAGGGAACAGACTTTGCCTGTCATATGTCGGGATAATGGGAGGATGAAGGCGTATGATGGAGTAACACGTCCTGAAAAAATTGTTGTCCAGCTGGCATGGCTAGTAGAACCATCTAAGGACTTTCTGACAGAGGAACAACGTTGACTGTAATGATGTGTTAGGCGAATGGGAACACGACACCACCAATAAGGCTCACGCAGCAGCAGTGGTTGGTACATAGAAAAGCTTAATTCTAGGGGAAAGCAGTAGCTCCTACAAAAATCGCAGTAAGCCGAACACACAGAAATTGGAACGGTGAAATCGATGCGACCTGCAGAAGTGGTCGGGGTGACTTCAACGGCTGCAGTACAGCGATATGGAAAGCAACGAGAAACCACCGCATATCTCTGGTATAAATATCATATTTATTTCTTCTTGGATAAAATATTTCGGAGGCAAAATAGTCCCACATTTGTGTGTATGGTCGGTGACTACTTTGGAGGACCTATCACACGAAAAGTTAATGTCAGATTGCATGCAATCGATGTTAGAATGCTGAGAAATTAGGAAAGGGTACAGATTCAAATTTACGGACTCAGTGAGGTAAGATGGCCAGTGATAAACTGGCAGAGGAGATTGCAGAAACGTTTTTTCCTCTTAATGAAGAAACAACTGCAGAACGAGTCTAAACCTGAATTTCAAGCTAGAGTCAAAATCATAACTCTATATACCGCAGAAAACTTCGTGAGAACTAATCCTTCCTGGAGGGGCTTAGAGGTCAGTTTCAGAGCCAATCTTTCATCTGGCATATACGTATCTACGAGTATACTTCACTGTATGATGAAAAGCGGAGGGTACTTAGTGTACAATAAACATATCCGTTCCTACTTGCTTCTTTCCCCAAAGGTACGCCTTAAATTTTTTTGGATCGTTGCTCGAGGTATAAGCTGGAGGGAACACTTAAACATAAACTCGTGTTGGAAAATGGGTTCTCAGAATTTCGAAAGGAAGCCTACAACTACTCGTACATACACGCGTATACTGTGCAAGTCAATATACGGTACATGGCGGAGGGAACCTTGTATCGCTGTCAGTCGTTCTTTCTGTTTCACGCAAATGGAGCGAGGGAAAAGCGACTCCGTGTGTGCCTCCTTACAGTCTCTGGCTTCTTTTGTCGTCGCTGTCTTTACGAGGGATGTACATTAGTGGTAGTAAAATTATATTGCAGTCTGCCGTAAATGCTGGTTCTCTAAACTTTCTCAATGGTGCTTCGCAAAAAGAACTACTTCTATCCAGGGATTCTCATTTGAATTTACGGAACATTTCCGTAGTACTTGCGAATTGCCGGCAACAAATCTAGCAATACGCTTCTGAATTGCTTCGACAGCTTTCATTTATACGACATTCTCGGAATCCTAAACACTCGAGCATTATTCAAGCATGGGTCGCACTAGTGTTCTGTACGTGATCTTCTTTATAGATGAGCTACCCTTTCCTTGAATTCTCCCAATGAACCGAAGTCGACCATTTGTCTTCCCTACAATTACCCTAACCTGTTCGTTCCATTTCATGCAGCTTTACAACGTTACGCTAAGGTATTTAATCGACTTGGCAATGTCAATCAGCACACCACTAACACAGTATACGAAATTGCAGGACTGTTTTTCCTACTCAACTGCATTAACCAACACTTTTCCACGTTGAGGGCAAGGTGCCATGCATTACAAGTATAAATTCTATCTATGTTATCCCGTATTCTGCTACAGTCACTCAACGACGACACTTTCTCTTACACTGCAGCGTCATCAACAAACAGTCTCATATTTCTGCCCAGATAGGTCGTTTATGCGCTTTGAAAATAAGAGCGGTCCTGTCACACTTCCTTGGAGCACTCCTGTCTTCAATGAACAAAAATAGGTTCAAATAGCTCTGAGCACTGTGGGACTTAACTTCTGAGGTCATCAGTCCCCTAGAACTTAGAACTACTTAAACCTAACTAACCTAAGGACATCACACACATCCATGCCCGAGGCAGGATTCGAACCTACGACCGTAGCGGTCGCGCGGTTCCAGATTGTAGTGCCTAGAACCGCTCGGCCACCCCGGCCGGCTTCAATGAACATCTGCCCTCCGGGGCAACGTACTGGATTCTATTACTTAAAAGTTCTTCGAGTCACAATACGCAGCTCCGTTCTTGATGCGTTTCTCACTAGAGTTTTTTTGAGGATTTTTTTGTCGTGCTCGCACTGACTAAATAATTCTCATGAGTTGTTGGAACTAGAATTTCATAAGTGGCCTAGCGTTTTTCTTGGTGAACAACACTTCCGAATGATTTTTCCGATAACGCTCCGTCATCCTGTTTCCAGGACGATAGATTTATGCAGTCGTTCCGCGATAAATCGCCCTGGAAAGCTACTCCTTGAAGCCTGGTTGTCCTGACTGATTCTAATGAATGATTACATGATCAACTCCTATCGGGACTTTCGGATATTCGTGGAAATTAAATCAGATAAACCGTGTTGAGGGTGAGTTGCTAGTAGTTACAACGAGAGATAGCTATGTCTAGATCTTCCTGCAGCAATCTTCTAACGATATGATCTCCCTCTCCCTAATTACAGATGTGTCGTTTCCGAAAAGCCTCAGAGAGGTAAAAGTTCTTTCAGATTGCTTAATGTCTCGTCAGCAGAACTTCCTCAAATATACCAGACGATGCTTTCGCTTCTGAAAATGATAAGAAAGAGGTACTACGCGATGCTAGTAAAGTCTTCAGTCTCGAGTTTCATACGGGTTTTCATAAATACGTGGTTTGTAAATAGGGCGTCGATGTGGATCTGTATCGAAGGTTTCTCGGAAATCACGAAACACAGCATCAAACTAAAGTTCACTGTCTACAGCCTTCTGGATCTCATGAATGGACAGTGTGACAAACACCACACATGGTCCAGGAGCCTTCCATTTGCAACGTTCCCTGGAGACTATTTGCTGTTATTAATAACTTGCACTTATTTATGTAATAATAATATTTTTCCAGATACATTTACAATAATCGTTTTTCTTCTTGCCTCCATCTCATGGTGGAGGGCAGAACCTGTATACGAGTATTACAGGTGTACGCAGGCTGTGGGCTATCTCTTAATAAACCGTAATATATCAAAAGCTTTATCATTATAACGAGGACTACGCATCAGCTTTGTTAAAAAATTCTTACAGTTTTTTTTTAGTCTTAACACAGTCGGAGAGAAAATCCTGCCCGTATATGCCTTGCTGCGAAAAATTCTACATCAAGAAGACGAGAGGCAAATTTTTAATTAACTCCCATCGAAGTCTGATTGGCTTCATACAGAATAGGAATCAAGAGTTCCCAGCATCGAGGATCATGAAACCTCTATCGCTTGTCTTCGTTTGTTTTTCAGGTGGGCGCTAAAGTTTTTCTGTTTTTAATGTTTTCATATCCTTGTGACAGTCAAAAGAATTGTGTTACGTTCTTGTGAAAATTAATGTCCAAAGACAGAATTTAATATATCATCTTTCATTTCATCACCTTCCGTTTCAGCTCCATCATGACCAATGAGCACCTAAAAAGGCCACTTTGATCTGTTGACTGATATCAGACAGGAAATCTATCACAGAGCCTTTAATACCTGTGTATTGAGCCAAAAATCTTCCATGTTCTCCTCCCCTTTGCTAAATGTTTATTCTTGGCTGATTTTGATAGTTTCTTTACATTTTCTTCCTCCCCCGGTTCCTGTTGTCAGCAGGTACAATACGTTTCTCTCACCACTTCCAGGGTATTCTGTATGCCAAAAATGAATTCTTGGGACCACTAACCTTTCAGTTCTTCTTTTGGAATGTCCACCGGATATGCAATACCCTTGCTGTAGTTCAATGTTGTGTGTATCTCAGTTTCAATGGCACATTCCCCAATGCTTTTCGCATTTTGTAGGTTTGTCGCTTGTCGGGAACTGGAGGGTTCGACCAACAGTGTTTCACTCCACAGCTGCTTGACAGATTTTAATATACTTGCTATACCCTCTAAACACATGTGAATGTAGGAAGGGGAAACTTTCTCAAAGGTTCCCTCTCTTCGTTTAACTATGAAAAACCTCTTCTGAGCCTAACCATGCGTTCTGTTACTAAAGACAGAACTACCCTGAATAAATCTAGAATCTGGAGGACTGTTCACACGAGGCCTCTCGAGAGATTGGTGTCGATATCTAGTAGCGGCTCACTCATTCTGCTGGGAGGTGGAGGAGAAAATTTCGAGGGATCCCTCTCAGACCCACGAGCAACTAGGGTAATAAGGATCCACTCAGACAGAGCCCCGCTTGCCTGAGTAAGCCTTATAAAACTGAGGTGCGGCAGTTTCCCTAGAAGTCGACCTTTAGTCATCATGAAGTTCCTGCATAGAGTGCCTAAACAATCTATGAATAAATCATCACAAAATTCACTAAAAAAAAGAACGAATTTTAGATAAAAGCGAACTGTCAAAGTACAATGAAACTATTGCGTGGATTGCACAGTAAAGTCGGAGAGTGGCATAAGTTCTGACGTACTACCGCAATTCGAAACAAACGAAATTGCTCACATTACTGTAGATCTACTTGCTGTGGTGTAATAGTGTTCTGCTAGTTGTGACAAGTTTCTGCAAACTATTGAAACTTGATGAACCATATACGAAGGACGCGTTTTTGAGATTCGTCCAGAAATGTAAACGTAGTCTGGAGGGACATTACAAATTTTTCTACTTTAGATGGATGTTCAGTTAGTGTTTGCCTTCAGAACAGGACCCACTTGAGAGCTCAAACGGCCCTATTCGCTCATTGTACTTCTCAAACCATTTGTGCGTTTCATTTCCAAGAAGCTCTGCAGGAGCTCTGCCGTATTTGTCATTCGTCGAAACGCAAGCATGCGTCTGTAGAAAATTGCTTGTTTACTTCTACCAAGTTGACCTGTTTCGAAGAAATTCGTCTTAGCGTAAGGAAAACAGTTCTAGATCCCTAAAAGGAAATGGCTTCTTAAACGGCAAATACTTCTTTAGTATTCGAGCAGTCTGGTTCGTCTTGTTTCAGGGCTTTAGCAACGTTCTACACCTTTGAAGGACATTTTTAGTTCTTTACGTGTTCTTTTTTCGCTGAAATTTAATCTTATAAGTTTTTTAATGACTCCATGATGCCTAACTGTTATTTTTTATTTCATTTCTCGCATCACGGACGCATTAAAAATTCGTTGCACCGTGGACCTAAGATCAAGAAAAATAATTTGTCTCATTAGTATTTGTTTCGACCTTTTTTTTTTTTAATCTTACTAATGTATCAATTTTTACAAGGTATAAAAGGGGCTTCATTTCTACCAAGGCCACAATTCGTGTCTGGGCCTCCTGTTCGCTAGGCAGATGCGCTAACCGCTATGCTACCCAGGCACAGTGGCACGGAATCTCCTCAATCCAAAGTCCCATTCACATCTTACCTCACCCTAAACTAAAAAGTATTGCAGAGGTTCTCCAACAGTATTGGAATAGCGGCTCAGCATCGAACGAAATGGGGGCTCCTGTCTGAAACCCAGGTTTAGGTGCAATAATTCAATGAGACCATATGGTTTCAGAGACCTTTTCAAGTCTCAAACTTCTATAATGTATATAGTGGTTTTGCACAACTGTATGGATTGGGGGGGAAGTGAGGCGTGCTAGGGTAGTCTGTGCAGTTGTGCAAAGCCATTTTGCCAGGGTGGCGTTGTGGTTACCACATCTGCCAAGTAAGGAGGAGGCCGGGGTTCGAACTCCGGCCTTGTTAAAAATCTTCATTTGTCGCTTCAGTCTGCTTATACACATCATAGACGTCTTGAGACCTGGATAGGTCTCTAGAACCATATTGTTTCATTTGAGTTTAGCATAACAGAATACAAACTGAGAGCATACCGAAGAAAAACGAATGTAATGGAGAATAAACAAAAAAAGTTTAGAGTCCCTGTAGTAGCTGAAGTGAAGAAATTCTGCTGACTTGGAAGCAAAACAACGCAGACGGACGACGCAAGGAGGGTATAAGAAGCAGAGGAGCAGGCTGGCATAGGCAAATAGTGCATTCCTCGCTAAAAAGTGTTTTTAGTATCACACATAGGCATTAATACGAGAGGAAAAAATTCGGGAATGTACATCTGGAGCACAGGAGGATTGAATCGTGGACTGTGTGAGAAAACGGAAAAAAGAGAATCGAAGAATTTGAGATCTTATAGAAAAATGCTGAAAATTAATTGGAGTGATAAAACGAAAATTGTGGAGGTTTTCCTCAGAATCAGCGTGGAAAGGAATATGTGGACAACACTGATTAGAATGAGGGGCAGGATGATAGTACATGCCTTAAGGCATCGTGGAATATGTTCCATGTACTAGACCAATCCGCAGAGGCCAAGACAAAGAATGGAATGTGTCCAACAAAACATTCGAAGACGTTCGCTGTAAGTGCTAGTCTGATCTGAAGAAATTGGCACAGGAGAAGAAGGAGTAGTGGGTCGCATAAAACCAGTCATAAGACTGGTGACACCCTGTCCCCCTCATCCAATTCCCCTCATCCCCGTCCCCTAAATGTATCTTTTTCAGTTATTACGCTACGCACCTTGTTGAGCTGAGGGCTGCGCAGGTGATCCACGCCCCTGGTGAGTGAAGGGTAGGCGGCTGTTCCCTCATCGCATGTCGCCCACTGTCCCAGCTTGTCCCTCCGGAGGTCGGACACGGCGGCCGCTGCTGGTGGCGTCTTCGCAGTCGGAGCTACCGGTGTTTCCACGGACTTGCCAGCGACTGGCTGCTTCTGTGGGACGAGAGCAGTACCTGTTACTGTCTCGTCAGGCGGTACTCTCTGAGTCCTGGGCGCTACACCTGGTTTTGACTCTGAGGTCGGTCCCTCTGCTGTACCGCCAGTTGCAAGGGTCGCTTCTCCGCCTGCGTTCGCTTGACCCGGATCGAGCTCCTGTTTTGTTGTCGTACCCGTCGCCTTCTCGTCTGCATTGTCAGCAGCACCGGTTGTCGACACCGAGTGCGTGCTATGTTCTGCCGTTTCACTTTTCTCATCCTTTGCCTCAAGCGCCATCTTCCAAGTGCCTTCGCTCGCCGATACGGTGTCCACGGTTAACAGATTACTGACGGCGATATTTCGTTAATGCTTGGTGACTCTGGGTGATATAGTAGCGCAGATTTCTGTGCGACCCCAGCGTTCTCCGGTTCTCACAGCTGCGCCTCCGTTATAAATAAGCCCGGTCCGGAAAAGGCAGAGAGGAAATGCCTCCGCGTCAATCGAAAGGATGGACTCCTGCTTAGATTGAAGGCCGTTACAGATAATAAAGTGCCACTCGCCTGCGCAGCCGAGACCCGGCAGCTCAGTGTCTGCGGGCAGGGGGTTTGCCACCATCCGTAATAAAAAATATAAAAAAAAACCTGTGTGCTTTTTTTTACGATAGAACTTCAGAGGTGTCATACTACTCTGGCACAGAGATAATGACAAGAAAATGACGAAGTAGCGGACAGATTGAGTGAAAAAAGTCACTAAAACGCGCTTTATAGACGCACTCGAGTCGAAGGTATCCGGCTAAAACCCTGGTAGCAGAAGAAATTTTTATCACCAGTATTCGGTCCTATTCAAGAGTAGTACTCTATGCGCCGGAGCGGGGTTTTCCCCTCTTTCTTCTCCCTAACCGTCAACGACACAAACACAACGCTATAACATCTACATCTACACCTACATAGATATACCGCAAACCACCGTAAGGTGCGTGGCGGAGGGTACTCTGTACCATTACTTGTCATTTCCTTTTCTGTTCCACTCGCAAATAGAACGAGGGAAAATCGACTGTCTGTATGCCCCCGTATGAGCCCTAATGTCTCGTATCTTATCTCTGTAGTCCTTATACGCAATCTATGCTGCCGGCAGTAGAATCGATCGGTACTCAACTTCAAATCCCTGTTCTCTAAATTTTCCCAATAGTGTTCTTCGGTACGGATCCCAAACACTGAAGCAGCATTCATGAATTGGTCGCACCAGCGTCTTATATGAGGCCGCCTTTGCAGGTGAACCACTCTTTCCTAAAATTCTCCAATTAAAACGAAGACGGCCATTCGCCTTCCCTACCACAGATTTCACATCCTCGTTCCATCTCATATCACTTTGAAACGTTACACCCAGACTTGACTGTGTCTAGCAGGACACCAGTAGTACTGAATCCGAATACTACAGGTTTGATCTTCCTACCTATCCTCATTGACTTACAATTTTCCACATTTATGGCTAGCTGCCATTCATCACACCAACTGTAAATGTTGTCTAAGTTGACTTGTATCTTCATACAGACACTCAACTTGGACTCCTTACCGTACACCACGGCATCATCAGCAAACAACCACAGATTGCTGTTGTTTGTAACGAACAATGGATCAGTTCCATTATAAAGTTAACTGACTTTTTTCTGTGCCCCACCAACGAAAATGAGGTCAATCGCCACTGAGTCAGCCACTAAATTTGTAGCAACTTTTACGTGGCAAATACGTGTTGATAACTAATTTATGGACTCAAGAAATCAAAGCTGTGTAGGTGAACAACAGGCGCTAACATTCTTGAATGCAGAGCTAAAGGGTTCTGGATCTGTAAAAATGGTTACTGGCTAAACATCTGTTTGAGATAAGAAGTATCTGACTGTATCGTATATTGCCAATAATTCCTTATCATCTGCACCGCCGATTTTTAGGGAGATACTTCAGTGATCGATAGTGTTGATCTACTTGTTGGCAGAGTGCTACAATGATTACTGGTTGACTCGTGTCAACGACTATAGTCATGTGCACGTGGGGAATCTGGTGAGTATGCGAAACTGGCTGGCATCAGCTCACCTAGGAACCGTGGAATGCCTTGCACACTTAACAGATCGGTGTCCTGTGGTGTCGCAGCCTGCGAGTACATCTGTCAGCTGTGTCCGTACGTCTGTCATTGCCGGGAGGTGACGTCGATAAAAATGTACGATTCCAGGAAACGTCTCAGTTGCTCATAATCTGCTGCGTTCGGCAGTCGGCTGCAGACGGCAGTCGACCTTTCAAAGGAGAGACGTGCTGTACTTAACCATTGTCTCCTTCTTAAGAGAATTATATACAAAACATTCCTTATTTCGGTGTTAAATTCAATATCGGATGTTATGTTTTAAGCAGCGTATTATATTTCTAGAACTATTAGCAATTTTTGTTATTTAATTCGACGCAGTGGAAACGCGAAAAGAGCGAAACTACCTGTATTCGGAGTTTCGATTTTATAAATCGATATAGTTGCACTATCGAACGACTAATTGACACTCTTATGGTTTGTCTTTCATTTGACGTTTAAGATGCATTGATCCGAAGAACTGGGATGTTTGTAAAATCTACAGCTCTACGGTGTTAAAGTTAGTAGTTTGCAAATATTTGATGGAATTGGTTACCAAATATATCTTATTTGTTGTCATCACATGCTAAAATTGAGAGAGAAATTTGTAAATGGAGTTATGTCATAATTGTGTTATTAAGTTTAAGTGTTGTAAATTTAATCGATATTTGTTCGCAGTCGTGAAAGCTGTAACCAATTACGCGACGAAACAACGTATCAAAAAAATAAAGTACATACTGATTATGAGCTGTTTGCATATAACAATTAGAGAGATCTGGTAACGATAATTTAAACGTTAAACATTGTGTGTTGCGTTCTGTCAAACAGTTTTGATGGTGTCCAGGGAAGAGGACGTTGAATATAAGCAATAGTTTGCTCCGCATAATTGCCTCTTTTATGTGTATTTCCGTGAAAAACTATAAATTTCTCCATTTAGCTTTACATTTTAAAATGTTCCATTCAGTTGAAATGTTTTGTATCTTTCGCTCATTTCAGTCTACATTCCCCACAGCCGGCAAGTACCTGGAGTAAGTACATTGTTAGAAATCGTAGTTATTGCCGAGCTAGTTGTTACAGTATGTGAACTTCTTTAATAGAATGACATTCTGTGCGTTGTAAGAGCCAAGGCCCCCTACAATGTGTTCTTGGTAAGAGCCATGTGTTAGTTATTAATAAGTTACACATATTTGCAGTGTCGTTACGAGAGAAAAAAAAAACAGTGGGGAGGTTACTGTTTCATACGGTTGTTTTGTACAGAAGTTTACATAAGATCTGACCCAAGTTTATTGTTAGACAGTCACTGTATTTGTTCCAAATATATGTGTGAGGTAAAATGATCAGTAAGAAGAAATATTTTCAATCCAACAAAGAAAATTGTTTGTGCTATGCTTTTCATTTACTGCACTGGTATTCAGAGATTCTTACTTCTGTTTGCATCATTCCTTTTTCAGAGGAATGTTTGGTAGTTAAATGTAGAAATTGTTGCCATTTTCCATTAGTTATTACTGTTCTGAATGTTTACAAATAGTAATGTTTCCAGGACAGACTTATTGTAATGTGAGGCTGTTCGTAGAACACTTTCAAGCCTATTGCCTTTAAATTAACAGTTTTATCATCAAATGTTATTTTTATTTTTGTTTTATTTTTGGACTCCAGAATTGAGAGTTAACTTGCAGAGAACTATTCTGTAATATAATTTCTTACACATTCAGGTGGGTAAGCCCCAATATCACTCCCAATATAACTCAGAATGCCGACTATTTGTACATCCTTCAGAAAATTCGAAGTACACCTAGTTAATATTACTCATTATTCAATAAAATTACCACTCTATAGTTCAAGAAAGTAGTTTCGCTTCTAACTTTTAGCTTATACTAATTTAAAGTTTTTATTAATGTTATCACAATTTTCTAGGTGTACATTGCTCCATAATATGTTGTTATGAAGAAGTCATCTTAGCTAACTGATATCGGATCCTTCTATCACCCACCACATTCAGCTCCAGATGTAACTGAAAATTTTAGAGAAAACCTCAGTTCACTTCTGTGTAAGTTACCCAATCATGCTGCAATCATCGGTGGTGACTTTAATAATCCAACAATTAATTGGGAATTACAGTTTTGTTAGGGGTGGGTGTGATAAGGCAGCCTGTGGAACTTTACTGAATGCTTTCTCTGATCTACTTAGAACAGGTAGTTATGAACCCTAATCGTGATGGAAATATATTGGATCTAATGACAACAAATAGACCTGACCTCCTTGAGGACGTCCACATCAAAACTGGTATCAGTGACCATGACATGGTTGTGGCAGTAGTGATTACCAAGAAACAAGAAGAAAGATATATATGTTTAGTAAACCAGATAAAAATCAGTAGTATCATATCTCGATGAGAAACTTGAAACTTTGAGCACAGGGCAGGAGCACATAGAGTAACTCTGGCTCAAGTTTATAAGAATAATTGGCCATGTACTGGATAGATTTGCACCAAGTAGAACGGTTCATAATGGGAAGGACACACTGTGGTATGCAGTCACTGTGAAGAAGCTTCTAAAAAAACAGAGATTGCAGCATAATATGTGTAAAACACAACTTAGGATTATAGATAGAGAAATGCAGAATGAAACGCATATGGCTCTAAAGAGAGCAATGCGTAATGTCTTCAGTGACTTATCGTAGCAGAATATTGTCACGTGATCTTTCGCAGAACCCAAAGAAATCCTGGTCATATGTAAAGACTGTTAGTGGCACCAAAGTTAGTGTCCAAACCCTAGCATATGCGATGAACTGAAACTGAGGGTAGCAAAGCAAAAGCTGAAGTGCTTATCTCCATTTTCAAATGTATGATTTCACCTGTTTCTCAAAATCACTGACATTAACACTTATTTCAGTTATTGCCCCAATTTAATCCTCGTACCACTGCAATGATGACTGAAATAAGTGTTAGTGTCAGTGATGTTGAGAAACAGGTAAAATCATAAAAAACTGAAGAAAGCTCTAGGGCCTGATGGGATCATTTTCAGATTCTATACTGAATTTGTGGCTGAGTTAGCCCACTCTTCGAACTATAATGTATCATAGATTCTTCGAACAAAAACCGTGCCCAGTTCTCTGCAAAAGGCACGGTCACACCTGTCTACAAGAAGGGTAGTAGAAGTGATCCACAAAACTACCATCCAATAGCCTTGGCATCAGTTTATTGTAGAATCTTGCTTTGGATCAAGGCAACCAGGTAGATGCTGTATTTCTTGATTCCTAAAAAGCATTTGACTCAGTACTATGCCTACACTTATAGTCAAAAGTATGATCATATGGACTATAAAGTGAAATTTATGACTGGTTTGAGGACTTTTTGGTTGGGAGGATGCAGCATGTTATCTTGGGCAGAGTGTCATCACCAGATGTAGAATTAACTTCAGATGTGCTCCAGGGAAGTGTGTGTTGAAGACACTTGCTGTTCATGTTGTACATTAATGACCTTGCAGACATATTAATTGTAAGATCAAGCTATTTGCAGATTATGTAGTTATCTATAATGAAATACTATCTGAAAGAAGCTCCATGAATATTCAGTCAGATCTTGATAAGATTTCAAAGTAGTGCAGAGATTGGCAACTTGCTTTATATGTTCATGAATATAAAATTGTGCACTTCACAAAACAAAATAAACATAATATCCTATGCCTATGAAATCAGTGAGTCACTGTTGGAGTTGGCCAACTGATACAAATACCTGGGTGTAACACTTTGTAGGGATATGAAATGGAATGACCACATAGGTTCAGTCGTGGGTAAAGCAGGTGGTAGACTTTGGTTTATTGGTAAAGTACTGGGAAGGTTCAGTCAATCTACAAATGAGATCACTTACAAATTACTTTAGAATATTGCTCAAGTGTGTGGGACCTTTACCAGATAGGACTAACAGGGGATATTGAATGTATACAGAGAAGGGCAGCAAGAATGATCACAGGTTCGTTTAATCCATGGAAGAGTGAAGGAACTGAACGAGAAGACTCTTGAAGATAGGTATAAACTATCGCGAGAGAGTCTGTTAATGAAGTTTGAAGAACCAGCTTTAAGTGATTACTCTAGGAATATGATAAAACCCCCTAAGTATTTCTCACATAGGGATCGTGAAGATGTGATAAGAATAATTACACCCCCCCCCCCCCCCCACACACACACACACACACACACAGAGAGATATATTCAAGGCAGTCTATGTCTACATAGATATCTATACTATGCAAACCACCATGATGTGCATGGCAGTGTGTACAACCTATTGTACCTGTTATTAGGGTTTTTTTCTGTTCCACTCATGTATGATGGAGCACGGGTAGAATGATTGATTGAATGCACGTGCGCGCGCCGTACATAAGTGGAAAAGCAAGAAACCCTAATAACAGGTACAATAGGTCGTACACACTGCCATGCACATTATGGTGGTTTTGCATAGTATAGATGTCAATGTAGATGTAGACTGCCTTGAATGTGATTGAGATGAACACTAAGAAATGGCTGGTTGAAGCAGCTATTACTCAAACAATTCTGACTAGACAAGTGGCTTGGTGTACAAACAGCACAAAAAAAGTCCTCCTTAAAATTGTTTCATGATTTGTAGTTTCCTGGGAGAGGTTAATTTGTGTTATTTTATCTGCAAGAATACACCGAAGTAATAAGCAGATACACGTGCACGTGTGGGATTCACGTATCTTTTAATATGTAACTTAACATTTAACATAAACACAATATGTAAGCATACGCACCTGCTGTGAAGTTCCAGGCAGTAGATATGTGGTTTCTGTTATATTGCTATAAAACATACTTAATATTATGATGGTGATAAAAAATATTAAACAAATATTTCTTTTGCTAGGCATGGCCTCAAGTCGGGGGCATTACTGCTGGTTGCTTATACACCTCCTAGGTGTATAACTGGATTACATATGACTATGAAGGTGTTAAAATAGCCATAAAATAAAGGCAATTGTGTCATGGTTCTTCAAATTCAGTCTTATAATTGTAAGTATTTGAGGCAGTTTCTCAATTTTTCATGCTGTATATAAGCTTTCTATTTATGAACATTTTTGCACGAGTTAATTTTTTTTTTTTTTAATTAAGTTAGATAGGAATAAGTTCTGGGTGCCACTGTGATTTGACTATTGACATATTGAGGAAGTAGGCCTTGGTGTTACTACTGATATTGTGTTGTTGAAATGGGGATTGTAATGTTGTCAGACTTATCTTCAGAGTAGCCAATCTATAGGTTTGGCTATAAGTTGGTATATTAGCTGTGCATTGATGAAGCCCTTTAATATCCAATAATAAACTAGCTTTTTAAATGAAGGTTGTGATCAGTAGCATAGCTCAAGGAGTAGGTTAGATTTGGAGGCCACAGAACTTCAGTCATGGGTTGGCAAAGAAGGTGAAGATACCAGCACTGCTGTATTTTTTTAAATACGTACTGCTTATGAAGTGGTGACAGTGCCACTGTTAAAAGCTGATGCCTGTTTTGTGTTCCATCCTGCCTCCAAAAATGCTGACTGCTTCATGAAGACAACAACTTGAATGTCTTTAGTGCCAGATTGGTGCAAGTTTTCTGTGTTTCATCCCAGCTGAATCATCCTAGTCTCTTGAGTGAGCCTCTGCTGCTGTCTTTGCTGTGCTTTCTAAATCGAAGTATTGGGCATTCAGTATGATAACTAAGATGGTTACACTTTAAGTATAAGATATTAACTGTATCACACACTGCCTTTCTGGCATTTTGTGAGTAATTCTGTTACTGTGTTGATGTCAGATAAATAAATTATTTTACTGAGTATGTTTTCAAATAAGAACATATTTCTGGGTTATATTGATAAGTCCTAGGATGATAGTTCATAAAATTATGATCTTTCACTGGGTGGTTGCAGATGTACAACCAATTAAATAATTTGTAAATTTTCTCTTGTGGGTTGGTATGCCATTCACAGTGATTCTTGCGACCATCTAGTGCAGTATGATGATACCAGCCACCATGTAAATATTGAGCATGTGAGTGGTGCAAAACATTATAGTTTGTCGGTATGTAGTAAGTGATAGTGTCATGGAGTGTGATAGACGGGTGCGATGACTGAAGTTTTGGCATGTCTGACAGTTGCTATAGACAAACTGCGTTAAGATTTATGTTAATATGAAAAATGAGTTATTGGCACAGAAGTGGAGAACAGCAAAATTTTAGTTTGTTACACAGCTGCACCTTCATCCTGTGCAGTACAGGTGACCCATTACAACCACGGTCATATGAAGAACATACCCTTGATGATAATGTTTTCTGCACACTTGCACATAGAGCTTACTGTATCATTGTCACCAAAAATGCATTTGGATTTATCTGCATGTAATTATGAGAGTTGGGCATACAGAACTGAAAATCTGTTGAATGTTCTTTTTACTCCACTTATTGGATGGGAGTGTGCATATCAGGGGCAATTGTGTGTGTGTGTGTGTGTGTGTGTGTGTGTGTGTGTGTGTGAGAGAGAGAGAGAGAGAGAGAGAGAGAGAGAGAGTGAGAGTGGGGGGGGGGGGGGGGAGGCTGAGAGTAAATGCAGCCAATGAGACAGTGATATTTTTAGTGTAGGGAGCCATATGTTTCTGATGAGCAGAAGTCATTTCTTGAAAATATTAATAGTAATCATAATTTATAGTTTGACTCTTACATAAAAGATTACAGCAACCAGCTACTTTTTACTTTGGTATTTATTTGTTTAAGTAGTGCTGTTACCGTTTTCAGATCGACAGGTTCATCTTCAGATGGCTGGTTCACATTTTACCTCGCCTTTTGTTTCCCCATCTGACAATTTCCTTGGGGTGGTGGTGCCAATGAAGAATCCACACCATTATGTTCCAGTGCATGCTGCTTATCATCTTGCAGCAGCAAAAACTGTATAATGCCCTTTTTTTGTATAAACATGCACATAATGTAAAGCACCACTCACTCACTCACTCACTCACTGAGTATATATTCTCAATATGAGCTGCAGTTCAAAGATATTAAAAACTGACAACATGCCAATTTGAGTTTGTGAAATTTATAGTTTGCGTTTTGCTGACAAAAATTTTGAAAATTGGTGCTTTATTGCAAGCAGTATATGTCATTCAGGTACAAAATTATTCACTGATTTCAGTGTGATGGCTGCCGCAACAAGCAGTTCTGGGTCCCATCAGAGCGAAGGTAACGCAAGTGACATACAGAGCCTGAGGCAGTGGGCTGCTGCTGAACGGTACTTACTGACAGAACACCAGCTGAGAATTTTCTACCATAGCTGTTATTTTAATGTTGAGAGAACAAAAAAGTGCATTAATGTGTATTTCTCTATACGTAGCGGCACTCCAGAGTTGTTTGCAAACAGAGATATTAGACGTCCAGAACTGCAGATGGCACTTTCAGCTTTAAATTATGCTGTTTTGCCAGTTTGTGACCCTGCTGGTCACACTATTTTGCTTCATAGTCTATGCAATTATGAGCCCTCCAGGTACGTGTTCAGTGATGGAATTAAACTATTGTTGATGATGATAGATGCCTGTGTCCATTCAGATGGAACGTCACCAGGTTATGTAATGCTTTTTGATATGAAGGGGGTCCAGAGTGGCCATCTTACTAAACTTAATATTTCTTTACTTAGGAAGTTTTTCCAGTACATACAGGAGGGTATGCCTATTCGCTTACATGCTATACATATTGTGAATGTTGTTCCAATCATGGGAAGAATAATGAGTCTCACGAAGCCATTCATGAAAAAGGAATTGCTTTCACTCTTACATCTTCATCCAGTAGCTGATGGATATGACTCCTTGTATGAATTTATTCCACGA
Organism: Schistocerca nitens; assembly: GCF_023898315.1. Lineage (NCBI taxonomy): Eukaryota > Metazoa > Arthropoda > Insecta > Orthoptera > Acrididae > Schistocerca > Schistocerca nitens. Next base: position 857,726,766 of record NC_064615.1, read on the forward strand.
AACTGTCTCCCTAGAGACTATGGTGGTGTTTTGGACTGTGTTGAAGATCTTCATGCTGATCATGTTAAAAGACTTGCATCACTGCAAAGCATATTTTCCAAAGACTAAATTTCATTTTATAATTTTGATTTTCAAATGAGACAATGTCTATAACGAGTTGTTGCAGATAAAGTTCTTAAGCAATTTCTTTTGAATGCAATGTCTTTCTGTGATTTAAGTTACTAACATGATAATGTGACTCAGAGAAGTATTATGGTTGCTATTGTGAAACAGACTGATTTTAAGGTACAAATTGATGAAGCTGTTGCTTGAGTATTGTTGTATTGAATGAATATTTTTCAGTATTATTGGCCTTCTTGCCAAAAGTAGTATGAAGTGCATATTTAAGGTACTTATTTTTGTGTAAGAAGCATAGATTTTGTGAAACAAGTATTATGCTTTTTTGTGCTGATTTAGTAATTTATATGAAGTTATTTATTCATGTGATATATATATTTTTTAACATATTTTGAGATTTTAGGAATCTCACGATTCAGTTACTAATTGTTCGATCCTGTGATAGACTTGGCGACATTGATTAATGTAGAAAGTTTACCTGCTTTTTGTCTGTTATGTGGTATTCAGTTACACAACATTTACTTCGCTGGGCAGGTTACTTTTACATGCTCCATGATTCTCGTGTCCTTTAAAGATAAAGGCTAGTGTTTTTTAATAAAACTACCAAACGTGGGCTAAATCATTTAGTAGGTAATTTTTTTAACACTCTACTACTGTGGATGTTTGTTGTTTAATCACTGATAAGTGATTGAAGGTCTAATAAATTTTCACATCATGGGTAATGTTCACAATTGTTTCTCAGGTTTTAAAGGTGTACAGCTATATTATTGTTAAAAATGTGATAAGTATAACCTAAGTGATTGAATACTATATAATATGTGGCTGTGTGTAGTAAACAAGATGAATGGGAAATTAATTCCATGTCATCTATGATAACAGCTTTAATTATCATGTTTCTAAAAGCGTAGAAAATTTTTGTACTGTTATCAAGTGTAGATGTTTAGAAGTTTGGTTCTCTCTCGACTGAACATTTGGTATGTTTTCCACCTATGCAGTGTTCTGTTGAATATATTTTAAATTTCATTTGTGAAAAATCTTTATTTAAGAATTACATTGTCAGCCTGATAAGGTGGTTTTATGTGATTGATTCAATACATGACTTGTGGTGTAGATTTTTAATCTGATCCATATTTTTGTAAAGCTAATGCCATACAATTGTTTTAGTATTTTTGTAAACAGCTCAAGAATTACTGAAAAGGACTGTCTTCTTCAGAAAAAAGTCTGTATTTTTCTTTCTAGGGAAATGGCTTTCTTCCATATATGAACTATGTGCTTACTGGTGAAAAATACGCTGAAAATATTTTTGTACATGGTCTCCTTTTTTACTCTTAATGACTTGATTGTCACTTTAAGGATTCAAAAACTTGCTGAATATCTTTAAACCAGGGGGTTTTCAGTTTTGTCCCACTATTTCATCTTTTTTTATTTTGTCAGTGTTTTCTTCCTGTTGCCTTTCTACATCTTTAAAGATACCGTTGATCTTCCTATAACTTCCAAGTGTTTGCCATCATCTTCCTTCACTTTAAGTGTTTTATTCATAATATTCTTTCTTAACATGTCATATGCTTCAATTTGGCTTTCTGTTCAATTTCTTGCATGTTGTCCATACTTTTTGTGATTCGTAATCCCAATTACCATTGATTGGTTTTGCTTTTGTCCAGAGTATAGTGATGTCTGATGCTTACAAGTATGTCATGTGAAAGTTATTTGCTTTCCAGTGTTCATTTGCCCTTTTCTTTTATTAACACTACACCTGGTCGCTGAATTTCTAAGACTTTTGTTGCTTCTTCCATATACTTAAAAGTTCTTATGATACATACATTTCACTATCAATTAGTTATATGCACATAATGCAACTACGATCCTTTGACTGGGAATTAATACATTGTTTTCAGCTATGACGTACACTGAACTTCCTCAGAAAGTCTCTTTTTGGATGTTATTGTTCTGTATGAAACTACACAAGCCTGCCTTACTGTACGTATTAGACCTGCTGTAACCAAGTTGGCACTGCTTCACTTATGTTGTTATGTTGCTCTTTCCCAAATCGTAATGATGATCTGGTGATCAAATTGTGTTAGAAACAGCACTACATTTTTGAGTGTTATGTAAGAATTTTTCTTCCACATTTTAGAGAAACTGTGGAAATGTTACGATAAGGAACTATTTGAAGGTTGTTTGGAACTGAAATCTAAATATTCAGTACGTGAAAATAATATTGTGTAGCTGTCTGTGTGATCTCCAGGCATCTGTGTGTTGCTATGGGAGTAAAGGTGACCTGAACTGTCACAAAAAACCTCCTCTTTTAAAAATGAATTTTTGGCCTTCCATCATTGCTGACATTATCTTGTATGTGAATGAGTCATAAATATGATTTGCAAAGACATTTGAGGTACCCAGAATATAACTGCAGATCCCAACCAAAGTTTGTTCTGAGAAAGATATTTTAATGGTCTTTAACATTTGGGTTTTCATGTCTGCCTGCAAATTCTTGAACAATCATTAATAACTTTTTTTTAAAAACAAAATGTGTTGTGTACTAAGAAAAATATGAAGCAGAGGAAAAAATGAAATGAAATAGAGTTCTCCTGTTGCAACATCTTAAAATAACTATTCTAGATTCCACAGTTGTCATAGTCATTACCGCCATTATGAAGAAGCTTGGTATAAAAGTCATGGTGTATATTTCAGTTGTTTCATCAGTTCATTGTGTTTAACCTTCTTTACCATCCTTTGTTCACTATACATCTGTTATAAATTAAAGAATAATATGTGACGTTGTACTTCTATTCATAAACTGAACTGTTTGATGTGCTTCTGCATCAGAGAAATCTAAACCAAATTTACATTCTAGAATGAAATTTTCACTCTACAGCGGAGTGCATTGTTTAAAATGAAGTATGCACACATTCTCATGGAGTGGCCAGTAGATATGTATGATCTGACTGGATTTTTAAACTGACTGTAATGATAAGTATATTTTGGGAGCAGCAAATACGTTTCACAGCTTCATTGGCTTCGAATTTACATTATCAGATTATAAAGTAAATGCAGACAAGCTCAGTCAACATCTTTTTTTATCATTTCATCTTTGAACAAATCCCACTCTCTCTATCAACAAACCTACCTTGTTCATTTTATTAAATGTGAAAGAATGTTATACTTTTGCTGCAGCAATAACATCACACCATTGGTTGGGCAGTAAACACACTGTATCTCCCATTTCTTCTTCTGGAAGAATGCAAAATCCCTATCCACATCTGACCTGAAAAATTTGTCTTACAGGATTAAAAACATTATTTTTCACAAAATACATCCCAAGACTGACAATATGAAAATTTTTGTCTAGTGCAGCACTAAATCGGTCCTAATGATGTGCTTATTAGCACTGAACTTTGACATCAGCTGAGGCAAAACTCAAAAGAGCAAGAACCAGTATCATGGCAGACATAGACAGCTACATTTCAGACTATACTTTCATAACTGCATGGTCATTGTTAAACACCTGAATACCGTAATTGTACTTACACAACTAAAATGCTGTTTTATTCAAAATGTGAGATGTGGGAAAAGCTTGTTGAAAATCAGTAATAACAAATAAAACACCACTATTATCTTTGTTCATTTGTCTTTTCACTGCTGCCACATGAGCTAAGTGCACTTTTTATGGTTGTAGGTTCAGGCCTGTGCTTGTTTCACAAATCTTCCAAGTATCTGTTAAAGGAAAATTACAACTTAAGTTGAAGCATGTATTGAATACTTCACATTGTGCATGAAGCTTTATGGGTATTACTTTTGCTACTGATCAAATTCTATACTAGTATCAGCAAATTTTCGTTGCATTGTTTAAAATGAAGTATGCACATGTTCGCATGGAGTGGACAGTAAATATGTATGATCTGATAGGATTTTTAAACTGATTGTAATGAGAAGTATATTTTGGGAGCAGCAAATACGTTTCACAGCTTCATTGGCTTCAATGCTAATCTTCAGTGGTCTGTCTGTATGCCATGCTTTTCTATAGTCAGGCATCAGTATACTAGGTTCTCCAGCTGAATTGGATACATATTGCATTCTGTGTTAATGTGTAAACAAGTAATGTAAAATATCAGCTCACCATGTTACATAATTTTTAAAGCACAAGCTTCTTACCTCTAACAGTCCTTATCAACATACAGTAATACCAAATGAGTTAAGGAATGCCTGCTGGCACAGTGACATTTCTTCACTCTTCACCATAACATGTCATTTGCTTGTAAACTGTGCCTACTTTCATCACCAAAAAGTCTGTCATTTTTGTATATCATTAGAGGTTAATTTTTCTGGATTAAATTAACCAATAGGCATTTTGTTTATAATGATCACCAGTTCCATGAATGTCTAAAAACTGTGTGGATCACATATTCTTTACATGGTGTATCTTTTGTGAAGCATGATTTGCCACTGTTTCTGCACATCCTTTTGTTTATTACACATTCAGTTGGCATTTCCACTCTTCCCTCCCTCCCTCTCTCCCTCTCCCTCCCTCCCTCCCTCCCTCCCTCCCTCCCACCCTCCCACCCTTTTCTTTTAAATTCCAGAACAACCCAAACATATGGACCCTGCCATTAACCTTGTTGTGGCCTATCACCCTCTTCACACACACACACACACACACACACAGTGGATATAAAGTAAAGTGTTCATACTCGGATTATGTAATTTTTACTCTGAGAATATGTGCATTTTCACTGTAGACAAATTCTAAATGTGCCAAATGAGAGCTCTGCCATGCCGCAATTCATTTGATACTTCCATCACATGAAATGTAGGTGGCAGTACTATACAGTCACATCTCTATCTCAAAATTTGAGGTTGGTTGGAATCTGGTGGTATTATTCAGAGCACTACTTGCAAATTTCCCTCTGAATTTTGTGAGATACTACCTTGTTTACAAACTTGGCACTATTCAGTACTACATCACCTATTGGAGTAGAGGGGAAGGGGGAATTAAGAATCTACATCTTATACTGAAGTTAACTATTATCAAATCAAATCTTTATTATCATGTAACATGCGCCGTACAATCAAAGATTGTGACATAGGTGACTTATCAGCTATAACACTATATACTGACTAATAAAAGTAATCTAAGTTAAATACATATGTTCTTCAAACAGGTACTATTCTACGTGATTATAGTTTAAAAAAATAATCTACAGCTATAACACATTTTTTCTTTGTTCTCAATAGGAAAATACAAGTATTTGCTGTGGATTGTTGACATATTTTAAATTTCCTTTCATAACTATGTGAGATCAATTACAAACAGTAAAAAAGAAAATAAATATACCTTGATTACTGATATATATAAAGATTATTTGTTCAGGTGAAAGTGTTCTACTTCTCTGAAAGGGATCCTTAATATATAAAAACATTTATTGGTAAGAAACTCCTTGAAGGCCATTTCAAAGCAGCTTCCACTTGAGCTTTTTAAATGTTTTGAAAGTTTGTTGTAAAATTTAGTCCCACCCTTATATACACTTGGCAGCAGTAAGCACCCATACTTCAGTTACATATGTGAGGTATGCATACATTACACTATAGTAGATAATACTCATTTCGTCGTAACTAAACTTGTGACACTGTCCTCATAGCATAAATTGAATTTTTTAAATTAGTGCTTAAGAAATCAATATGATGCTTCCAAGAGAGATGCCAATGTAACATATTGCCAAGAAAAACCATTTTGTTGTTACATTTTATTTCAGTACCATCATCAGACACAACTCTCCACTGCACTTCATCCGGTTGGTGGTGTATTTGAAAGTCCATTAGTTTTGTTTTACTTATGTTCAAGCTTACGTGATTGTTTTGGAAGTAATTCTTCTGTCCAAGTAAGAAAGGGAACAATTTTGGGCCGCCTCATACACGTTGTGTCCCCAATTAACTATTGTTGTATCATCTGCATAGTTAAGTACCATGCTGTTGTGTTCTGTGGACAGATCATTAACCCAGTTGATCCAGGAAGGTTTCCCATTCAAATCTTTTAGGATTTGTGGTTTAAGTTTTGTGTTTGGAGTGTAGATAAACTGTAAATACAATTTTGATGATTCTAGCAAGACATTTAGTACCAAATAATGCATGTTCCAGAATGGAACAGTGGACACGGGCAGTTACAGGTACCTAACATATGATGATGTGAGAAATGAGTGTGTATTTTTGATTTTTACATTTATTTTTCCTATTACATATTTTAAAAAACTTATTCACTCATTATACAGTGTGTAAATATATAACCAAATAATGGAAAACAAGTTTACACTATGTTAGTGAGTTCTGTCACAACTTTAGTGTTTTACTGTGTCTATGACAATATGAAATCTTGTCTTCATCAGTACATAGCAGGTTTTCATTAGAGAAAGATCTTAGCCGTTTATTATTCAAGAGTTCCTGAAGGGATCTTACTCTTAAAAATCTGTCATCTTTGTGAATATTTTACAAATTTTTCAATTCTTCCTGTTGACACAGCTAGATTATGAAAATCCATGCTCATTTTCCAATACATTGTACGTCTTGGTACAGGGTTGTAAGCTGTCAGAAGAAATATGGCCAATAACACTGTTATTTCTGCACTTCACACATTGAATATTATATCTGCATGCTGATGAGCATAAATATTTCTGTAATTAGCTAACATGTCTAGGATAATGTCATTACAGAACAGTTCAAATAGCTGTACTGGTGACATTTCTTCTTCCAAAATCCTGGAAGCATCCATGTTTTCATTTTTACTTCATTTATATCATTCTGAATCCAATTCTTATCAGCCTTCTTTCCTCTTCCATTAACAGGAATCGTACGTGAGTTAGAACGTTCTGGAGTGAAAACATCATTCGGGCTGGTGGTACCAGAAGTTGAACATGATGGCTCATTAGATTCCTTAGGCTGTAACTGTAATATAAAACATCAACATTCTAGAAACCATAAATCATATTTTTATGGTTACAAATAAATATTCAAGTACATTCTAAAAAACATATTTCATAACTAGGCTCTTCAGTTGGTAATACAGTATAATAATCACCTCCTGGGTAACAGTTTCCCAATCACAGTATTTTGTAACTTTTGCTTCTGCGATCGATCTTAACTGGTTGTCACTTAAATCATTTATGTCATTTTCACACTCATCACCTGAGTTTTCATCTGACTGCCATCATCTACTTGTAAATCTCCCTCAAAAATCAGTATCTTCTTCCAGCAAGGCTGTAACGTCTTCAGCAGTCAACCTAAAAACCAAGTGCTTACAATTATTTCAACACCCTCATTCAGTACCATTGTTCCAAAAATGGAACACTGAGATATAATACATTATAACCTGTTGTTGAGAACTAATTACGAATGAATTACACACACACACACACACACACACACACACACACACACACTAATGTTCTTGTATTTATTCAACATACTTAGAAACTATAATATCACTAGGTACTGTCAAATTGATAAAACTAACTTGTCCTTTCAGTGGCATAGTGATTTAGGGAGGGGTGGAGGTGGCAAGGGGGTCTGTCATGCCCATTGTGCCACTTGCACAGCACCAAATGGCCCCCAAGACAAACTAGATTTTCTGGAAAATATTTTATTATTAGGGTAAATTCTATATATTATATTACTTTATGTGGAGGGTGCCAATAAAGTGTTGTGCCCCGTGTGCCATCACACCAGTGTACCCATGTCTACCCACTCTTTGCTGTCATTTCTCCATAAATAGCAATGACTGTAGCATCAGCAATGATGCTCTTCAGATGTTCTCACCAGAGTTGACAGTTTTATGCAAAGATTCACAGCATGGATAAGGTAAGCATTATGACAAAAAAAAAAAAAAAACAAATTCCCTATACATAAAAAAATAAACTTTTATTCCAAAAACGGAACAGTATGGTTTAATGTATAATATGAACAATAAAGGCCCCAGAAAGACCCTTGGGGTGCACCACACTTCACCATACGTGGACTGCAGCTGTACTTAATAGTGTTGTATACTTTGGTATGTCCTGTAGATAAGGCTGTGAGAGACTTGCCTGTTCCGCTGATATCAAGTAGCAGCTTGTGAAATACTGTGTTGGGTGGATGTGACAAATAAATGAACCAACATGTCCCCCCTTCATTCTCATCTAACTCCATAAATACTATAAGTACTGGGTCATATACCTGCAGATGCTGTTGAGTAGCCTTTCCTAAAACTATGTTGGTTTTCTCGTAGCACTCTTCCTTTGACAGGAAAGTTTTCTAATCATAGTGCAACACTTTTTTTCTTGTACTTTGCTTAGAGCCAGAATTAAAGGTGATGGGTCAGTAGTTTTTGACTTTGTTGTTACTACCTTTTTTGTGCAACGGCTTGGCTGTTGCACATTTTAAATTAGATGGAGAGACCCCTTTATGCAAACTTTCATTGAAGAGGTGGACCAGAACAGGAATTGGTGAATTTTTGCATTATTTTAAGATAATGAAGGAAATTTCATCCCAACCAGTAGAGACTTTGTTTTGCATTTTATTTATTATACTCTCTATTTCCTTGGTTGCCTAAATAACACTGATTTATGTACCTGGTAAGGAGTTCTGTAATCATCAGTGCCAGATTTCACATTTATGCTGCCTGACTTAATGAAGTGAGCATTAAAAGCATTGATGATCATATAAGGGTCTCAAACATTCGCACTATAACCAGTTGGATGCTGCTGACACTTGGTGGTGGTTTTATGCCAAGTCTCTCATTTACACAGTTCTATTCTGATTTCCTCAGTTTCCTTGAATTTACTATTTTTTGCTGTATGATTTTCTTTGTGTATAAATTCAGTGCTTGTTTATAACTTTTAGGCATATTTGACAGTTGTCTCTAGCTGATGTCTCTGGGAACTCTTTATATATTTTCCAAGGAATAAACATTTTCTCCTTCAGTTGTTTCACTTCCGAAGGCAGTTTTACACAGTTTTGAACACATTTCTTTTTGAAAACTGTTGGACATGGTACACTGAAATGAGTAAAGAAAGATTTATACCGCTAGACAGGAATCTTTAGTCTGATGGGTCCATCTGTGGGTGTCTAACGAAATGTAACTGCACAAAATATCATTTACTTTTTCATAATCTTTAATGAACATTAATGAATTCATATTAAAATTGCCAGCTAAAACAAACCTGTGTGCTTTTACTTTTTATATACAATATCAGTTATTTTTTTCTATGTTTTGCAAGAAATCGTCAACTATGCTACTATGAGATCTGTACAGTTGTATAACAATCATGGGTGCTTTATTTATCACTGACTTGATTGCTGCGGAAACTTCAGATTTCATTTCCACAGTAAGTTATGTGATAAAGTCCAGTTTTGTAAAGTGTAGATGGTCATTAAAATGTACAGCCCTTTTATGTTCTGATCTACTGAAACAGCTGGACAGAATATAGCTGTTGAATTTAAACATTAGTAATTAAATTATTGAACAAACCATGTTCTGTAAACATGATCACGTCTGCATTCTCCTCTCTTAGTGCTTGTTCTAATTATATGTGCTTGTAGTTAAGATACTGGATGTTTTGATGTAACAGTTGGATACTAGTTTTGTTTTTTGTTTCTTCAGGATGTTCCTTTCGAAAATTTACGTTTTCACAAATTTCCCGTGGGTTGTTAGGTTGAGATGCTGTGGAAGGGTTAACATTTTCCTGTTCACTGTTACACTTCCCACCCCCACCAGGATATATTACTTTCCCTTTCATATGATTTTGTTGACATCCATATACATTTTACTTAAAATTGCAGTGCCTAGTCTATTCAATTAAAAACCACCCCTCCCCAAAACATTTGTAATTTAAAAATTTGTTCGGTTCGATGAATATTGTTCGAAGTCTGTTGCACTGTTTTCTCGTACAGCTGTTGATTTTGCAGATGTGCTTTTCACTTACCAACCTCCTATCTGCTATGTCATACTATTAGTTTACATGATAGATAAACACATTTTGCTGAACGAATCAGGTTTCTAGTTTTGTTGATAAGTTATTCTTCTCTGTTGTTTTGTAAACAGTTTGCTCCCACATTAATGAATAATCTTTTCTGATCTTGTGTGGATTCTTTTGCATTGGTTGACACATCCTGTTTCAGTGTTGGAATGTTTCTAATACATTTGCTGAATTGATTAGTTCTGATTCCAGATAAAACATCAGTTTTGCAATCTGAAACTCTACTACATTTTTTAATCACTTATTATCAGATATTTTTTGAGTAGTATGTTTTCGCCACATGATTTTGGCTCTCGCAGCATCAACACTGTTTTTGTAAATAAGTTATTTTATTAATTAAGTGTGTGACAATAACTGTTTTGTGATAGTATTTTATTTTGCTGGAATAGTTTTGGGCACTGCCCGTTAACAGTGGCATATGTATTATACAAAAGACACACATTTTTTATAATAAGTTACTTAAAGTGTATGTTGTAGAGTGTTGTTATTGATTTCCCAAGTACTTCATTTGTTGTGTCCTCATTAGATACACAGCCTATGGTTTGTTTGTGTCTGTGATTTTTCAGTTCAGTGTTATTTGAATCACCTTATATGTAATGTTCTCTAGCATATCCCAGTGACATGACACAATGCCTATCAGTCCTACATATTGCCAAAAAAGGCAGTTGTACAGCAGTTGCCAATATGTGAACATAAATCATGTAATTGTATTATCACATGAACATAAAGAAATATTGTCATTGGGATACACTAGAGAGCATTACATATTAGGCAAATCAAATTACAATGAACTGAAAAATCGCAGATACATAAAACTCTGCAATATACACTGTAAGGAACTTATTTTAAGAAATACATGTCTTTTGTGTAATACATTCCACTGGTAATGGACAACACCCAAAACTAGTCCAGGGAAATAAAATACTTGTCGAACAATTAATTAAAAAGGTGACATATTTACAATCTCTATAAGCTGCAGAGCACCAAATGTTTTTCTTTTTACTATACTTTGCTGTCTTCTGTTCATATTTTGTTATCTATTTCCCCAGTACTTCATTTGTTGTGTGTCCTCATTAGATACACAGCCTATGATTTGATTTTTCTTTTTCAAACAAGTGATTGGTTGAGTTACTAAATTAGAATCAATTTTCTTTATTGCTAATATTATATTTTTAAGTGTTTCTATATCACACTGCATTAATATAATGACTTTGGCTTTTAAATTAACTGTGCTTTGTAATTCTGCTTGTCATGGCATACATGAGGATAGTCATTATTTATGGATTTCTTTCTCACTCCGCAAATTTTTCATGTAGCCAGAAATTACAGATAACATGTAAGATGTCTTTGATACATGTTTTTGATTTCTTACATATCGAACTTTTGACTTTTTGATGAGAGTGCTGTGTTGTTGCACTGTTTTCTTGACACAATATTACCAAATCATAAGGTGTTATGTCTTTGGACACAAACTAATTTGCATAGTTATATAGCTAATCTGTAGTAGCATTTACTTTTCTAGTCGTTTTCTAGGCCTCCTTCAGTATTTTTTCAGATTTGGGTCACACTTCTCCTACCAAAATTTATTTATCAATTTCATGCCTAAGTAATGTGGAGTTCTTTCAGATAGTTTTAGTCTGTGGCTAAGCAACATGTGAGCTGCTTTACATCCCATCTTGCACTCATGCAAGAAGCAGTTGCTCTCCAAAGGTTGTAGATTTCTCTTTATGAAAATGAGCCATATATATTCTTGGAATGACCATTAGATTTAGATTTTCAAATACAGGTTTGCGCATTTATTTCTCCTTAGCTCCCAGTGTGGCTCAGATGACCTTTATCTGCAGTCTAAGAGCATTGAATGTATTAGTTTACTCAAAAGACCCAGAAAATTGTACTATATCTAATGACTAAAACAAAATATCCATAATACAATTATTACAGCTAAACCAGTGATATTACATAAGACCTTCATGACATGAACAAGACTGTCCAGTGACTTGGTATACTGTGCATGTGATTACTCCACAACTGGTACACCAAGGAATTTTGTCCATATGGTGTATTCCTCCTATACATTGCACAGTTTTTTGGCAAATTGAACTATTTCTGTTTAATTTCAAATTGTTTTGACCCATGTCACTACTTTCCCTAGTGCCTACTCGATATGGTGGATTGCTGTTGAATCATCTACACAGATGGTATTAGACTGGATGTGGCATGGCATTCATATCATTAATATAATACAAAAATAATAGTTGCCCTAACATTCAACCTTGAGAAATGCCTGAATGTGGGTGTTTGCAACCAGAGAGGAATTCCTTGCCACTGTTATGAACATACACTTTTCTGTTTCCCATGTGTGATGACATCCAACCAAGAGATGTTCCTTTAAAGTCTTAGATTGTCAGTTTGCAGAAAAGCAGGTCATGATGTATACTATCAAAAAGTTAAATGAGGTTACAGAAGATTCCTGGTGCACATATTCTATTATCAAGGCCTCTGCTAACTTTTATGACCAATTCATTTATTGTATGTGTTGTGCTGTAGCCTTTCGTGAGACAATAATGATTGCATAAAATAATGCTGTGGAATGAACTGTAATTTTCTGACTGATCACATGCCACTCTTTCATATATTTTTGAGAAAATTAGTAAAGTGCGATAGGTCTGTAGTTCCTCGTTTTCTATTTTTATGAATTGACTGAACTTCAACATATGTTAGTTGATCTGGAAAACATCCCTCATCAAAAGAGTGGTTGATTATGAGGGGGTGCTGGTGTGCAACAATATGACAAACTACGTGTAATATTCATGTGCAATCTTTATCCCAACCCACTGAGTTCTGATTTTTTAGGGACTATGTGATTTTCATAACATCAGAGGTTGAAATATGGAGAAAATTAAGACCTGAGCAATCTTTCACCATCATGCTACAATTTTTACTTGGTGGTGAGCAGTCACCAATGTTATTACAATTTATGAAGAAGTTATTGAAGGATTAATGTACAGCACTGGGATCTCTGACAGCTGTACATTTATCATTGATTTAGAGGGGCATTTTCTCTCCATTTCACTAGCAACCTCACTTCTTATAATGGAACAAACAGCATTTTTTCTTTTTTTTCCCCATAATGCATCTGTTGTTTGTGGTGTGCTTAGGTAGTTTAACAACCTCATCCTTTTTTTATGTGCTTATGTATTTAAGAAATTCAGGATTTTGATTAAGTTTTGCCTTAATATGCAGTTTCCTCTTAATGGTAGACACTCTAATTCCTTTCTCTGATGATTATCTATTTTTATGAGACTCAGTCCAGACTTCGCAAAAGGGAAGCATTAATTGAGTATACTTGTGAATTCAGTAGAAAAGTTATCTGTTGCGGCAGTCATTTGTTGAAGTGTGTTTACTGACTGACCACTTGATGAGACATAGTTTTTTAATAAATGCCTCCACATTTTCGTGACTGAAGTTCTTCCACCTTATTGCAGGCTGAATTTGATTTTGATAGTGATGCAAACAGTGCTACATGCTCTGGTACACCTAAACCTAGAATAAAATTTTCTTTTACACTGTAACTACTTATAATATTATCAATTCAGGTTTAAGCAGTTCCCATTACTCCTGTACATCGATCAAAAATAGATTTTGCCCATTTGTAGTTACCCAGTTCTTTAAATGTGAAGCAAATTTGTCTTCAGTTCCTACACCTACGTGGAAGTCAGCATGAATAACTACTGTCTTCTGCAGTTTTCCTTATTTATTTTTTGTAATAATGTTTCAAATTGACCTAGGAATACAGAGCTTATATGACAACCAGGAATGCAATGTGTACTGATGAAGAACGATGAGTAATATGTTACTCTCTAAGTTCTATACAGCAGCTTTCAAATCTAAGTTCTTCATTAAGTTAGCTAAAATTCTTTCTGAGGAATCAGCTAAAGGCTCCATACTTATCAGCTGTACAGGTGTTGGTAGCCAGTTTGTACCCTGTAAGTTTACTGATGAGATTAATATTTTCAGTTTTAAGCCAATACTCATTTAGATGTATTACCTTTACTGCTTATTTTATATTTTGTAACGGAATTTGCACATTATAAAGCTTGTTGATCATTCATCCAGATAGACTACCAATGTTCAGATCCATTATAAGATTATTACTGATTACATTACCAGGTAAAGCATCTTTAAAACTAGTTTGATTTTTGAACTTCCACTTATGTGTTGAATAATTGTTCTGGATTGTTAATGTTGGATCAGTTACAGTTGGAATTGGCCTCTTTCTATAATTTCACTGCGTGTGAGCATTTAGGGCAATGGCTTGTTTGTTTTTATAACTGCTTTCACACATTATTTTGTCAACAGCTTTGTTTATATCCAATGCAAGTCTTACCTCATCAGATCATGCATTGTGAAACAAGCTTTTCCATAACTGTAGATGCCAAGAATATTAAGTTTTTAAACTTTGAACACAAATGTTTTAATTTTTGATTTGTTCGACAAATTTCAGAATCAACACAAGCCGAGTGTGTCAAATCAAATATCTTTGGTAGATTTGTCAATATAACATTTGTAGTCAACATCAGTTGCAAGATAATGACACATCTGCAGTAAATATCGTTCCACCTACTATGAGAGCAACAAGGTCACTTTTAGTAGAAATGTCACATTCCGTTTCTATATTGCTGATCACAGTGAAGAACTTCACCTGGGCTTAACAACAGCTGAGACACAATCTCTTTAGCAGAGTTTGATACAAAGTTTGAAACATAGTATGCATGGCTACCTTTGAATATTTTGACTTTGATTCTGTGGTGTATTTGTTTTTGTGCAGCTTCAAAACTGTTATTTTCAGATTTGATGTTTGTTTTTGAGATTCCACTTTATATACATAATTTTAATACAGCAGTGCAGTATTTAATAATTACATTTTGGATATGTGTAGTGCATTGTTCCTTGTGTACTATTGGCACACTATTTTTTTCTGCATTGTCCTTTCCTGTTTCTCCAGATGTTGCACCCTTCTTGGTTACATGAGAGCTAAATGTAATGAAACATGTATTTTTGTCCACTCTGAAAGTATTGTTGTTTCTCAGAATTTTGCATTTGTGTTCTAGAGCAGCACATTTCATTTGTAAAGTTTCATTATACTTTGCAACTCTTTAATTATTGAATTCTTGTCACTGATAGTGTTTAAGTACTTTCTTTAACATTTTTCCGTTATGCAAGCATCACATGACTGTGAGTAGTATACAGTTACCAAGTTACACTTTTCATGAAACCACCATTTACAAAACTTGCATTGAATACCTTTCCTGATTTTTTGGCAACTTACAATTATTACCATATTTTAATTCACTTCTATTGGAGCAATTTATACTTACCAGGCCAATCAGCACTATCTTGAAACTTCTATGTTGTATCACAGATTAGGATCATTGTGCATTTTAACTACATTACTTCCAGTGGTGAGTGACTGATTCATGTTTCCATCCTGTCATCGAGATTCATGTTGTCACTGCCCCGCTAAATTTATTGAAATGACTGCCAGAACAGATCAGTTGTAAGCAATGTGGCCAGATTTCTTCCCTATATACTTGTCCAATATGAGCGTGGCTCAAAGTCTAATAATGTTGTAACTGACAGTAAGCTAAACACTAATTTTCTGTCCTTCCTTTTCCCTTCCAGAGGCCTTTTTGTTGCCACTCTGACCTATTAATTTTCCTACTCCACTCCCCGCCCCTCCCCTCCTGCCGCATTTGCTCTTATTGATGGGCATCAATGAAAGTTATTCATTTCACATCACTTATGT
This sequence comes from Schistocerca nitens, assembly GCF_023898315.1. Lineage (NCBI taxonomy): Eukaryota > Metazoa > Arthropoda > Insecta > Orthoptera > Acrididae > Schistocerca > Schistocerca nitens. The sequence continues at coordinate 857,742,690 of NC_064615.1, forward strand.
TTTCATTATTCTGCCACAATTTGTTTCTAAATTACATTAAATTTCTTGCCTTAACTTCATTGTGTCTTGGCATCTTTTTGCAAGTGGCACTTGTTCGTAAAGTGGGCAGATAAGGTTGTTTTAATTTCTTTATTGACTAGTGATAAGGTTTGTGCAGGTTAGTAACTTTTTTTTGTCATCAGACTTCTCACTGGTTTGATGCAGCCCACCATGAATTCCTCTCCTGCACCAACCTTTACATCTCAAAGTAGCACTTGCAACCTACGTCTACAGGTCCCTCCCTGAAGTCCTATCGTCCTGTCAGTGTTTTCCATTTATTCATTTCCTCGCTGATTCTTTGGAGAACCTTATCATTCCACCTAATTTTCAGTATTCTTCTGTAGCACATCATCTCATATGCTTCTGTTCTCTTCTGTTCCAGTTTTGTCACAGTCCATGTTTGGCAGCCGTACAATGTAATGCTCCAAACTTATATTCTCAGAGATTTCTTCCTCAAATTAAGACCTATGTTTGATACTAGAATACTTCTATTGGCCAGGACTGCCCTTTTTTGCCAGTGCTAGTCTACTTTCTTTTGCCGTCCTTGCTCTGTCCATCATGAGTAATTTTGCTGTCTAGGAAACAGAATTCCTTAACTTCATCTACTTTGTGATCCCCAGTTATGATAAGTTACTGTTCTCATTTCTGGTACTGCTCATTAGTTTCATCTTTCTTCGATTTCCTCTTGACTTGGTTTATGTAATCCACTGTTCTGCCTAAACATTGATGTGATATTGATAAAAATATTAATTAATATTTGAGTTTTAAATAGATGATTCAACAACTACTAAATACTTTAACTGTCAAAATATTAGCATAAATGTACCAAATTTTCAGTTGTGCGATTAAGAAACTGTACAAACAGATATATGTGATGGCTGGTTTGACAAGCCACAGGATTTGTTTGTCACAGTGGTGTCAAAATCAGAAACGTCATGCACCAGCATAGCTTTTCTGGAGATTAATATTTGTAAATACTGTAATTTATTTTGTTTCTTCAATTCTGTTCTTCGATTTTGTCCAAGCCAATGTGTTATTATTGGGCTGGTGCTATTTTGTGTTATGTTGGTTGTTTAAGTTAATCTTAGTTATGGCGAGATAACTGTGGAACGCTGTCATACATTCTAAATGATATTTTAGTAATTACATCAAATCACACTGAAAGTAAGAAATACATACTAAACATATTTTAGGCCATACTTATCTTCTGTCTGTAATATTATTTACTGCTTGTCTCTTTTAAAAGTATGTAACCTCGATATATGTGAATCTTTTAGATTCTAATGTGATAGTAGCTGTATTTGAATGGCTATTTTATATTATGCATGATTAAAAAAAGTATGAATCGTAATAGAACAGGAAAGAAAGTCAAAATACTCCCTAAAAGTTTAATCATTTAATTTAAAACACACACACACACACACACACACACACACACACACACACACTGTAATGTTTGATATATAAAAATGCTGCAGAAAAAATACAAAAAGGCTGAATTGTATGCAGTCTTCAAACGTAATTTTTGTATACGTGTGTGGAGATATCGAGACTTCCATTCCTGGTCTACAGGTGACTTTTTAAAATATTTTCTGTAGTCATTCATAAAGACTGTAATATTGTTTTTAAACTTCTGAAAATACATCCTGGTCCAGTTGGGCTTGAAAAGCAGAATGTACATAATACATTTGTATAAATTACGTATTTGTTCAATCCAAGAAGTTGTCGTAGGATATAAATGAAGTAATAAGCTATGAAATCTATGTAATTTTCAAAAGTTGTCATATTTTATAAATGAATGTGACAATACTTCTGATTAATATGACCATTTTAAATTTTAAAGTTGTGAATTTGAGAACATATATTATATGTGTGCATTACTCATTCAAGCATGTGAAAGCAATTTAAAGTTATGAAAATGATTGTTGTTTAATTGGAGCTAGTCATTTGTTGTATATTTTTGAGATGAGTATTTCTGTCCTGCTGTTGAATAAAACATGTACCTGTAGGAATATGCTTGATGTTGTTGAGACAAAATGATGTGTTATTACTGTAGTTGAGAAACTGTCAGAATTGGCATAATATGTAGTGTCTGATTGTTGTTGTATGAATAAAATACAGAATATAAATCTGCCAGAATTAATTATTTATCTGAAACTCATAACTTAAGCCTAGAGCATGGGTGTCTGTGACAGAGGGTCACTTGCCCCTTTCCGTTGAATCTCCAATAGAGACTTTTTCTTCTTTGGGAACTGTCATAAACTTCTAGATGTAATTGTCTATTACAGACAGCTAAACTGCAAGACGAAAGTGCACAACCAGGGAATTGTAGAATAATATGAATGACCACAATGACACACAGTGTGGCTTTAGCAATTGTTGTGTATCTTACATTTGTTTCATTGTTGCACTGTTCATGGGAAATTATGCCATATCCTTTGGTGCAGCAGCATTTTTCCCCTGACCCAAATTCAGGTATATGTGAAACATTGCATAACACTGTTGCAACAGTGCAGAGCCCCCAACCGTGTGTGTGTGTGTGTGTGTGTGTGTGTGTGTGTGTGTGTGTGTGTGTGTGTGTGTGTGTGTTCCCTGTACTCACTACTTTAGGATACTGATCTGGAATGTAGAGACTCTTCAGTTTTTCATGGTAGGTCACAGGTCCGTCCGAACCCCAAAGAACATGATTGAAGAGCATCTGTGCTTGTTTCAATCACAGCAAAGCATTTGTGCAAAACTGTCAGTTACCTCACGGGAAAGAAATGTTTTCAGAAACAATAATACACATTTTTAATCTGATTCACAGTCCATAGTATGGGACAGTATGTGGTCTGAAAATTAAAGTTCTAAGGAGTGATAATGGACTGGAGTTCATGAAAACTGACTTAGCTACATTTTTGAGAGAAAATGGCATAACCCATCAAAGAAGCATTTTATACACACCACTGCAAAATGGAAGAGCTGAAAGGGAATTGCGCACCTTGGTTGAAGCTGCTCATTCATTGATTTCAGGAATGTCCAAACATTTCTGTGCTGAAGCAGTTGACACGACAGCTTATGTACTAAATCAAACTGGTCCAAGTCTTGCAGAAGCTAAAACTCCCTTTGAAGCTTTTTATGGCAGAGAATTATCCTTAGCAGATTTGAAAACATTTGGAGCTCATGTGTCTGTCCTTGTACCCAAAGAAAAAAGACTGCAACTGTACCCCAAAAGCAAGACAAGTTTCTTTATTGGTTATGATAACGATGTGTAGGGTTACAGAATATTTATACCTTCCACAAAGACAACAGAGGTGCATCAAGATGCAATTTTCTTGCCACCAGCAGTATATGAAAGGGAGAAGAAAACTGATGTTAATGTAAAAGAATCAGATACTATATGTTGTGATGAAGAGAATATAGGTAAAACTTCAGGTTCAGAGAAACAGAAAGAAGAATCGAGGACTGAGGTTATGGAAGAAAATAGAAGTCATCATAGAGAAGAATAAGAAATCAGCGAAGACTGTGAAAACAGAGACATTTCTTTTTAGGATGCAGAGGAAGATGTAGTTTTTGATGACAAGAAGACATACCATCTTAGTCCCAGGAGGAAAATTCAACACCCGAATTACTTGGGGGATGATGGGTTGGGCCTGTTGAAAGCAGTAAATCATGACCACCCCAGCACCTATGTTGAAGCAGTGTCTTGTAGTGAAGCTAAAAATTGGAAAGATGCTACAGAAAGAGAGCTGCAAGCCCAGGTGGAAGAAAACACCATATGGGATTATGTATGTAAGCCAAATGACTGTGATGTTATTGACACAAAATGGATTTTTTGGCGAAAAAGAGATGAAAAAGGTAACATTGTTTCTTATAAAGCTTGTCTTGTTGCAAAAGGTTTCCAGCAAAGCTTGTCTAATTCAGATGTATACAGTTCAGTAGTAAAGCTAACTTCAGTGAGACATTTTCAGCTATTTTGCGATGATAATAACTTTCCCATCTATGAACTGGATGTTTGTTGTGAATTTCTCTATGGAGAGATAGTTGGAGACTTTTATGTTAAAATAGCTACTGGATGTTGCAGTAAAATGAATGGTAAAGTTTGTAAACCTAGAAAGACTCCATATGGTTTAAAGGACTCGCCTAAAAACTGGAGTGTTAAATTTCACACAGTAATAACTGCTTAGGATGTGTAAGAAGTGATTTTGAGTATTGCTTGTATGTAAAGACAGAAAATAGGCATAAATCATATACAGGGTGTTACAAAAAGGTATGGCCAAACTTTCAGGAAACATTCCTCACACACAAAGAAAGAAAATGTTATGTGGACATGTGTCCGGAAACGCTTACTTTCCATGTTAGAGCTCATTTTATTACTTCTCTTCAAATCACATTAATCATGAAATGGAAACACATAGCAACCGAACGTACCAGCGTAACTTCAAACACTTTGTTACAGGAAATGTTCAAAATGTCCTCCGTTAGCGAGGATACATGCATCCACCCTCCGTCGCATGGAATCCCTGATGCGCTGATGCAGCCCTGGAGAATGGCGTATTGTATCACAGCCGTCCACAATACGAGCATGAAGAGTCTCTACATTTGGTATCGGGGTTGTGTAGACAAGAGCTATCAAATGCCCCCATAAATGAAAGTCAAGAGGTTTGAGGTCAGGAGAGCTTGGAGGCCATGGAATTGGTCCACCTCTACCAATACATCGGTCACCGAATCTGTTGTTGAGAAGCGTACCAACACTTCGACTGAAATGTGGAGGAGCTCCATCGTGCATGAATCACATGTTGTGTTGTACTTGTAAAGGCACATGTTCTACCTTCCTTCAATTGGGCCAACTGGCGGTGAATCGAGGATGTACAGTACATACTGACGAAACTAAAATGAGCTCTAACATGGAAATTAAGCGTTTGTGGACACATGTCCACATAACATTTTTTCTTTATTTGTGTGTGAGGAATGTTTCCTGAAAGTTTGGCCGTACCTTTTTGTAACACCCTGTATACTTGTTTACATTGATGATCTGCTGATAGCTTCAACTTCCCAGAGTGAAATTGACAATTTAAAGCTGTTAATGAGTGATAACTTTAAAATGAAAGATTTGGATATTATTAGGAACTATTTGGGAATGAATATTGTTCAAAATTTAAGGGAGGGAGTATTACTGTTTGCGAAAGCATCTATCTCGAAAAAGTGTTAAAAAGTTTTTCAAATGATGGAAAATCCAGGATGGAATGTAACAATATTATGAAAAGGAAAGTTGCTGCCCACGACATGGCGGAGATGCTGAGTCACAGATAGGCACAACAAAAAGACTGTGACAAATAAGGCTTTCAGCCCATAAACCCTTCATAAAAAATAGATCGCGCACACACACACACACACACACACACACACACACACACACACACAAACACACGACTGCAGTCTCAGGCAACTGTAGCTACACTGCCAATGCAGTCGTGTGTGTGTGTGTGTGTGTGTGTTTGATCACTGTATGCTAAAAGGAGAAAAACCTGAAAATGAAGACACTGAAAAACAATGTAGAAAATTAATAGGGTGTCTGATGTGTGCTATGTTAGGTTCCAGATCAGATATTTGCATATTTGTATTATTTATGGAATGCTTTAAACTGTATCTTGGACTATATTAAGGGAACCATAAAACTGTGTGTGTTGTATGCTAGGTATGAAAAGTGTACTGATCCTGTAACTGGTTCTGTGGACTCTGACTGGGCTGGTGACAGTGTAGACAGAAAGTCCACAAGTGGCTATCTTTTCAAAGTTTCAGGTTGTAGTGTTTCATGGGCATTTAAGAAGCAACCCACAGTGTCTCTGTTATCAACAGAATCTGAATTTGAAGCCTGTTGGCTCAGTAGTTTGTATCATAGTCTTTCTGGTAGTCAATGAGCTGTTGTATGTTATGGAGACAATAATCCAGTAATGAGCCTCTGGAAGAACCTGCAGTTCCATCAGAAACTATAACCTTGTGTCAGTATATGTGCAGATGGATGTGTGTGTGTGTGTGCGCGCGCGCAAGTGTATACCTGTCCTTTTTTCCCCCTAAGGTAAGTCTTTCCACTCCTGGTATTGGAATGACTCCTTACCCTGTCCCTTAAAACCAACATCCTTTCGTCTTTCCCTCTTCTTTCCTCTTTCCTGATGAAGCAACTGTTGGTTGCAAAAGCTTGAATTTTGTGTGTGTGTTTGTGTTTATTTGTGTATCTATCAACATACCAATGCTTTCTTTCCGTAAGTTACATCATCTTTGTTTTTAGATATATTTTTCCCACGTGGAATGTTGCTCTCTATTATATTGAAAATTTTATTTGTGAGAGAAGTTTTTACTAAGAATGTTGTGTTAAAGCACATTAGCACAAATGACCAACAAGCTAATTTTCTGACAAAGCCACTAGGTAAAATAAAATTTGAAAAATTTAGAACCTTTTTAGGACTTACTTAGAGCTTGTAATTTGTTTTTGTAGCACTGATAATTAACACTGAGGGAGGGTGTTAGTGGTACAATGTTAATGTTATCTTAAAGAAGAAACACTGTTTTTCTTTGACTTGTGTTATCTTCCATTTTTAGACAATTTAGCTTCTGCTGTTCATTTTGTGTGTGTATCGTTGTCTACCACTAGTTGTAAGCTGTTACACATTACAGTAAACTTTACACAAACAGGCTTATTTTCATGCTTCATTTACTGTGCCTGATCACAAAATGTCTGTATGGGTCACAACTTCTTGGAACAATTATTCATTGAAATAATTTAGGAAAAAAGATGCTGGATTTGTAACATCAGCAACATGCTGAAACAAATAAAATGAAACTATACTTGAACAATATTCTAGACACACAAATTCTCTGCTTTAATATAAGTGGGGCCTAAGTGGGAAGGTGTGCTGCTGTATCTGATCTTCAGGATGTGAAGCCACCTGAGAAAATTCTTCTTTCCCCATATGTGGCAATGACTAGATTTTTCACCATTTGCTGGAGCAGCTGGAGCCATACCATGTATATTTTGTTTCTTTTGCTGTTGCTTATGTTGTTGTTGCTGGTGGTTTATGTTTTCCAGGTTTTCATTTTAGTGTTGTTGCATGTCATCTTCATTGTACTTCAAACTAGATGCTTCTTCAAAATCTTGACCCAGAGGAACTTTACCACCAGTTTCCAGCATTTCTCTTTGTAGTTAGGTGCCAAGTAGAATCAAGTGTATCATCATCATCATCATCATCATCATCGCTTAAATCATCTATATATGATGGGTATAAGAAAGCATCAATTACAGACTCATTCACAGGTGCTGAAATAGCACCAATAATTTAATTTTATTGTTTGATTAATAACAACTGTTAAGACAGAGTGATATCAAAGTAATGACAAAACAACATCACAGGATCGTATGAAGGCAACTGGCTGTCAGACATGATAGACAAAGATGTTGAAACCAGTATAGATATCAACAACTTGTCAACATGCTGTTTTAAAAATATGACATGTGGCCCAATATGCATAGTTGTGTATGCCCTAATGTTTCAATTTATATTTCTGTTAATTTTCAAATAATCAAGTAATTCATGAGATATTTATATAGGATGGTCTACTTCAAGTAGATTTATGCCATGAAAAAGATCTAAACCGAACTTATATTATGACAGTAGAGACAAACAGTTGAAAGTGCACTTCCTGGCTGACTGCAAATCTAACTACAAGTTTGCCGACTGCTGGCGCCATCCAGTGATTGGTTATGGAACTAAAAGGCATTGTACATTTCAAAACCCTCCATCCACAATTGTGCAGTGTTGGTCTGAATTTCCTATAGTTAATAACAAGGAAATAAATGAGGGAAGACTACAAATGCACAATTGTGTGTGCAGGGTCTGAAAGGAATATAAGTTTGGCACCTGACTATGCTGACACTTTTGTAATATTTCATGAGATAAATGCAGATGTCATTGAGGCTTTTGTTAATTTTGCTATACAACATTGTTTAACCACTGCAGGAAGTGATGCGCATTATAGATGCTCAAAGTTGAAGTGTCGTAACTTTTAATTGGCTAGACCCCACCAGCATGTATGTGCAAGATTTTTTTTTTTTTTGCTATGCTGGTTAATCTTTCAAAAAGTTAAATTTGGTGTGCAAATCAACTTACATAAAGGTATTGACTCGTTATTAATCATACTGAACAGCCTAACTAAAGATCATGTTAACTTTCTCAACTCAGTGACTTTGCAGGCTCCTAACATCTACATTTAAAAATAACATGAATACCCTGCAAAACACACTTAAGTGCCTGGAAGAGGGTTCATCAAGCCACCTTCACAAATTCCCTATAATCCCACTCTCAAACACCTTGCAGAAAAAGCGAGCACTCTATATTTTTTCGTGGGAGCTCTGATTTCTCTTATTTTATTATGATGATCTTTTCTCCCTATGCAGGTCAGCACCAACAAAATATTTTCACATTCAGAAGAAAAAAACTGGTGATTGAAATTTCGTTAGAAGATCCTGCCACAGTGAGAGACACCTTTGTTTTAATGATGTCCACACCAAATCCTGTATCATGTCCGTGACACTCCCTCTTCTATTTCTCGATAACACAAAAAGTGTTGCTCTTCTTTGAATTTTCTTGATGTACTCCATTAATTCTGCCTGGTGGGATCCCACACTGTGCAGCAGTACTGCAAAAGAGGTAATAAGCATAGTGTAGGCAGGCTCTTTAGTAGATCTGTTGTATTTTCTAAGTGTTCTGCCAATAAATAACAGTTTTGGTTTGCATTCCCCACAACATTTTCTACATGTTCTTTCCAATTTAAGTTGTTTGTAATTTTAATTCTGAGGTATTTAGTTGAATTTTCAGCCTTTAGATTTGCTTGATTTATCATGTAACTGAAGTTTATAGGATTCCTTTTAGCACTCATGTGGATGACCTCACTCTTTTCATTATTAAGGGTCAGTTGTCAATCTTCGCGCCATACATATATCTTTTCTAATTTGTTTTGAAATTTGTTTTGATCTTCTGATGACTTCACTAGATGATAAATGACAGCATCATCTGCAAACAACCTAAGACAGCTGCTCATATTGTCTCCTAAATCATTTATATAGATAATAAACAGCAGAGGTTCCACAACACTACCTTCACGAACATCATAAATCACTTCTGTTTTACTCAATGACTTTCTGTCAATTACTAGAACTGTGACCTCTCTGGCAGGAAATCATGACTCCAGGCACATAACTGAGGTGATATCCCATAAGCATGCAATTTGATTATAAGCCGCTTGTGAAGTACAGTGTCAAAAGCCTTCTGGAAATCCAGAAATACGGAATCAATTTGAAATCCCTTGTCGATAGCACTCAACACTTTGTTTGAGTAAAGAGCTAGTTGTGTTTCACAAGAAAAATGTTTTCTAAATCCTTGTTGATTATGTATCAACAGACCATTCTCTTTGAGGTAATTCATAATTTTTAAACACAATATATGTCCAAAATCCTGCTGCGTATCGACTAATGATATGGGCTTGTAATTTATTGAATTACTCCTATTTCCTTCCTTGAATATTGGTGTGACCTGTGCAACTTTCCAGTCTTTGGGTACGGATCTTTGATCAAGGAAGCAGTTGTATATGATTACGTATGGAGCTATTGCGTTAGCGTACTCTGAAATGAACCTAATTGGTATGCAGTATGGACCAGAAGACTTGCTTTTATTAAGTAATTTATGTTGCTTCACTACTCTGTAGTTATCAACATCTAGGTTAGGCATGTTGGTAGCTGTTCTTGATTCGAATTCTGTATTACTTACTTTGTCTTCTTTGGTGAAGGAATTTTGGAAGGTTGTCTTCAGTAACTCTGATTTAGCAGTATTGTCATCAATAGTATTTCCATTGCTGTCACACAGAGAAGGCACTGATTGTATTTTACCGTTAGCATACTTTACATACGACCAGAATCTTTTTGAATTTTCTGCCAGGTTTTGAGACAAAGTTTTAAGTGTGGAAACTATTATAAGCTTCTCACATTTAAGTACTCACTAAATTTTGAGCTTCCATAAAGGATTGCCAATCTTGAGATTTTGTCTTTGTTTAAATTTGGCATGCTTTTTTCATTATTTCTGCAACAGTGTTGTGACCTATTTTGTGTACCAAGGGGGATCAGCTCCATCATTTGTTAGTTTATTTTGTATAAATCTCTCAATTGTTGTTGATACTATTTCTTTGAATTCAAGTCACATCTGGTCTATACTTACATTGTTAATTTGGAAGGAGTGGAGAGCAACTCACAGGAAGGTGTGAAGCAAATTTTTATCTGCTTTTTTGAATAGGTATAGTCTTTGTTTATTTTTGGTGCATTTGGGATTTACAGTATTCAGTCTCACTATGACAACCCTGTGCTCACTAATCCCTGTATACATTTTGATGCTCATTATTAGCTCAGGATTATTTTTAGTTAAGAGATGAAGTTTGTTTTGACAACTGTTTACTATTCAAGTGGGCTCATGAGCTGACTGCTCAAAATAATTTTCAGAGAATGTGTTTAGCATCATTTCAGGTGATGATTTTTGCATGCCTCTGTATTTTAACATGTATTTTTACCAACATATCAAGGGTGAGTCACCACCAACTACAATTGTATGAGTGGGGTACATATTTGAAATTAAACTCAAGTTTTCCTTGAACCTTTCATCAGTTGCATCATCTGAGTTGGGAGGTCGGTAAAAGCATCCAAATATTATTTTATTCCAGTTGCCAAGAATGATCTCTACCAATACTAACTTACAGGAATTATCTACTCATATTTTGCCACAAGATAAACTTCTTCTAACAGCAACAAACATGCCACCAACAATTATGTTTAGCCTATCCTTTCTGAACACCATTAGGTCCTAAGCAAAAATTTCAGCTGAACTTATCTCTGGCTTTAGCCAGCTTTCAGTGCCTATAATGATTTGAGCATCAGTGCTTTCTATTAGTGCTCTAGTAATTTCCCAACAGAAGCTGAAATAGAGGTGACTGTCAATGATGTACAGTTCTTTGATTCAAATCGTGGAAGTAATGCTGAATAAATCAACTTATCACCAGTGAGCATGATTAAGAGTCTGAGGCATCCTCAGATAGACTTAGTCAAGTCAATGAAGATGAAAATCACACTACAACAAGCTGTTACACTGGTGAAAATCATAACTGGAAATGGTCCAAAATGTGTAAACAATGCACGCAAAATCGAGCTGAAAATATAATTGTCCAACAGCCAGTACTGAAAGGTATTGCAAGGAATATTGAGCTGGAAATATATCATGAACCTGGGATTTACTTGTTTCTGAGCCCATTGTGAATATTGTTTTGTTATATACACATGGCAAAATAACAGCAAGTAGAGAGAAGTTCAAAGAATCATGCCCATTATAAATGAAAGATTTAGATTTACTTGAACTAAAAGCTTTTGTTGGGTTGTTTTATTTATCATGACGTATGAAATCAGGATGTGATTGGATACTACTGGCAGGGACATGAGTGTGACAAGGTTTTTGTTAATTCTATTTGGTCTCTGATTAGATGATCACTCCACCCGAGGAGAGAGAAAATTTTATGATAAACTGGTAGCTGTGGGTGAAATATGAAATCTCTTTGTTTCTAAGTGCAAGTCTTACAATGCACCAGGTGAAAACATCACTATTGATGAAATGTTGGTTCCATTTCATGGGCAATGCAGTTTCAAAATGTACTTGCATAAAAAGGCTGGAAAATATGGCATAAAAATATTGTGCATGTGTGACTCTCATATTTATGTTTTGTGTAATACATTTGTATGCACAGATAATGAACATCACCAATGATGTACTGAAACTTGTATTACTCTCACCCAAGACTCAAATTGGAATGTTTTGATAATTGGTTTACATCTGTGGAATAATGTGAAAAACTGACAGAAAATGGCCTTCATGTGTTCAGTACTTTAAAAATTGTTAGAAAATGTGTTAATGGAGGACAAATTTATTTGTTATAATTACATTTTTAAAGCTAAGTGATTTATCTTCTTTGGTTGTCATAAATCTTTGTTGTGTGCATTTGCTTTGCACCCGAATATCTTTATGTTTGTGTTGTATGTATCTGATCGTCCCAAATGAGGTGCGTGTAGTGGTGTATCAAATAAAATCCAAGTTCATCATGTTCAATGTATTATTTATTAACTCAGTAATAATCAGTTTCGACAGGTTATGGACCAAGGAACGCAAGACTAACAATATTATGTGAAAGTCAGTATTGGATGTTAAATAGTAATTCAAATATGATTGTGCCATGTGAGGTTAGTATTTCAGCCATGTGTGAAGAGAAAAATAACTTAACCTCATGATGAAAAGTGAGATCATCTGCATAAATAAAGTCAGAGATGTCAAAAATTGGTCTGCGTTAAAGTTTCAAGCATGCACAGTTTTGAAATCACATTATTCTTGGATTGTTGTCAATGGTTTGCACACTCTACCTGAAGAAACATCCAAAATCAATGCATACTGCAAGTTGGTTGCAACTTGAAGATGTGTGACACAACAGCACAATGACTTATGCCACATCAGTTGAAGAAAGAACTATGCAGCATTTTAGGAACTGCAACATGTCAGAAGAAATGTGCGACAAGCTAGAGTCTATTTACGGGCAAAAGTCTGGAACGATTGTTTACCTGTTACTGCAACAATGGTATAATTTGCAAAAGAAACCAACTGATGATGTGATGACAATATTGCCAGGATTGAAGATCTTGGAAATTTGTGGTAAGTTTCTATGTACCAAACTGCTGAGGTCATCAATCCGTAGCTTACACCGATGACTGAGGGAGGACTAGAATCTTCGACAGGGGGGGGGGGGTCACATGAACTATGACAAGTGCCTCAGACCATGTGGCTGCCCCACGCGCCTGGAGACCTTGCATATAGCTTGCAGTTTCTGGGTGTGCAAATACCTGAGCAGATGGTGGTTACAAAGGTTTTGATGACTCTGCCAGTAACATACAAATATTTTATCAGCACATAGGAATCTATTCAGGCAAGTGAACAAACACTAAGTAAACCATTATTTGATGTGCCAGTGAAGGAAGTAGAATGAATGCAACTGATAAAGGTGAAAGTTCAGCATATGCAGCAAGTGACAGCTCGCAAAAAAAAATTTGGTAAAAATTACACACATCAAAAAAAGTTTTGCGTCACCTCAGCTCTGAGAGTTCAGGAACCTGTACAGAAAATTGGAATAGAGAACAACATAAACATCATTTCTGCCCTTTCTATTGCTCATGAAAACCACACATTGCATGTTGTACCACCATATAATGAGACTTTCAGAGGTGGTGGTCCAGATTGCTGTACGCACCAGTATCTCTAATACCCAGTAGCACGTCCTCTTGCACTGATGCATGCCTATATTCATTATGGCATACTATCCAAAAGTTCATCAAGGCACTGTTGGTCCAGATTGTCCCACTCCTCAATGGCAATTCGACGTAGATCCCTTAGAGTGGTTGGTGGGTCACATCATCCATAAACAGCCCTTTTCAATGTATCCCAGGCATGTCCAAAAGGGTTCATGTCTGGAGAACATGCTGGCCACTCTAGTCGAGCGATGTCGTTATTCTGAAGGAAGACATTCACAAGATGTGTATGATGGAGGCATGAATTGTCATCCATGAAGACGAATGCCTTTCCAATACGCTGCTGATATGGTCGCACTATCAGTCAGAGGATGGCATTCACGTATTGTACGGCCATTATGGCACCTTCCATGACCAACAGCAGCATACGTTGGCCCCACATAGTGCTACCCCAAAGCAGCAGGGAACCTCCACCTTGCTGCACTTGCTGGACAGTGTGTCAAAAGTGTTCAGCGTGACCGGGTGCTCCAAACACATCTCCGATGATTGTCTGGTTGAAGGCATATGCGACACTCATCGGTGAAGAGAACATATTGCCAATCCTGAACGGTCCATTCGGCACGTTGTTGGGCCCATCTGTACCATGCTGCATGGTGTCGCCATGGTCATCGGGAGTGAAGTTGCGCATCATGCAGCCTACTGTGCACAGTTTAAGTTATAACAAAATGTCCTGTGGCTGCCCAAAATCATTATTCAATATGGTGGCATTGCTGTCAGGGTTCCTCTGAGCCATTATTCATAGGTAGCAGTCGTCCATTGCAGTAGTAGCCCTTGGGTGGCCTGAGCAAGGCATGTCATCGACAGTTCCTGTCTCTCTGTGTCTCCTCCATGTACGAACAACATCACTTTGGTTCACTCCAAGATGCCTGGACACTCACTTTGTTGAGAGCCCTTCCTGGCACAAAGTAACAATGGGGATGTGATTGAACCATGGTGTTGACCATCTAGGCATGGTTGAACTACAGGCAACATGAGCCATTTACCTCCTTCCTGGTGGAATGACTGGAACTGATCGGCTGTCAGACCCCCTTCATCTAATAGGTGCTGCTCGTGCATGGTTGTTTACATCTGTGGGCAGGTTTAGTGCCACCTCTGAACAATCAAAGGGACTACATCTGTGATACAATATCCACAGTCAAAGTCTGCATTCAGGAGTTCTGGGAACTGGGGTGATGCCAAACGTTTTTTGATGTGTGTAGAAGCATTTTGCAACATCAGGCAGTTTTCATTGTTGTCATAAGCCAGGTCACTGGATATGTGACTGCAAAAAGCAAAAATCAGAACTGCAAACCAGTCTTTATCCACAAGAGAAGTGCTCATTGGAGAAGCAATATTCAGTGCAAGTGTGTCAGATGCAACTGGAGATGCATGGTATATGACTCCAGGAGCAACAACTGATCACATGTGCAGTCAGTGTTCTTGGTTCATCATCTATGTAGAAATTCCAGAAGCAAAGACTGATCATATCAGTGATGGAAAATACATTCATCCTATTGGATCTGGGGATATTAATGTTCTGGCTTACACGGCAAAGGAATGGAAAGAGAAGCACATCAACAAGGTCTAGCATGTTCCAGGGTTAACCAACAAATCTGTTCTCTTTGGGTGCAGCCCTCAATGAAGGTACAACACAACAGTCTGACAATAAAATGTGTAAATTTTTAACGATGGAAGTTTTGTTGCTGTGGGGCAGAGATATGACAAACAGTTTACAATGAAGTTTTAGGTTGTGTCTCATAGTGAGAGTTGTGCAAATGTTGCTGCTTGTGACCTCCTTTCTGTGTGGCACAAGAGGATGGCACATCAGAATGTCATACATGTTAAACAAGTTTTGTCAAATGCCGAAATAAATTTCCATCAGAAGTTTCAGTGTGAAGACTGTGTTGTTGGGAAAATGTGTAAACGGCCATTTCCATCCAGTGATACTGAGCCAAAACAAATAGGTGAGCATATACATACAGGTTTGTGTGATAAAATGCAAGAAGACTCTATGGCTGATGCAAAATATATCTTGATTTTGAAAGATTTCTGTAGTCACTGGAGAACGGTGTACTTCATCAAGACTAAATCAGACACAGCCGAATGTTTCAGAAATTTCTTTAAAAGTGAGTGAGAAACAGTTGTGCAGAGGCATAAAGACATTGAGAGAAGGTAATGGGTTAGAGTTTTATAATCAAGAGTAACTAGTTTTGTAATCAACACTAACCAGTATGGCATTTTGCATCATAAAACAATGCCATACATCCACAACAAAATGGAATCATTGAAAGGGAAAACAGAACTGTTGTCAAGATAGCCAGGACTTGCATGCATGCAAGTGGATTGTCAACAGAAACATGGGCAGAAGTTGTGAATTATGCAGTATTCACACTCAACTGAATCAGAACAAGTAAGGCAAGCTGAGTTGTGCTATGTGAACTGTGGCTACGGAAGAAACCAAGCTTAAAAATCCTTAAAACTTTTGGTGAAGAAATTTCTCTCCATGTACCTAAAGAAAAGATTCAAAAATGGGATGTAAAGCTGAAAAAGGATATTTTATTAGTTATAACCAAAACACAAAATGCTTTCCTTTGTGGTTTCAGGACCAGTGACAAATAAGACTCCACAGAGATGTTACTTTTACAGGAAAACTGTTCAAAGACAACTACAGTACACATGAAACGTCACCACTAAGAGCAGTGGACTTATTTATACCCAAAAATAAGCTATCATCTGTAGAAGATAACTGTCAGTATATTCCTGTAATGCAGGGTACTGCAGAAGTCTATGAAGAGAGAGACAATGATGTACATTGTGATGATACCTATCAATAGGAAGCAGCAGCTGAGGAATCTGTTCAGTCTGATTGGAAATATAAGATAAGAGATCGCAGATCATTAAGATTGCCAACAAGATATAAGAATCATTTATTTTTTTTAGATACTGTTAAACCAAAAATATATGCCGAATCAGGTACATGTGATGAGGCAGAAGAATGGAAAGATGCAATGAATGATGAAATTAAGACCTTGGAAGTTGTAATCTTACCCTCCCTCGTATCACCATCTGATTTTCATTCTTATCATAATAATTGATTTGTTTCATAAGCTTCGAGAGGAGTAAGATGTACAAACAAACTTTGTTACTTATCTTCTTTTCTTGTAGTTGGCTGAAATTCATCACATCTAGGGATAGATTCTTGGGGCTGAAATTTTTTAACTTCGTAGGTTCCAGATGATATGAAATCACAGGACACTCTCACCTTAACACTAAACTGGTTCTCGGCTAACAAACTACTATGAAATCTAGAGAAAACTCAGTATCTGCAGTTGGGACTGGCTAAGGAGGTAGAACCAAAATCCGTAAAACTGTCTGGAATACACATTGTTTCCAAACTTAACTGGCAACCCCATATCAACCAGGCCTGCAAAAAGTTTTTGAGGGTGTCCTGTCTCACCTGGAAACTGTCTGATCTAGTGAATAACAAATATCTCAGAACAGCTTACTTTGAACTTTTTCAGTCTCATATATCTTACTGGCTGTTACTATGGGGCCATTCATGTCATGTCAGTGATGTACTTCTGATGCAGAAAAAGGTGCTATGAATAATGTGGAAGGTTGATCCAAGGGAACTTTGCTGTGCCTTATTCATCAAAATGGAATAATGACAGTGATAAATCTTTATATTTATGCATCACTGATGTATGCGAAAAAGAACAGAACAAAATTTAACACCAGAGAGAACATACACTTACATGACACCAGAAACAGAGTATTGACATTCCTAGACATAGGCTAACAAAAACAGACAACTCTCACAAAGTGAACTGGTTGAATTATTTAACAAATTACCACATACTGCACTTACTACACCTTTCAATAATTTTAAAAATAAACTGCACAAATTGTTAATAGACAATCCATACTACAGTCTTACAGAATTCTTGGATACTTGTAACATAGAAATTGAGTTTTAAGTCTGTTATTGCAATACTGTACAACTGATTAATGTAGCATAAATAATTTGTACTTGTAATGTAAACACTAACTAATGTAGTAACTTCTTATGTATCTTGATATAATCGTAATACCTATTTCACTGCATGTGGTCAATGGCAAATAAAGAATCAGAATCAGAATTCTGATAAATATTAAGTAAGCTGTTGTGTAATATCTGTTTGCACCTTTTTTTTATTATGTCACTATCCTCTATATCATACTGTCTTTACAATTTCCACTTTCATATAACCAAAAATTACATTGTTATTGCCAAAATTAAAAACACATCTGATTCCATTAGAGACAAGCCCACTACTACTACATTCCAAAGAGTTAACAAAACAAAAAATTTACAAACTTTCTAGACGATAGAAGAATCTTCACCAAGTTATATCATTATTTTATAAATAAGTCCAGAAATAAATTTAATAAATATCATCAGATTGTGCAATTAATAACAGGAATTTTAAGTATGCCAGATGTTTCATAATTTCAAATTTTTCCAAAAGAAAAGTAATTTTAGCTGTATATACAGAATTAATACATATTGATTGTAATAACATAATTTCTTTTTATACATTTTAGTCTGAAATACACTCCTGGAAATTGAAATAAGAACACCGTGAATTCATTGTCCCAAGAAGGGGAAACTTTATTGACACATTCCTGGGGTCAGATACATCACATGATCACACTGACAGAACCACAGGCACATAGACACAGGCAACAGAGCATGCACAATGTCGACACTAGTACAGTGTATATCCACCTTTCGCAGCAATGCAGGCTGCTATTCTCCCATGGAGACGATCGTAGAGATGCTGGATGTAGTCCTGTGGAACGGCTTGCCATGCCATTTCCACCTGGCGCCTCAGTTGGACCAGCGTTCGTGCTGGACGTGCAGACCGCGTGAGACGACGCTTCATCCAGTCCCAAACATGCTCAATGGGGTACAGATCCGGAGATCTTGCTGGCCAGGGTAGTTGACTTACACCTTCTAGAGCACGTTGGGTGGCACGGGATACATGCGGACGTGCATTGTCCTGTTGGAACAGCAAGTTCCCTTGCCGGTCTAGGAATGCTAGAATGATGGGTTCGTTGTCGGTTTGGATGTACCGTGCACTATTCAGTGTCCCCTCGACGATCACCAGTGGTGTACGGCCAGTGTAGGAGATCGCTCCCCACACCATGATGCCGGGTGTTGGCCCTGTGTGCCTCGGGTCGTATGCAGTCCTGATTGTGGCGCTCACCTGCACGGCGCCAAACACGCATACAACCATCATTGGCACCAAGGCAGAAGCGACTCTCATCGCTGAAGACGACACGTCTCCATTCGTCCCTCCATTCACGCCTGTCGCGACACCACTGGAGGCGGGCTGCACGATGTTGGGGCGTGAGCGGAAGACGGCCTAACGGTGTGCGGGACCGTAGCCCAGTTTCATGGAGACGGTTGCGAATGGTCCTCGCCGATACCCCAGGAGCAACAGTGTCCCTAATTTGCTGGGAAGTGGCGGTGCGGTCCCCTACGGCACTGCGTAGGATCCTACGGTCTTGGCGTGCATCCGTGCGTCGCTGCGGTCCGGTCCCAGGTCGACGGGCACGTGCACCTTCCGCCGACCACTGGCGACAACATCGATGTACTGTGGAGACCTCACGCCCCACGTGTTGAGCAATTCGGCGGTACGTCCACCCGGCCTCCCGCATGCCCACTATACGCCCTCGCTCAAAGTCCGTCAACTGCACATACGGTTCACGTCCACGCTGTCGCGGCATGCTACCAGTGTTAAAGACTGCGATGGAGCTCCGTATGCCACGGCAAACTGGCTGACACTGACGGCGGCGGTGCACAAATGCTGCGCAGCTAGCGCCATTCGACGGCCAACACCGCGGGTCCTGGTGTGTCCGCTGTGCCGTGCGTGTGATCATTGCTTGTACAGCCCTCTCGCAGTGTCCGGAGCAAGTATGGTGGGTCTGACTCACCTGTGTCAATGTGTTCTTTTTTCCATTTCCAGGAGTGTATAATACATCATATACGAAATCATATGAAATTCTGTTAGTGAAACAGCTGAGATAATTTTAAACTATACAAGATTCAAAAATATTTTGGTATCGATTATTTCTATTAAAGAAAGGTAATGTTAGAGGATGATGTCCCACTACAGTACCCCCCTCACAAAATTTGGAAACAGTGTGTTTACAATATTTTGTGACAGACCAAGATTTGCCAAACAGCATACAAAATGATGCCAAAAGATGGATCACAGATGTATAGAAGTATCTGATACATATCATATTACAGAAAACATAAGAAAAGTATCTACTATACAAGTTTATAATGTATACATACATCAGGATATGGCATTCAGGTTTTCAGATGTCTGGAGCATGCTGTCACAAGACAAATAATACAAAGTCAAAACTACAATACTGCAACACTAAACTATAGAAAGAAATATAAAGACAATGTAAATTACAAGAATTATAAAGTCTTCAAAAGAGAAGAGAAAAAAAATTCAGAATCTAAGTGTATGACAAGTAAGCTGACTCAAAAAACTCATGACGACGGGTACAGACCAAAAGAATATATTTAATCATGAGTAGGAATATAGTACAAAAGCAATCAGTACCATAAACCAGAGTATTTGAGGATATGCTGCCTCATGAAAGATCAAAATAATGAAAAAATATTAGTGCCTAGCTTACGATGTGGGGACCGACCCACGAATACAAACCACACCAGGTACAAACCAGCAAAATATGTTTCAACACAAC
Source organism: Schistocerca nitens (assembly GCF_023898315.1). Classification (NCBI taxonomy): domain Eukaryota; kingdom Metazoa; phylum Arthropoda; class Insecta; order Orthoptera; family Acrididae; genus Schistocerca; species Schistocerca nitens. The sequence goes on from NC_064615.1 coordinate 857,762,893, forward strand.
AAAATGAATAAAGCTCATAATCATATCAATAATTTCAATTATATGCAAAAAGTAATTGTAAGAAGCATCTAGCCGCAACCAATGGTTGTACACTCTCTCTCTCTCTCTCTCTCTCTCTCTCTCTCTCTCTCTCTCTCTCTCTCTCTCTGTCACACACACACACACACACAGAGAGAGAGAGAGAGAGAGTCGCAATGACCAGGCGTACCCAAAACAGAGTTAAGCATGAACCTGCCCACAACTCAAGGTCCAGTCATACACAATATTGCAATACTCAGGATAAAAACAGGTAAACAGAGTCATAAATAGTTTTTAATGATGACATAATCAAGTAGCTTGAGAACCAAAATCAGTGTATGAAAGCAGACATGTATAATCTTGTTATATTGTCTATACTAGTAATTGTCTTCCATACTATATGCTAACTGTCCATACAAACTGAGCTATGTATGTAAAGGCCCAGAAGATTCATCTACAATTGATAGAAAAAAATACATACTGATTTTAAGTTATGTAACGTGTTCGGAAGTCAATACCCCTACTGGAAAAAAACATGAACAATTTATACATCTCTGTCACAACACTGATGTATTTGACAGATGCTTGAGTATGTTACCCAGCACCTCTGATCTCTTTATATGTTGACTAGTCCAGCAGGATACAGCCATAGAGCAGTGTGGGGAGTGGATCCGCCCACATCATTCAGTTTCCTCCCTAGAGTTCTCATCACATGCTCCAACAGCTAGGTAACTTCCTGTCTAGCATTCACAACAAATCCTGAAACATTGTTTTGTGTACTAAATATGCTATTCAATACCCTTTTCACATCACACAAGACATGCTCTCCCTATTCATTTTCCAAAGTCAATTATTTAGGGTTTGCATCAGGTGTGATTAAAAAGTGTTCTCATATGAAACATTAATAATCAGAGTTAAATATACTAAGATATTAAATATACTAAGATTTTATCCCTAATTTTTACAGTACAAATTATGAACATTGTCCCATTTCAAAATTGTAGAAGTATCTACTCATTTAGTCTCATGGCATATATGTATCAAATTCTAAAGCATAAATCTATTACAAAACAATTATATACCATAGATTATCATAGATTTTAACTCAGTCAATAGGGAAGATAAAACTTTAGGAATCACATCAACCTACATACTAAATTCATGACAAACAAATCTCAATTATATAGTCTTAAAAAATCTACAAATAGATTTAAACTCAGTCAATAGATAAGACAGAACTCTAGAAATCACATCAACTTACATTAAATTCATGATACTGGGAAAAAAATTAGATACTTATGGGTCATGTCTATATGCTTTCAGTTCAGTGATATTGCATAATCCAAACAACTTCTTAGATTTAGAGTATACAATGTTGTATGCATTAGAATGTGGATTTTCAAGAATTTTGAATGGTCCAATATAAATACTGAAAAATTTATTTATCTCAGATTTCAACACTCTAGATTTCTCTTTGGCTTTCACCAATATTTTTTCCTACCTCAAACTTAGAAAATCTGCCTTTACCATCATGCCTCTGCTTTCTCCGATCCCCCTGTTTTTTCATCATTTCCCTAACACACTTTTCCCTCTCTTGTGGTGACAGAATTTTACAAGGCGGAAACTGAACATTTTCAGAAACAGGGTTAGCTGGTCTGCAATTAAACATGATTTCAAATGATGAAAAACCTATTGAAGAACGTTTTAAGCTGTTCATAATATCCTCAGAATCACTGACATGATCTATCCAATTGGTGTAATTCTTACTACAATAAGTTTTACGCAGTCTTCCAATCTCTCTCATATATCTTGCTGCAGGGTTACGTGAAGGATAGTACAACAAGGTTAGACTATGCCTTATTTTTCTATGATCAACAAAATCTTTCCAAACTTGTGATGTAAACTGAGGTCCATTACCAGATAAAATTGTTTTGGAATCCCCACGTGATGAAAATATGTGTTTCCAAACTTAGAGATGATTTCCTTACTGACAGCTTTCTTAAGAGCAAACAGCTTTATAAATTTCGAAAATACATCAACCACATCAACTCCATCCTTAGCCTTAGGCAAGGGTCCAAAAACATGCACAGACATTAGATCTAGGTTACTATCAGGCCTTATGTTTTCCATTTGGCCTCTACTTGTTTGGTTACTTACCTTCATTCTTTGACACCTGTCACAGCTGGCAATCTTCTTCTTGACTCTGATACCTATGTTATAAAAACAGATGGTTTCCTGAATCTTTTGTGTTGTTGTTGTGGTCTTCAGTCCTGAGACTGGTTTGATGCAGCTCTCCATGCTACTCTATCCTGTGCAAGCTTCTTCATCTCCCAGTACCTACTGCAACCTACATCCTTCTGAATCTGCTTAGTGTATTCATCTCTTGGTCTCCCTCTACGATTTTTACCGTCCACGCTGCCCTCCAATACTAAATTGGTGATCCCTTGATGCCTCAGAACATGTCCTACCAACCGATCCCTTCTTCTAGTCAAGTTGTGCCACAAACTTCTCTTCTCCCCAATCCTATTCAATACCTCCTCATTAGTTACGTGATCTACCCACCTTATCTTCAGCATTCTTCTGTAGCACCACATTTTGAAAGCTTCTATTCTCTTCTTGTCCAAACTAGTTATCGTCCATGTTTCACTTCCATACATGGCTACACTCCATACAAATACTTTCAGAAACGACTTCCTGACACTTAAATCTATACTCGATGTTAACAAATTTCTCTTCTTCAGAAACGATTTCCTTGCCATTGCCAGTCTACATTTTATATCCTCTCTACTTCGACCATCATCAGTTATTTTACTCCCTAAATAGCAAAACTCCTTTACTACTTTAAGTGTCTCATTTCCTAATCTAATTCCCTCAGCATCATCCGATTTAATTTGACTACATTCCATTATCCTCGTTTTGCTTTTGTTGATGTTCATCTTATATCCTCCTTTCAAGACACTGTCCATTCTGTTCAACTGCTCTTCCAAGTCCTTTGCTGTTTCTGACAGAATTACAATGTCGTTGGCGAACCTCAAAGTTTTTACTTCTTCTCCATGAATTTTAATACCTACTCCGAATTTTTCTTTTGTTTCCTTTACTGCTTGCTCAATATACAGATTGAATAACATCAAGGAGAAGCTACAACCCTGTCTCACTCCTTTCCCAACCACTGCTTCCCTTTCATGCCCCTCGACTCTTATAACTGCGATCTGCTTTCTGTACAAATTGTAAATAGCCTTTCGCTCCCTTTATTTTACCCCTGCCACCTTCAGAATTTGAAAGAGAGTATTCCAGTTAACATTGTCAAAAGCTTTCTCTAAGTCTACAAATGCTAGAAACGTAGGTTTGCCTTTTCTTAATCTTTCTTCTAAGATAAGTCATAAGGTTAGTATTGCCTCACGTGTTCCATCATTTCTACGGAATCCAAACTGATCTTCCCCGAGGTTTGCTTCTACCAGTTTTTCCATTCGCCTGTAAAGAATTCGCATTAGTATTTTGCAGCTGTGACTTATTAAACTGATAGTTCGGTAATTTTCACATCTGTCAACACCTGCTTTCTTTGGGATTGGAATTATTATATTCTTCTTGAAGTCTGAGGGTATTTCGCCTGTCTCATACATTTTGCTCACCAGATGGTAGAGTTTTGTCATGACTGGCTCTCCCAAGGCTATCAGTAGTTCTAATGGAATGTTGTCTGCTCCCGGGGCCTTGTTTCGACTCAGGTCTTTCAGTGCTCTGTCAAACTCTTGCACTACCTCTATTTGATTTTGTATTTATAACCCTGTATTCACCTGACCAAAAGTCCTGTTCCTCCCGCCACCGAACTTCACTAATTCCCACTATATCTAACTTTAACCTATCCATTTCCCTTTTTAAATTTTCTAACCTACCTGCTCGATTAAAGGATCTGACATTCCACGCTCCGATCCGTAGAACGCCAGTTTTCTTTCTCCTGATAACAACGTCCTCCTGAGTAGTCCCCGCCCGGAGATCCGAATGGGGGACTATTTTGCCTCCGGAATATTTTACCCATGAGGATGCCATCATCATTTAATCATACAGTAAAGCTGCATGTCCTGGGGAAAAATTACGGCTGCAGTTTCCCCTTGCTTTCAGCCGTTCGCAGTACCAGCACAGGAAGGCCGTTTTGGTTAATGTTACAAGGCCAGATCAGTCAATCATCCAGACTGTTGCCCCTGCAACTACTGAAAAGGCTGCTGCCCCTCTTCAGGAACCACATGTTTGTCTGGCCTCTCAACAGATACCCCTTCGTTGTGGTTACACCTACGGTACGGCCATCTGTATTGCTGAGGCACGCAAGCCTCCCCACCATCGGCAAGGTCCATGGTTTATGGGGGGGGATCTTTTGTGTACATATGGTTAATCCACAATGACAAAAACTCTCATGTGTATAAGTAATCAAAGTATCAATATACTGTTCCAGCCATCATAGTTTCCAATCCTTTGAGTCAGTCTTATGTCTCCTGAATAAAATACCCTTGTGTACCTTATATTAATGTTCTGCCTTTTCTCCTTTCTTAACCAACATGCTCTTAACCAATCTCCTATTTTGATCATGATTTTGATACCTGCAGATGTCTTTGCAAATTTTCAGGATCTCTTTTCCTTCTTTGACACTTCTCAAGTACATAGTTTTAAACTCTTCCTCTCCTTCTCCAAAGCTGTTAGATGATTCACTCCCTAAAGGTAGTGTAGACAAAGCATCATCAACTACATTGTCTGTGCCCTTAATGTATGTGATTTCTTAATTGAACTGGTGTAAAAACAAGGCCCAATGAGTAATTCTGTTATGGTACATCTTACATACCTGAAGGTAACATAATGCTTGGTGATCAGTGTAGATGATGACTTGTGATCTAGTAAATAACTTTTGAATTTGTTGAAAACCCAATTTGCAGCTGAAGTTTCTTTCTCAGTTACAGTGTATGTCTTTTCATGTTTCTGCAATATTCTACTAGCAAATTCAAGTGATCTATGTTCAATAACGCCATCAACTTCAACCTCCTGAAATAAACCAACATCACTACTGTTAGTCATAATACAAAAAGGAAGAGAGAAATCTGGTCTGAACAATATGTGGCTTTGACGAAACTGTCCTTTGATCTCATCAAAAGCACCCTGACACTCCTGATTCCAATCCCAAATGATATTCTTCTTCAAAGGTTCACACAGGCATGGAGCATCCAAAGCTTGGCTGCTACAAAATTTCTATAAAATCCAGCTAACCCAAAAAATGATTGAAGCTGTTTTTTGTTGTAAGGAGTAAGAAAATTAGCAATGGCATGAAGTTTCTCTTTATCAGGTGCAATTCCTTTCTCAGATGTAACATGTCCCTAAAATGTAACTTCTTCTACACTAAATTTACACTTTTATAGTCATACCTCCTGATTCTGATTTTCAAAACACATCTCTTAACAGATCAAAATGTTGTTCCCAAGTCTTTTCTGTAACTAGAATGTCACCAACATATACAATTAATTTTGAAATTACTTCACTTACCAAGACAGAATTCAGAGCTCTTATGAATTCAGCTACGAATACATTTACCCCAAATGACACCACACAGTATTGAAAACACTTATCTTCATACAAAAATGCTGTAAACTTTCTAGAATTAGTTTCAAGTGGGATCTGATGAAATTCAGAGGATAATTCCAAACTACTCATGTATTTTACATAATCAAATTTGTGTAACAGTTCGTCCATGTTCTCAGGATGGTCATTCTCTCTGATACGAAATTTATTAAGATATCTAGAATCCAAAACAATTCCCACTCCACCATTTCTCTTACTTACCACAACTAAGGGATTACTGTAAGCACTACTACTTCTCTCTATTACACCCTGTCTTTTCATTTTCTGAATTTCTTTCTCCACATCTTTCCTTTTTGCAAATAATATATTACACAGCTTGAGAAAGAAAGGTTGATGATCTCTAAGGTAAAGCTTGCACTGATAGACTTTCACTTTCCCTAGTTTTTCACTAAACACATTTCTGAACTCTAATAACAAATTCCCAAGTTGTTCCTTTTGCGGGTCATTAAGAGCTGTAGCTTCCCTTACGTTAGAATCTGCTAGAGTTTCAAAATCTTTACTCTCAGTCTCACCAAAATCTAGATAATCATCAAACAACTGGTACCCATCTTGGTTCACAATATTTTGCAAATATTTACAATTTTTCCCACAGTTCAAAATACAGAAATTAGCTTTCACATAAGTATTACTTTCAGGTTCCAAAATAAACAATTCTTTAGCATTCCATCCAAAACAGGCCTCAACATTCACTATCCAATCCATACTGACAATTATATTTTCTTCCAGACTAGGGATCAATAGGCATCCATGTTCAAAGGTTTTGTCTCCTGTACTAAACGTTAAAAGTACCTGAGATTTTACCAATTTGTTTTTCTTACCTGTAGCTCCTCTAATCTTTACACCTACAATGGGCATTTCTGCAAAAGGCTTACTGTAATGGATTTTGTCTCTAAATTGTTCAGATATGTCATTTATTGGGCTACCTGTATCAATCAAACAGTTCTCATCCCACTGATCAATCTTAATCTTAATGTAAGGACATCTAAAATCTGAATCATCTTTGTTATTAGTATGCCTGCTGGGGGGCCTTGTCTGGGATGTGGAAGAGGCTCTTCTGGTGGCTATCGAGTGTGTGGGTTGCAGCCAGCTGCAGATTGTTGCACATGTCAGCACCAGCAATACCAGTCATTGGGGTTCCGAGGAAATCCTTGGGTCCTTTTGATGGCTGGCTAAATTGGCAAAGACAGCCTCCATCTCTTAAGGAGTGGAAGCCAAGCTGATGATTTGCAGCATCATACCCAGGGTGGACTGGGATCCTCTGGTTTTGAGTCGAGTGGAGGATCTAAACCAGAGGCTACGTCGACTCTGTGATGAAAATGGTTGTAGGACACCCTTTGATAAATCAGGGATGCACTACACACAAGGAGCAGCTACATGGGTAGCACAGTACTTGTGGTGTGCACATGGAATTTTCTTAGATTAGGTTCCACCCCATGGAAAACAAACCATTGGCCTGAAAAATTACCAGTTCATGACAGTGATGTGGGTGTGCTAACTGTAAAAGTTGTTAGTTCACCTAAACAGGTCATTCCAAAGGATTTAAATATGCTAAATCTCACATTAGTAAATTGTCAAAGTGTCTGTAGCAAGATCCCCGAGCTACTCTCCAAAATAAATGGTTGTAATACCAATATTGTATTAGGTACCGAAAGCTAGTTGAAACCAGACATAAATAGCAGTGAAATTTTGAACTCAGACTGGATAATGTTTAGGAAGGATAGGACTGATGCTATGGGAGGTAATGTGTTCATTGCTGTTAAAAGCTGTTTAAACTCAGTTGAGATCAATACTGGGTCGAACTATGAAATAGTCTGGATAAAGCTGTCAATCAGACAAGGAGTGACCAACGTATTAGGATGTTTTTATAGACCACCAGCATCGACAACAAATGTCTCGGAACATTTCAGGGAAAGTCTTGAGTACATAGGAAATAAATACCCAAATTATCCATTTGTTATTGGTGGAGACTAATCTGGCACCCACTGACTGGCAAAATTACACATTTATCACAGGGGGCAGAAGCTAAGACTTGTGTTAAGTTATTCTAGAAGTGCTCTCAACATACAGCCTTGAGAAATTGGTTAGAAAACCAACTTCAGATGGGAACATATTAGATATCTTGGTGACAAACAGACCTGATCTTTTTGAGAAAGTTAATCTAGAAGAAGGTATTAGTGACCATAATGTCGTTGTGGCTTCTATGTCAATGGAAGCTGCAGAAAAACCAATGAAATAGCATAGAGTTTTCTTGTTTGGGAAAACAAATAAAAGTGTCACTAATGAATATCTTCGCAGTCAGCTCCAAGCATTCGCCATGGGACACAATGATATTGAGTATTTGAAAGCAATATTTTATCTGCAGATTCTAAAAATAACTCCAAAAAATTTTGGTCATACGTAAAATCTATGAACGCTACAAATAATTCAATACCTTCTCCTGCTGACAATATGGGTAATGTAATGGATGATAATAAACAGAAGGCTAAAATTCTAAAACTAGCTTTCAAAAACTCATTTATGGTAGAGGACTGCAGTACCATCTCCCCTTTCAATTGTTGAACAAAAGCAAGGATTGCTGACATAGTGTTTACAAGTATTGTAAAACAGTTAAGATCTTAAATACCAGGAGGGCATCTGGACCAGACGGTATCCCTGTAAGATTTTATGTTAACTATGCTACAAATATAGCACCATTCTTATCCATCATCTGCCAGAGATCATTGGAACAGCAGAAAGTTTCACAGGAACAAAAGAAGGCCCAGGTCATAGCAATCTATAAAAATAGTAGAAAATTGGATGCATATAATTACCGGCCAATTTCACTGACATCAATTTGTTGTAGAATCATGGAACATATTTTGTGTTCAGACATAATGACCTTTCTAGGCTCTGAGAAGCTCATCTGCAGAAACCAGCAGAGTTTTAGGAAACAGCGGTTACGCGAGACACAGCTGGCCCTCTTTGTGCATGATATACAACAGGCTCTAGAAACCGGCTCCCAGGTTGATGCCATATTCCTCGACTTTCAAAAGGCACTCAACTCAGTTCCACACTGTCGCTTGCTCCAAAAAGTGCATGCTTAAGGTCTGTCTGATAACATATGCAGTTTGATAGAAAGTTTTCTAACAGACAGGGAGCAGTATGTCGTCCTGAACGGGGTAACTTCAACAGAAACAAGAGTAGCTTCAGGTGTGCCCCAGGGCAACATAATAGGTCTGCTGCTTTTTACAATTTACATAAACAATCTGATGATGGTATTGACAGTGGCATTGGACTGTTTGCCAATGATGCTGTGGTCTACAGAAAAGTAGTATCACATGAAAGTTGAGAATAAATCAATGAGTATTTGCCAAAAATAAATGTGTGGTCTAATGACTGGCAGTTATCTCTCAATATTAGAAACTGTAACCTACTGTGTATAACAAAACAAAAATCCCCATTAGTGTTCGAGTACAAAATAAATGCCCAGTCTTTGGAAGTCTAACATCCATCAAGCATCTGGGTGTAACTATTCGAAATGATCTAAAATGGAACAATCAGATTACACAAGTAATGGGTAAGGCAAACTCTAGATTGTGGTTTCTTGGTAGAATCCTGAAGCGATGCAGTCCTTCAACAAAAGAAATTGCTTACAATACTTTAGTTTGTCCAGTCTTAGAGTATTGTTCATCTGTATGGGACTCTTACCAGTTGAGTCTGATTCAAGAGATTGACAAAGTCCAAAGAAGAGCAGTAAGATTCATGACTAGTGCATTTAACCATCGCAAGGGCATTAAAAATCTCATAGAAAGTTTGTAGTGGGACACACTTGCAGACAGACGACGTGCTAAATGGAAGGGGCTGTTCACTAAATTCCAAAATCTGATCCTCACCAAGGATGTAGAGCATATATTATTACCACCAGCTTTCAAATCGTGCAATGATCACCATTAAAAGATAAGGGAAAAAGAGCTCATACTGCATTCAGACAGTCGTATTTCCATCGTGCGATCCGTAAGTGGAACAGTGGGGGAAATATGACTTTGGTGCAAATAGTGCCCTCTGCCACACACTGCTTGGTGGATAGCAGAGTATATATGTATATGTAGATGAAGATGGTATTGAGTGGTCCAACATTCCAATCAAAAATTTTTCATTAGACAATTTGCATCCTGTGGATTTTCTACACCACTGTAGAGATAGTTTTGTGTTGGGCATGAGTGATGACCAAAAGGTTAAATTTGTTAAAAGACGTCTTCAGGGACAGGCTCTGTCTTGGGTAAATCTAAATTTGAGACAGTGAGAGAGACATCAATGTATCAAAAAAAGTTTTTTAAATAAATTTTGGTCAGAAGCTGAACAGGGGAGAGTTAAAAGTGAATTTCTGAATGGTCCTAATTGTATAAATAGGGACAGTACTGTGAAAGTTTTTTATGAATCAACTTAATAAGAAATTAACACACATTGACAAACCATTTGATGAAATGACATTGACTGATGTGCAAAAAAGCAGATTACCATAAAGTTGCAGTGGGATTTAGTACACAGACCTAATGCTTACCTTGAACAATTTTTACGATATATTGGCAGGCTAGATAGAGCAGTAGAAAGAATAATTGAAATGATAGAGATCAAAATGGTAATAACTACAGAAACAAAGTAATGGTAACTTCAATCAGGATCAAAATGGTAATAGAAACAGAAATTTTGAACATCAGCAGAACAGGAACAACTGGGATAACCATGGGCAATATAACAGGAAAAACAATCATAGAGGCAACTATTCAGGAAATGGCATTCCACCTCAATGAAGGTCCACAGTTTTGGGGCGAGGAAATACAAGTGCAGGACCCCCAATTTACATCTATAATTAGACAATAATAACAGTGTTAACAATGTGGCACAGGTATCTGAAGTTGAACAGAAGGAATATCAGTTTTCACATTTATGTTTTGATCAAACGTTTTGGAATACTATGTTTAATTACAATGATGTTGGTACTCACCACAAACCAGAATGTGAGAGTAATGAGAATTTTGATGTAGTATGTAATAATGATTTCTTCTCTTCGACAAAAAACTAAGTTATCGATGTACGTAAAAGAGATGATGACTGTATTGGATCTGAATTAGCTGGTATTTTTTATGCAGATGTGAATGAGTGATGTGAAATAACTGAGGTTGGTAAGTCTGAGACTGCTAGCTTATTGCGAATGAATGTAGATGAGGTTTGTGACTTTGATGGAGATGTGACTTGTGTTGTTAATGATGTTGTTGATGAAGTAATTTTGGAAGAATATGATGATGATGATGATGATGATGACGATGATGATGAGTATCAGGAATTTGTGGAGTTTAAGAATAATGAAGCTTAAGGGTTATTTGTGAATGCAGGTAAGGTAAGTGATGTATGTGATGATATAAGTGAGAGTAATGGAATACCAGTCCAATCAAAGCAGTTTTTCATTTATGTCATACAGAGCAATTATGAAAACAGTAAAGGGAGTTATCTGTAAGCCTAGAGAATAAATGTGAAAACTTTTGGAAGTTTGTTTGGGACCAGATTGATGATAACATAGATAAATGTACATTCTGGAATAAGTTAGCTGTGGTTAGTCAAAATTTGTATCCAGACTGGTGGAATGAAGTGAAAGAAAGTTTAAGTAGGAAGGGTAATTTTGACAGTAATGTATTTTGTGATCCTTCTGTAATAAGTGATATTAGTTGTGCTATGGAATCCATTCAGTGTGTTCAATGTTTACCTGACAACACGAGTAACCAAAGTAATGCCATGATACCAGTAAAGTTGGTAAAACCCTGCAAAAACCATGTTGATGTATCATTTGATGTGAGTTGATGTTCGGGTTGGTTACACCAAACAACACCAATTTAACAGTAGTTCGTTTATTCGCCCTAACACATCAGAGGCTCACAAAGAACTGACATGGTGGAACAGCCCAAAGACAATGCTCAGCGTCCAAAGATGATGCTTGGAGTCTAGAGGCAACCGTAAATTGAAGCTGGTGTCGACCTCATCGGCGCCACATAGCTCCCCCACCTCCCCCGCCGTACGGAGTACTCTTGAAAGGCCGGGGGGGGGGGGGAGGGTGACTAAGGCATTGGCATCAGGGGTGGTCTGTGGGAGATGGACCACGGTCAGCTTGACAGCGTTGTTGGGGAGCTGCGTGAGTAGATGTCGCGAAGGAACGTTCGGCCATCAAACCTGGAAGACATTGAAGCACGCCGGCATCGTACTGGGCATGCTGGTCATGCAGCGACAGGTAGGCTGGCAGTTTGTGGGTGGAACGGAGCGACGACGATGATGTCTCTGGTGGGCATGGCGAACACACGAAGCATGTCCAGGTCGATGTCAGGTGAGAGGGGAACACATTTCACCAGGTGGCAGGAAATGGCGGAGGTTGTGTCATGAGCACTGGATGAAGGGAAACACATGATGAACAGTGTACAATCACATAGTATTACTGAGATATCGTGGATTATGTTCAGGGGGACAGGCACAAACACCTCGAGCGTGGGCATGGCTCTGAGCACTATGGGACTCAACATCTTAGGTCATAAGTCCCCTAGAACTTAGAACTACTTAAACCTAACTAACCGAAGGACATCAAACACACACCCATGCCCGAGGCAGGATTCGAACCTGCGACCGTAGCAGTCCCGCGGTTCCGGACTGCAGCGCCAGAACCGCTAGACCACCGCGGCCGGCCGAGCGTGGGCATGTTCAAGATGGGGTGGGGGAGGGGGGGCGTGAGAAACCTCGACAGGGCGAGGCAGACGACGGTGGAGAGGTCGAAGGGACCGGTTAAGGGCCCGGCGGCGAGGGCGTGATCATAGGTAAGCTCGACGTGGGGAGCATGTGGTCACTCCACGGAGTGCGTGAGACCGGAGTAGGGGGCGAGGTCAGAGGAGAGCTTGACGATTGGAACTGGAAGTCACTCGATCAGGTGTGTAAGTCCAACGTGGAGGGAGCGGTCGGAGCTTTCGTGAGCCACAATAGTGAGTGGTGTGGTCCTGGCCTGATGGGGGGTAGAAGAAGGCTCAACATGAGCAGGCTTAAGTCTGTTGAGAGAGACTGTGACAGCTGAATCTGTCATCTGGATGTCAAAGGTGTTGGCTGAGCACTGGAGAACTCGGTACCGGCCGGTATATGGAGGTTGGAGGGGAGCACGGACAGTGTCATCTCGGAGCATGATGTACTCGCAATTGTCCAGAGATTTCGGGACGTGAACGCTAGGGCGGGAATGGCTGGCAGGCGGAGGGATGTGGAGGCTGATGAAGTGGCGTCTGATGTGGTCCACAAAGGAAGGTAAGTCAGACTGAGGGAGAGAAGCAGAAGGGCTCACGAGTTCACCAGGGAGAACAATGTTCTGGCCGTATACGAACTCGGCTATTGTGCCTTTGAGGTCTTCCTTATAGATCACACGAATGCCAAGTAGCACAAGGGGAAGGGCCTCCGTCCATAGAGAGTCGTGGCGTCGAAGAGCCGCCTTGAGAGTGTGGTGCCAGCGCTCGACTAGCCCGTTACTTTGCGGATGATATGCTGTGGTATGGATGCGCCGGATGCTTCAAATGTTACAAATCCTGTTGAACAGGGCCGACTCAAATTGTCTGCCTTAGTCAGTCGTGATGATAGCTGGACATGTGAAACGCGATACCCATGACTCGACGAAAGCTCGAGCAACAGTTTCTGCCGTAATATTGGGGAGGGGGGCAGCCTCAACCCAGTGAGTTTTTCGGTCGATAGACAAGAGAACATAACGAGAGCCGTTAGAGTAAAGGGGGAGAGAAGGCTGACAATGTCAATGTGGATATGCTGGAAACACCCAGGAGGGATCGAAAAGGAGCCGAGGGGGGATGAAGTGTGCTTGTGTACTTCGCAGCGTTGGCACGCGACGCAGGAGCGTGCCCATTGCTGGTAGTCCTTGTTGACATTTCTCCACACAAAGCGCTCTGCTTTGAGGCGGGCGGACGCATGAACACCGGGGTGGGCTAAATTGTGCAATGCGTTGAAGACAGCTTGACGGAGCATGGTTGGGATGAGGGGGCGTAACGTGCCCATACTGTCGTCGCACCAGATCTCACCAGAGAAGGTGGTGCGGACGAAGTGTAGTGAAGAAGTAGAGTCTGAAATCAGGTTTTGTGTTTCCTCGTCGACAGGTTGGAGGTTAGGCAGTTCAGAGAGGTCTAACAGTGAATGGACGGCGTCGACTCGTGAAGGGAAATCAGCAACTACACTCCTGGAAATTGAAATAAGAACACCGTGAATTCATTGTCCCAGGAAGGGGAAACTTTATTGACACATTCCTGGGGTCAGATACATCACATGATCACACTGACAGAACCACAGGCACATAGACACAGGCAACAGAGCATGCACAATGTCGACACTAGTACAGTGTATATCCACCTTTCGCAGCAATGCAGGCTGCTATTCTCCCATGGAGACGATCGTAGAGATGCTGGAAGTAGTCCTGTGGAACGGCTTGCCATGCCATTTCCACCTGGCGCCTCAGTTGGACCAGCGTTCGTGCTGGACGTGCAGACCGCGTGAGACGACGCTTCATCCAGTCCCAAACATGCTCAATGGGGGACAGATCCGGAGATCTTGCTGGCCAGGGTAGTTGACTTACACCTTCTAGAGCACGTTGGGTGGCACGGGATACATGCGGACGTGCATTGTCCTGTTGGAACAGCAAGTTCCCTTGCCGGTCTAGGAATGGTAGAACGATGGGTTCGATGACGGTTTGGATGTACCGTGCACTATTCAGTGTCCCCTCGACGATCACCAGTGGTGTACGGCCAGTGTAGGAGATCGCTCCCCACACCATGATGCCGGGTGTTGGCCCTGTGTGCCTCGGTCGTATGCAGTCCTGATTGTGGCGCTCACCTGCACGGCGCCAAACACGCATACGACCATCATTGGCACCAAGGCAGAAGCGACTCTCATCGCTGAAGACGACACGTCTCCATTCGTCCCTCCATTCACGCCTGTCGCGACACCACTGGAGGCGGGCTGCACGATGTTGGGGCGTGAGCGGAAGACGGCCTAACGGTGTGCGGGACCGTAGCCCAGCTTCATGGAGACGGTTGCGAATGGTCCTCGCCGATACCCCAGGAGCAACAGTGTCCCTAATTTGCTGGGAAGTGGCGGTGCGCTCCCCTACGGCACTGCGTAGGATCCTACGGTCTTGGCGTGCATCCGTGCGTCGCTGCGGTCCGGTCCCAGGTCGACGGGCACGTGCACCTTCCGCCGACCACTGGCGACAACATCGATGTACTGTGGAGACCTCACGCCCCACGTGTTGAGCAATTCGGCGGTACGTCCACCCGGCCTCCCACATGCCCACTATACGCCCTCGCTCAAAGTCTGTCAACTGCACATACGGTTCACGTCCACGCTGTCGCGGCATGCTACCAGTGTTAAAGACTGCGATGGAGCTCCGTATGCCACGGCAAACTGGCTGACACTGACGGCGGCGGTGCACAAATGCTGCGCAGCTAGCGCCATTCGACGGCCAACACCGCGGGTCCTGGTGTGTCCGCTGTGCCGTGCGTGTGATCATTGCTTGTACAGCCATCTCGCAGTGTCCGGAGCAAGTATGGTGGGTCTGACACACCGGTGTCAATGTGTTCTTTTTTCCATTTCCAGGAGTGTATATTGTCAGCACCCTTTATGTGTCTGACATTGGTGGTGAACTGAGATATGAAGTCCATGTATCTGAAGCGGCGAGGAGGCGGGTCAGCTGGCGGGTTTGTAATGGCCACAGCCAGGGGTTTGTGGTCCGTTAAAACATAGAAAGGGCATCCCTCAACATCTATCTTAAAATGCTTAATCACTTCGTAGACCGCAAGCAACTCCCTGTCAATGCACAACGGAATATTTCCGTTGTGCGTTGGTGAGCTTGCACGAGAAGAACTGCAGAGGCGAAGTTTGGCCGTCGATTGTCTGGCTAAGGTCCACGCCAATGGCAGTATCGCTCATGTCTGTGGTGATTAAAAGCTGCGCATTGGGATGAGGATGTGCGATGGTGCATGCCTCGGCAAGAAGATTTTTGAGGGCAGTGAGTCAGTCATAGCCGGGGTCCGTGGATCGGGCTGAGATCAAGAAGTGTTGGTGCCTGCCAAGGCATCCGTCAGTGGAGCCTGAATCTCCGCAGCCCGAGGTAGATGTCAACAATAATAATTAACCGTCCCCAGAAAGCGCCGGAGCTCTTTGAATGACGAAGGTCTGGGTAGGCTTAGTATTGTTTGTACTTTCTCAGGGGGCGGCGAAATGCCGTCGGCAGAGACCCAAAAACCAAGAAAAGTGACAGCGGGTTGATGTAGCTGCAATTTGTCCTGGTTGGTCTCGATGGCTGCTGCCGCGAGAGTGTTCATAACAGTGTTGTCCTCGACGGAGGAGCTGTACACAAGAATGTCATCAAGATATCCAAAGCAGAATTTTAGGTCGAATAGCACTTCGTTGATGAAGCGTTGCCAGGTCTGGGTTGCATTTTTCTGATTGCTAGACTGTGAGATGTTTGCATTTCTTTCGTGGCCGCAATCGGCTTCACATATGCCGCCTCATGTCTTACCTCCGCTGCACCCATCTCTCCAGCTGTAAGTTATATCGCCGCACAAAGCAAACAGGGTAACGTACTGCTGCTCCGGCATTGTCAGGGCGTACAGATCTCAATCTCCACTTGCTCTCAGCTGCACTTATGTAGTGAAAGCCCAGTAGATTTAATCAGTAAAAGTCTGCTCAGCGTCAGATCAATTCAGATTGCGTTATCCACATTTTTAGGGCCAGAGTACTTGACTCACTTCTGCCACCCAGGACCATTGTCCATTGTTCTCTTAAACCAACTGTTAGTTGTTTACAGTATTCAACCAATAACTTGTTTAGCATAATTTATGTCTGTCTTTGTTTTGGGAAAATAGATGTTGTTAGTAAACTAAATTTTGCATACATTCTCAATCATTTTATATAGTCCCCACAGTGTTAACTTTCAACAAGTAAATCTGAAGACAAGACAACACATTGACTAGAAGAATGGAATGCGCTGAAATAAGGACCTTCGTTCTGACGATAGCCTTCACTGCACGGTTCATTTTCCATCAGACAACCCGTGCCACACCTGACATGAAAACCGAATCGGTTCTTCATATTAACGACTCAAACCATGGCCAGATCTTATCCGACGTATGAAAATATTGGCATTACCACTTCGTCATACCTGGAATAATTTTTCGAGTTCGTGTCCGATAATTCTGTATGATATACTGGAGTCGGGACATGCTGATATTTTATCACACTTCCTGGCATATTACTCCAAACGCAGCTTCATTAACTTTAGGAACGAATTATGACGGATAAAGAATAAGATTTGAACAGTTTCCTCCCCTTCTAAACAGTGTTCATTTCCAGGTTGTTCATAATTTTAGTACATATCCAGGACTGATTTTTGATACTGAGATCAGTATTACGGGCTTTTTCTTCTTTTACTTATATCCTTGGATGTAGGGAATGATGTACTTGGTCGAAGCTCACTGCCGTCGTTTCGTGAGGTTAGGCTTGAATTACAAATACCTGCAGGCGTTCGGCTGTACATTATTCTTTCAATTTGCCCTATCCATGTCGATTTTTGAGCTGCATTTCTTCCTCCACCACTTTACTCTCTCTCAGAACGAATGGCTTCTTTTCTTCCCACGCAGTCAAACTGAAAATGATGAGAAACAATGTATCCGTACGTCTCTGTGAAGGCTGCTTGACTTCAGTGTCAGCTGTAAATACTGCAAAGCAAAGTATGCGTTTGTCTCTGTGTCGTTGCTAAACTTAAGTATTAGCCGTTGTTTAAGATAGAACACATTCACGCTGCCTGGTGAGAAATGTCGCTATTCCTATATCTTGAGCGGAGCGACTACAGTATTGCTTACATCCATCGTATCCGCTCCCTCATTCACGACACTGCCGATATTTATAGACAGACCGAGTATTTTCAGTATCGTTTATATGAGCAGCAATATGCTGCGACTGCTGTTTGAGCACGTAGAGCATCTCGAGAACGTTCCAGAGTGGCAGCGCGTTGACAAACCTATCGACAGGCCGTCATATTTCGGGACTTGCGCACGGGGCACTTCCAAGAAACTATTGCTGTGATACGTGTCCTCTAAAAACAGCTGCACCCTACAAGACTGGTTTCGTCAAGTAGTCACATCAGTAGCTTTTTGTAGCACACCAGAAAAAGTAGCGAAATGCAGGCAGGGCTGTAGAAGATCGATGACTGGTGCAGGAACTGGCAGTTCAGTCTCAGCATAAATAAATGTGACGTATTGCGCATATATGGGCGGAAAAAACGTTCAGTGTTAACACGGTTGGCTGTTAATCACTGGAACCAACCACAATCGTCAAATACAGTGCCTGAGTAGAAAAATGTGAAGTACCCAGGTAGAGAGCAGGAAACTTCACGGATTGAGAGGGTATGCGATGTTATTTCAGTGACTAAAATATCGAGTCAAGTTTAGTTAGAACTTGGCAGTATGAACCCACTTATCAACAGGACGTGTTGCACTTCCTTTTTCCTGGATGCAGGCACAGATTTTGGCGATCTATCTGTTAATAAATATGAAACCAGTCGCTTTTTTACGATTTATTCAACCATGAACATGTTTTCGAGCCACTGCAGGCTCAGACTCAGATGGAGGTGTTACAAGAACATTATTTGTGGGCCAAGCGTAGCTAGATGCAGTGCTGGTGAGTACACTGCCTTGTGGTATCCGTAACAGCTCTCTTCCTATAACGTACATTATTGAGCTACGTACACAAATATACATAGTATTTAGCTATACTCGGTTTACTTCCTGTGAATCAGTGTATTGGTGTGTGTAGCTAAATACGGTGTATATTTGTGCACATAGCTTAATAATTTACGTTTTAGGAAGAGATCTGATACGGATACCACAAGGAAGTGCACTCACCAGCACTGCATCTAGCTACGCTTGGCCTACAACATAATGTTCTTGTAACACCTCCCTCTGATGGTGAGCCTGTAGTGGCTCGAAAAAGTGTTCACGGTTGAATAAATCGTAAAAAAGCGACTGGTTTCGTACTTTCAGCAGATAAATCGCTAATTTCAATCACAGCCGCAGTTCGTCATCCACAATGGATATACTGAAAACGCACAGATTTTTTTGGGTAGAGTGTCATAAAGCCGTTCTATCCTCTCTTTAGACAAGCTGGCTCACAACTGTTTTAACTGGTCCTTGGCAACATGGGTAGTAATACCGGGACAGAGTTGATATCTGACCTGTTCTCACACATGTTCTATCGATGGCGAATCTGGAGATCTGGTGGCCATGAGAATACCTCAAAATCACGCTGACAGTCCATAGAGACACGTGCCATGTACTGATGAACATCGTCTAGTCGAAAAATGGCGCCAAGGTACTGTTGCATGAGAGGTGACACATGAGGGCGTAGGACGTCCATGACATACTGTTGTGCAATCAGAGTTCCCTCCGTTACTAACACCTTGACCTGAAGCCGGCCGTTGTGACCGAGCAGTTCTAGGCGCTTCAGTGGGGAACCGCGCGACCGCTACGGTCGCAGGTTCGAGTCCTGCCTAGAGCATGGATGTGTGTGATGTCCTTAGGTTTGTTAGCTTTAAGTAGTTCTCTAAGCTCTAGGGGACTGGTGACCTCAGATGTTAAGTCCCATAGTGCTCAGAGCCATTTGAACCTTGACCTGAAGTCATAAGCGATGGCCGCCCACGCCTTGACGCCGACGATGGTCTTTCGAGGTAGTGGAGAACCGCTTAACACAATGCGACGCTATTCATCAGCAGTCATGCTTCCTGGTCACGACACCACTCTAAGCGTTGCCACGTGTGTTGTGATGTCGACAGCAGCCTACCCATTGGACGGTGTTTCCCTTGTCCTGCTGCTGCTGGTCTCTGGCCAATGACGCGGCATAGCACGGATTGATGGAGGGAGTCCATTAACTGTCGTCAAGTGACAGGCCCAAATCTGAAAGGATTTCGATGTTCTTGATGCACAGTATGGCAGTCCACCCTTGTGACAGACGTCGTCGACTGGAACTTTGACGACGAGTATGTCTGCCTCCACGTTCCCATGCAGTTCAACGGCGGGTCACTGTCACATCCAAGTGCCGCACGAATCTGGATACCGCACGATTCGATTAGCCTGCCAAGTGGAGACGCACAGTGAAGCCGCTGAATTATTATGAAAAATAAAGTTTTCCCTATTTTGTGTGGCGCTCTTTAGCGGTTATTGAAAATAAATTTTGATAAGAGGAAATTAACTGGAGTGCCGTTAATTAAAAGAAGCAGCCAAGTAAAAAAAGTTTAAATTATCAGATGGTCCAGATAAATTTGCCACTAAGAGAAATAATTATTAATTCAAGATTTTGTCTAGCCTGCTTTGATACGGTGGAGTGGACTGACCTCGCACATCGTTTGTTGGCACAGTACTGCTGTCTGAAAACTGCGTTTACAGATTCGCTTAACAGATCTCTGGGACGCACGAGTGGCTGCTACAAATTGGAACATCGATGATGTTTAGCAGTGGCCAGCAAACGGTATGTCAGCAGTCTTGCAGTTCTCCTAGCTGATTCGAGAGACTTCGGCGCGCTCCTTTCCGGTGCGGCTGATTGCACAAAATTTGATTGTTGATGCCGCTTGTGCTGCGTCTGATGCAAATTTGCCAATTAAAAATACAATTGCTCTCTTTCGCTAATTTTAACGTCTGTAGGCTCTCTCACATTTAAGAATTAATTACAGTTTTGCATTATAAGACAATTTAAAGATAATACAGGGAATTAATACAAAAATACAGCGTTTCTTACATCTCCGTGTCCCTGACAGTGATCACTCAACACCTGACGCCGTCCACGCTCCTTATGAACGCTATGAAGTTTTGTTTGACAATTTCTCAACTGGGTCCGCCACCAAGAAGAATTAATAGATGATTCAATGACCAGCAAGTTCTTTTACGGGTTCGCTTGGTATGGGCAAGAGTGTCAGAGGCGGAAGCTGAAAGAAAGACGTTTTGTTTCAGGAAAAGATTTACTCCTAAAATTTCGAAAGCCACATTTCAAAAAAGCGAGAAGAAACATATTACGTCCCCCACATACACTCCTGGAAATGGAAAAAAGAACACATTGACACCGGTGTGTCAGACTCACCATACTTGCTCCGGACACTGCGAGAGGACTGTACAAGCAATGATCACACGCACGGCACAGCGGACACACCAGGAACCGCGGTGTTGGCCGTCGAATGGCGCTAGCTGCGCAGCATTTGTGCACCGCCGCCGTCAGTGTCAGCCAGTTTGCCGTGGCATACGGAGCTCCATCGCAGTCTTTAACACTGGTAGCATGCCGCGACAGCGTGGACGTGAACCGTATGTGCAGTTGGCGGACTTTGAGCGAGGGCGTATAGTGGGCATGCGGAAGGCCGGGTGGACGTACCGCCGAATTGCTCAACACGTGGGGCGTGAGGTCTCCACAGTACATCGATGTTGTCGCCAGTGGTCGGCGGAAGGTGCACGTGCCCGTCGATCTGGGACCGGACCGCAGCGACGCACGGATGCACGCCAAGACCGTAGGATCCTACGCAGTGCCGTAGGGGACAGCACCGCCACTTCCCAGCAAATTAGGGACACTGTTGCTCCTGGGGTATCGGCGAGGACCATTCGCAACCGTCTCCATGAAGCTGGGCTACGGTCCCGCACACCGTTAGGCCGTCTTCCGCTCACGCCCCAACATCGTGCAGCCCGCCTCCAGTGGTGTCGCGACAGGCGTGAATGGAGGGACGAATGGAGACGTGTCGTCTTCAGCGATGAGAGTCGCTTCTGCCTTGGTGCCAATGATGGTCGTATGCGTGTTTGGCGCCGTGCAGGTGAGCGCCACAATCAGGACTGCATACGACCGAGACACACAGGGCCAACACCCGGCATCATGGTGTGGGGAGCGATCTCCTACACTGGCCGTACACCACTGGTGATCGTCGAGGGGACACTGAATAGTGCACGGTACATCCAAACCGTCATCGAACCCATCGTTCTACCATTCCTAGACCGGCAAGGGAACTTGCTGTTCCAACAGGACAATGCACGTCCGCATGTATCCCGTGCCACCCAACGTGCTCTAGAAGGTGTAAGTCAACTACCCTGGCCAGCAAGATCTCCGGATCTGTCCCCCATTGGGCATGTTTGGGACTGGATGAAGCGTCGTCTCACGCGGTCTGCACGTCCAGCACGAACGCTGGTCCAACTGAGGCGCCAGGTGGAAATGGCATGGCAAGCCGTTCCACAGGACTACATCCAGCATCTCTACGATCGTCTCCATGGGAGAATAGCAGCCTGCATTGCTGCGAAAGGTGGATATACACTGTACTAGTGCCGACATTGTGCATGCTCTGTTGCCTGTGTCTATGTGCCTGTGGTTCTGTCAGTGTGATCATGTGATGTATCTGACCCCAGGAATGTGTCAATAAAGTTTCCCCTTCCTGGGACAATGAATTCACGGTGTTCTTATTTCAATTTCCAGGAGTGTATATAAACGATTTAGGCGACAATCTGAGAAGTCCTCTTAGACTGTTTGCAGATGATCCTGTCATTTACCGTCTTGTAAAGTCGTCGGATGATCAAAACCAAATGCAAAATGATATCTGCATGGTGCGAAAGGTAGCAATTAACTCTAAATACTAGAAAGTGTGAAGACATCTACACGGTACTAAAAGGAACCCGCTCAATTTTAATTACACGATAAATCACACAAATCTAAAGGCTGTGAATTCAATGAAATACTTACGGATTGCTGTTACAAATAACTTATCTTGGTACGATCCCATATAAAATGTTGTGGAGAAAGTGAACCAAAGGCAGTGATTTTTTTGGCTGAACACTTAAAAAATGCAACAGATCTAAAAAAAAAAAAAAAGCATCAGATCTACTACGCTTGTCCGTCCTCTTCTGGAGTATTGCTGCGAGGAGTGGGATCTGCATCAGATAGGATTGACGGAGGACATCGAGAAAGTTCAAAGAAGGGAAGCACAGTTTGCATTATCGCGAAATAGGAGAGAGTGTCATGGATATGATAAGCGAATCGGGGAGGAAATCATTAAAACAAAAGCGTTTTTCGCTGCGGCAGGATCTTTCAATCACCACCTTTCTCCACAGAATGCGAAAATATTTTGTTGGCGCCCGCCTACGTACTGAGAAATGATAAACATAATAAAATACGGGAAATCAGAGTTCGCTTGGGAAGATTTAAGTGTTCGTATTTCTCGCGCGCTGTTCGAGGGTGGACAAAATAATAGTACATGAAATACCTGCCGTCACACACTGTAAACTAGTTTGCAAGGTGCAGATAAAGCTGTAGGGTACTAAGGTGACCTGTACAGGTCAATTCATGGTGCGTAAGAAACTATGCGTCTTGCTTGCGCCACTCAACGCTTCCTTTGCATATAGCGCTTTCATTTTGCCCTGTTTCAATAAAGTATGAAAATGTGTTTCGCCTGCAATCGACTTTTCGTTGAGATACCTTGACGTAACTTCGGAGATTGTCCTTATTATTCTCAGAGAGTCTTCTTTATACAGAATTGTGAGGTGGTTGCGTAATGTACCAGAGCTGAGTGTTACATCCTTTTACTATATCACTATATCACAGGAGTGGTCTTGATTAGTTTTTGAGTTTCCCAGGTGCAGTAGATCAGGCCATCGAATTCAGCGCCACCAATGAAGTCGACGTTCCAAATCGCGGATGTTTTCATTTGTGGCAGTCTCGTTCTTGGCGTTAAACGAGCGTGCTGCGTCCTTCAGTCATTCTCGTAACTCCTGTACTCGAGTGAGGGTATGCCGCTATTATCTTGGGTATTCCCATTCTGGATGCTGAGCCGTCCAAAGGCCTTCTTCTTTGCAGTTTGCTGATATGAGTACCAGTCTGCAGTCTCAAGAGAGCTGAAACTCTCAGCTCTCTGAGACTGCAGATGTGTGTGCAAGTTGCGTTTGCATGAGCGTGTATGTGTGCGTGTGTGTATGTGTGCCTACTGCTGACAAAGGCCTTAATGGCCAAAAACTATAATTGTGTGAATCTTTTTGTTGTGCCTATCGCGACTCGGCATCTCCGCTATATGGTGAGTAGCATCTTTCCTTCTCTGGCATTGTTACATTCCATCCTGGATTTTCCATTGTTTGACTGACAAAACAACAACTCAACACCTAACTCACAACCTCGCTGCATTGCCTTATATGGAATTTTAACAATAGCTTCCAAAATTAAGCCATATGAATTTTGTATGGTTTTGATGTTACAAATAAAATTTACAAAACGTAAAGAAACTGATGTTACAGCTGAATAAGGTGTAAAATACAATATTCTGTGATAATCTTTTATAGTAATATCTTTAGTTTTCCATAAGAAAATCATTCTGAACTTTAATTACAATAATGTCTCTCATATTATTTTTAATTACGTAATTAATTACAGTTTGTATTTGGTTACTAACATTTAATGGTAGTACAGAGCTCATGCTTTATCTGATTAAATACATAGAATGTACAAATAAGACCACAAATTCTGAAAACTGAAAAACTGGGAGATGTAAACAATTGGAAAGTTAATTAGAAATGTAATTACAAAGAATATTAATTACAGAGGAAGACATAAAAATAAATAACAAATGAAAATACATTGCTTGGTAATAACTTTTAAGCTGTTTCTCAAGATAGTGAGGTCTAAGGTTACTGAAATTTTAGATTGCAATTTTGTTAATTAGAAGCATTGATTTTTCATGCTAACATCTCTGCAGTCTGTAGTAAATGTAAATGTCATGTGACTAGGGCCTCCCATTGGGTAGACCATTCACTGGGTGCAAGTCTTTAGCTTTGAAGCCAATTCGGCAACTTGCGTGTCAATGAGGATGAAATGATGATTAGGACAACAAAACCAGACCCTGAGTGGAGAAAATCCCCGACCCAGCCAGGAATCAAACCCAGGCCCTTAGGATTGACATTCTGTTGCACTGCCCACTCAGCTACCGGGGGTGGACAGTCTCTAGTTATTTGTTTCTAATGACTTATTACTTCAGTTCCTTGATTAGTTACTTAATTTAGTATATGTACATAATTTTATCAATGACAACAATCCACCGATAATTATGACAGTGCAATAAACTAGGCCTTAGGAAACACTGAATTTTCTCATAACTATCCAGATGCATTTAAAATGGTGGTATTGGACATTTCATATGAGTCCTGGGGGAGGCTGTACCATTATAGTATAATCTTCAAGGCATAGACCTTTGATACAGAAAAATAGAACCATGTGCTAACTGTTCTGTCTGGAGGCCCAAGTAGGTACCCAATTTTCTGGATATGATGCCAAATTCTCTTTGTAGTTCACTCTTTTTAGCAGCCATCAGAC
Source organism: Schistocerca nitens (assembly GCF_023898315.1). Lineage (NCBI taxonomy): Eukaryota > Metazoa > Arthropoda > Insecta > Orthoptera > Acrididae > Schistocerca > Schistocerca nitens. Next base: position 857,787,949 of record NC_064615.1, read on the forward strand.
CATCATCCACATGTAATGTCAAGATTAATGGGTTTTTTGTGCCCTGATTGGTGAATAGGTATAGGTCTGTGTATGTTGGCTGGAATCCAAATCTGAATAGAAACTGCTGTGAAACGTTTCTTCCAACACCTAGAAGCTTGTTTCAGAATATATAAGCTTTGATTCAATTTACACACATGCTTAGTACCATCTTTGAAACCTTTTGGTTGATTCATATAAATGTCTTCTGATAACTTCCCATAAAAAAAATCAGTTTGGATATCAAATTGTTCAAGACACTTGTTTCTGAATGCTGCAATGGTTAAAAAAAATATGAACTGAGTCAGATCTGGTCATTGGACTATAACTGTCCGGATAATCTACACCTACAACTAACCTGAAACCTCTAGCCACAAGTCTAGCCTTGAAATGTAGAGCATCATTATTGTTAGAATACTTGATTTTGTACACCAAACAGTTAGCAATGATTTGATGAAGTGCTGGTGAATCCAGTAACGTCCAGGTTTTGTTAACTTTGTAATGGGACACCCTCCTCTAACATTACCTCTTTTTAATAGAAATAATCAATACCAAAATATTTTTGAATCTTGTATAGGTTAAAATTATCTCAGCTGTTTCAGTAAAAGAATTTCATATGATTTGTACACATACTATATTTCATGCTAAAATGTATAAAAAGAAATTACTTTATTACAATCATTTTGTGTTCATTCTGTGTATACAGTTAAAATTACTTTTCTTTTGGAAACATTTGGAATTGTGAAATATCTGAAATACTTGAAATTCCTATAATTAATTGCACAATCTGATGATATTTATTAAATTTATTTCTGGACTTACTTACAAAATAATGATATAACTTGATGAAGATCTTCTTTTTTCATGAAAGTTTGTAAACTATTTTTGTTTTGTAAACACTTTGGAATAGTGTTAGTACTGCGAAATATAGTAGTAGTGAGCATGCGTCTGATGGAATCAGACGTGTTTTTAATTTTGGCAATGACAAATGTAATTTTTGGTTTTATGAAGTGGAAATTGTACAACAAGTGTGATATAGATGAATGTGACATAATAAAAAAAGGGGCAAACAGAAATTACACAACATGCTTACTTAATATTTATTGTATCATCTGGAACCTACACAGTTAAAAAATTTCATCCTCAAGAATCTACCCCTAGATGTGATGAACTGCAGCCAACTATAAGAAAAGAAGATGAGTAACAAAGTTTATTTGTATATCTTACTTCTCTTGAAGCTTATGAAATGAATCTATTATTATGAAAAGAATGAAAATCAACTGCTAATGTGAGGGAAGGTAAGATTACAATTGTGGGCGTCATCCGGGATCAGTTGACTGTCAATGAATTTTTGTCTGTTGCAGAAGAAGAAGGGGCAGAGATTTGCGTCAATTGCAGTTTATCTGAAATTCCAATCACTCGAAGAAAGAAGACTGAGAGCTGCCCGACAAAGTTGTATCAACAGGACGAGGTTCTACCAATGCTGATGGACAGGATCAATTGAAAGAGGGCTTTACAACTACGACAAGGGACATCAAAAAGTAAAGATATGTACAAAATAGTTGTGAAATTAATTTTTTTTTGTGGACTTGTGTGATTGCTAGGAAAACGACTAGAGATGAGGATAGTATTGATATAGAAGTGAAAGCCATAGGACCCAACCAGGACATGTTTGAACCAACTGAAAGCCTAGTCAGCAAAGAAACATTAAAAACTGATATTTTGTAGACACTTTTGACAAAACTAGAGGAAATGAAGACAGATAACAGTAGCAAATTTAATGCAGTTAATGAGCAGTTAACTGAAATAGGGATGGACAATGATAGCAAATTTACTGCACTACAAGGACAATTACATAACCGAAAAACTGAACACAATAGTAAAATGGACAAGGTACAATACCAAATAGACCAACATAGTAATCAGGTTCCAGAGCAAAAAAGAGGGTTGCCAGAGGGATTAAAAAATGTGAATAAAAAAACTGATGTCTTAGAAAATAAATTTATTGTTTTGGAAAATGAGTTCATTGCTGAGTCTGCAAATCAGAAGAAGAATGTTAATGATATCAGAGTTGAATAGAAGGCCGTAGCGGAAAAAATGGAACAGAACTTTAGATCAAAACATTTTAAATGTTGAAAACAGTATGCAAACTAATTTAAATGTTTTAGATAAAAAAATTCAGCAGTTCAGGAAAATTGTATTCACAAAAATCTGTATTCAAACAAAGCTACCATAGGTTACTGTTTAATTCTTTAATAATATTCACTAGATATCCCCTAGCAGTTTATTGTAGGTCACTGTTTTTTTTCCTTAGTATTCACTAGATGGCTCCTAACAGGAAAATAAGCACCAGATCTAGCTTCTACCACACATTTTTATTGTTTCTCATTGTTGAATGTCCTTTCTGCCAACTAGAGTGTAGCTGTTAACCTTGTGAGGCAGTAGTCTCCTTAAGTTTCTTATACTAAATCACATATTAGCTAGATGGATAGGGACTGTGTCTGCTGTGTGCAGATGCAAGAGTTGGCCACAGTCCAAACACAGCTGGAAACTTTGATGGTCACAGTCAACAGGTTCCAGAGTGCCACCTTGAGGTGTGGTGGGGATGGGGTGCCTGGGGGGGGGGGGGGGGGGGATGTCACAGCTCTCTCTCACTGAGCCGACCTCAGGAGGAACTGAGCTGGCCTGCACACACTCACCTCAGTGCGGGTGGCAGACCGTGTCGAGGTCTTGAGCCTCAAGGCGAAGGCTGCATGGGGTACGCAGGCTCCTGCCAAATCCCATGCACTTTGCTAATAGATTCAGTGTGCTATCTGATGCTGGGGGGGGGGGGGGGAGACTGAGCCAGATTAGAATGCACCTTCTGCTATGACAGTGACCGCTCCTTCAGCAAGGTCTGGACAGGAACATGGGAATAGGACATTTTTAGTTATTGGGAGCTCCAATATTAGCCGGGTCATGGATCCCTTCAGGAACATAGCGGCTAGGGAGAGGAAGTGAATTATTATTACACGTGGCTATTCACACAATGCTGGGTTTATGACTCCACTGAGTAGACGCGTTGTTTCAGTTGGTGCCAATGCAGGTATCACGGCATTGTTCTGCTGGAGATCTGTCTGGATGAGGGGCTGCTCTGTCTGCCCTGTATGGCAGTGGGCCTGTCCAGCAAGATTTACTGAGGGATGGGCTTGCTGCCAGTTGCTTCCAACTCCCAACATGCTGTTTGCACGAGCTAAGAACCATAAAAATACCTCATGCTTTTAGTGCCCCACCCGGCTCCATCAAAGTCTGCTCAGACCATTAACTTTCTAGAGGCCCACTTAAGGTGCATCAGGTTGTAACAAAATCTTTAATAATTTTCCATACACGAAAAATAGGTGAGAAAGTAACTTGTCCTACCTTATTATTATAAATATTTTGATTTCCAAGTTGCCTAATTCAGCAGATCTTCGTTCTTTAAATATTTACATCTACTGGCAGTATTATGTGTTGTTGATGTTGTGGTCTTCAGTCTGAGTACTGATTTCATGCAGCTCCCAATGCTACTCTTTCATGTGCCAATTTCTTCATCTCCAAATAACTACTGCAAACTACATCATTTGAACCTGCTTACTGCATTTATTTCTTGGTCTCCCTGTATGATTTTTATCCCTACACTTCCCACCAATGCTAAATTTGTGATCCCTTGATGTCTCAGAATGTGTCCTGACAACCGATCCATTCTCCTAGTCAGGTTGTGCTACAAACTACTTTTCTACTCAACTCTATTCAGTATCTCCTAATTATTTACATGATCTACCCATCTAATCTTCAGCATTGTTCTGTAGCACAACATTTCAAAAGCTTCTATTCTATTTTTATCTCAACTGTTAACATCCATGTTTCACTTTAATACATGGCTACACTGTACAGAAATACCAAGGTTGCCCAGAAATTAATGCACCACATTTTTTTCTGCAACAATTCTTTATTGAATATAATGAGAATTACACATACGAAAGAATGATGTTTTATCTGCACAACCTATTTTTCCATGTAATCTCCATCATATTCTATGGCCTTCGCGAAAAACAAGTGCATGTATGCATGGTCAGTACCAATCCTTGTTCTGATGGTGAAGCTGATGCTTCACTATGTGAATCAACTCCTCATTGTCCTCAAAATATCTTCGACAAATGGCATCCTTTATGGTCCAAACAAGTGTAAGTCAAAGGGGGCTAGGTCAGGGCTGTAGGGTAGATGGGGTAACACTGTTCAACCCTGTTTTGCGATGTGTCCAGCAGTCCTCAGATTTTTGTGGAGCCTAGCATTAGTGCTGCAGCAACACATCTCCTGGGTTGCCGTGACGCCGAAGTCGTCAGAAGCGCGTATTGAATTTTGTTATGTGTTGACATACGCTTCTGAATTAATGGGACCGCCTCTTGGCATCACATCAATGAGAATCACACCTTCACAGTCCCAGAACACAATGATCGTGACCTTACCGGCGGAAGCAGTTGCTTTGAATTTTTTCTTCTGTGGGGAATGGGAATGACGCCATTCCATCGACTGTCGTTTTGTTTCCGGCTCAGAATGGCGAACCTGGGTTTCATCTCCTGACACAATCTGGCATAAGAATGCCTCCCCCTCAGCTTGAAAACGTTGCAACAAATCAAGATAAATATTTTTTCTGTTCATCTGTGAACCACCAAGTACACTGCGGAACCCATCTTGCACACACTTTTGAATATCTGTGAGTGTGGATAGTTGCATCCACACTTCCTTTGCCGATGGACAGGTGCAGCGCTAACTGCCGAGTCGTAATGTGTCAGTCCTCGCGAATGACATCAGCTAGCTGCAACATGTCAGGTGTGACAGCCGTGGATGGTCTCCCCGAAAACTGCAAATCATGGAACTCCGCTGAATCGCCTTCTGATGACCTCACCCTCTTGCCCAGCGACTAACTGTACTTCCGTCGACAGCAGATGCTCCTTTGACTTTGCAAAAGCGTTTGTGAATATTCCCTATAGTTTATTTCTGTGCAGTGAAAAATTCAATGACAGCACATTGCTTGTAACATACATCACCTACAGACGCCATTTTGAAACTGTCCTGCAGCTACGCTATCTGTCGGAAGTGACAGAAACTTGGCGTGCTCAGTAGACTTAAAACAATACATACGTAACGATCCGCATTCGTAGCATTGTTTTAGGCTGAGGAAAAAAAAATGCGGTGCATTACTTTCTGGGCAAGCCTCTTACTTTCAGAAAAACTTCCTGACACATAATCTACGCTTCATCTTAACAAATATCTCTCCTTCAGAAACGCACTTCTTGTCGTTGCCAGTTTACGTTTTGTATTCTCTCTACTGCAGCCATCATTCTGCTGCCGAAACAGCGAAAATCATCTACTGCTTGAACTCTTTTATTTTCTAATCTAATTGCCGTAGTATCACCTGATTTAATTCGACTACATTCCATTATCCTCCTTTTGAATTTGTTGATGTTCATCCTATATTCTATTTTCAAGACACTGTCCATCCCATTCAGCTGCTCTTCCAAGTTCCTTGTTGTCTCTGACAAAGTTACGATGTCATCGGCAAATCTCAGGGGCTTTATTTCTTCCCCCTGAGCTTTAATTCCTACTCCAAATTTTTCTTTTGTTTCCTTTACTGCTTGCTCAATGTGCAGATTGTATAACATTGGGGATAAGCTACAGCCCCGTCTCACTGCCTCTCAACCACTGCTTCCCTTTCATGCCCCTCGATTCTTATAACTGCCGTCTGGTTACTATACAAGTTATGAGTAGCCATTCCTTATCTGTATTTCACCCCTGCTACCGTCAGAATGTCACAGAGTGTGTTCTAGCCAATACTGTGAAAAAGTTTCCCTAAGTCTGCAAATGCTATTAAAGTAGGTTTGCCTTTATTTAACCTATCTTGTAAGATAGGATGCAGGGTCAATATTGCCTCCCGTGTTCCTACATTTCTTCGGAATCGAAACTGCCGTGGTGGCCGAGCGGTTCTAGGCGCTACAGTCTGGAACCGCGCGGCCGCGACGGTCACAGGTTCGAATCCTGCCTCGGGGATGGATGTGTGTGATGTCCTTAGGTTAGTTAGGTTTAATTAGTTCTAAGTTCTAGGGGACTGATGACCTTAGAAGTTAAGTCCCATAGTGCTCAGAGCCATTTGAACCATTTTTTTGAAACTGCTCTTCCCTGAGGTCAACTTATACCACTTTCTCCGTTCTTCTGTAAGGAATTCGTGTTAGTGTTTTGCAACCATGACGTATTGAACTGATAGTTCGGTACTTCTCACAGCTATCAGCAACTGCTTTCTTCGGAATTGGAATTAATTCATTCTTCTTGAAATTTCGCGTGTCTCGTATATCATGCACACCAGAAGGAAGAGTTTTGTCATGGGTGGCTCTCCCAAGGCTATCAGTGGTTCTGACGAAATGTTATTTACTCCTCGAGCCTTGTTTCGACTTGGGTCTTTCAGTGATCTGTCAAATTATTCTCGCAGTATCATATCTCTCATCTCATCATCGTCTACGCCTTTTCCATTTATATACTACTGCCTTCAAGTTCATTTCCCTTGTATAGACCCTCTATATACTCCTCCCACCTACCAACTTTTGGTTTTGCCTCTGACCTCTTCATATTCATACAGTCACTTCTCTTTTCTCCAAAGCTCTTTTTACATTTCCTGTAATCGGTCTATCTTTCCCTAATGAAATATGCTTCGAAATCCTTACCATTCCTGCTTAGCCATTTTGCACTTCCTGCAAGCCTCATTTTTTAGCCGTTTGTATTCCCTTTGACCTGCTTCATTTGCTGCATTTTTATAATTGCCCTTTTCATCAATTAAATACAGTAGCTCCTGTGTTATCTAAGGATTCTAGTAGGTCTTGCCTTTCTACCTATTTGATCATGTACTGCCGTCATTATTTCATCTCTTAAAGCTACCATTCGTCTTCCGTTTTATTCCTTTCCCTCGTTCTAGTCAAGCGTTACCTTATTCTCCCTCTGAAACTCTCAACAACTTCGGCTTCTTCCGTATTATCCAGATACCATCTCCTTAATTATCTACCTTTTTGCTGTTTCTTCAGTTTTAATCTACAGTTCATAACCAATAAATTGTGGTCTGAGTCCGCATCTGCCCCTGGAAATGTCTTACAAATTAAAATCTGGTACCGAAATTTCTGTCTTACCATTATATAATCAATCTGAAACCTTCCCCCAGTCCATATTCACACACTATTTTTCCTTTTCTTCCTTTTCATGCTATCGAATTTCAGTCTCCAACTACAGTTAAATTTTCGTCTCTCTTTACTACCTGAATAATTTCTTTTATCTCATCATATATTTCTTCAATCTCTTTATTATCTGCGAAGCTAGCTGGCATGTAAACTTGCGCTACTGTGGCAGGTGTGGGCTTCGTGTCTATCTTGGCTACGATAATGTATTCACTATGCTGTTCATAGTAGCTTACTCTTCTTATTCATTATTATTAAACCTACTCTTGCGTTATCCCTGTTTGCGCGATTAAGGTATCTAACATTCCACGCTTCGATCTGTAGAACGCCAGTTTTGTTTCTCCTGAAGATGATATACTCCTGAGTATTCTCCACCCGGAGATCCGAATGGGGAACTATTTTATCTCCGGAATATTCTGGCCAAGAGGACGTCTTCATCATTCAACAATACAGTAGGCTGCATGCCACAGGAAAAATTACGCCTGTAATCTCCCCTTGCTTTCAGCCGTTCTCAGCTACAGCACGGCAAAGCCTTTTTGGTTGATGTTACAAGGCCAGATCAGTCAGTCATCCAGACTGTTGCTTCTGCAACTACTGAAAAGGCTGCTGCTCCTCACACGTTGTCTGGGCTCTCAACAGATACCCCTTCGTTGTGGTCGCACCTACGGTGCGGCTATTTGAACCGCTGAGGCACGCAAGCCACCATACCCATGGAATAGTTCATTGTTCTTTGGGGGTGGGGGTGGGGTGGGGGGGCTATCCGGACATGCTTCCCCTTCAACCGAAATTCTCAACTTATCGGACACTACGCATGTAGCGTCCACCATCCATTATCCTCATTTTTCGGAACTTTACCTGATTCCCTGTACGAGTTCCGACACAGAGTGCATCCACACTGAAGTTATCGTTGCCTTCATGGGCCATATACAGGGTGTTTATAAATGAATATCGGGGTTTTAACGCTTTATAATATTTATTATATTAAACTTACAGTTATAAATGATATGTCAAACATGTCAAACAGTTTTACCAAGAACCTTATAAATGTTCAATGTGAGCACCATTTGTCACACGGCACACATCAAGTCTACAGCCGAGTTCTTCCCAAACGTTGATAAGTGTGTCTTCAGTGGTTGTAGCAACAGCTGCTTCAATCCGGTTTCTTAATTCAGGGAGGTCTGCTGGTAGCGGAGGCATGTACACACGATCCTTGATGAAGCCCCAAAGGAAAAAATCGCATGGCGTTAGTTCGGGTGAATGTGGAGGCCTTGCAAAGCAAGCCCTGTCATTGGGCCCCTTGCGGCCTATCCAGCGCTTGGGTACAGTGAAGTTCCACCAATATAGCTGATTGCGGCGGAAACATTGCGCGCTGCGCATGCGCACTAGTGCCAAACACAATTGTTTGAGTTGCTCTGCCATTTGACATATAATTTACAACCGTAAGTTTAATGTAACAAATATTATAAAGCGTTAAAACCCCGATATTCATTTATAAACACCCTGTATTATTATATGAGTTGTGTCTGTTCTGTTGGACATGTCGAAATTTTTTTTACGTCCAAATTTCACCCATTTCGCCCTAGTCGAGAGTCACTTCACTTGGCTACAGAGTTTGGTAATACCATAGAAACAGAGACGAAGTATCTGAATGTCGCTGATTGTTACATTAGGTAAGCGCCTAGGCAACGGTTGTCGCCTTCGTAAGGAAATCTGAACTCGGGGTGATAAATGGTATTTCCAGCAGGAACCAATGGCTGACGTAGAGAATCGCGACGTCGTGTTGGAGAATATTGGTACGTAGACACCACAGTGAATTGTGCTGGTAAATTTCTTACAGAGATTTTACTGTCTAAACAAGCTATTCCATACATTCCTCGACAGATGTGTAAAATGGTTCAAATGGCTCCAAGCACTATGGGACTTAACATCTTAGGTCATCAGTCCCCTAGACTTAGAACTACGTAAACCTAACTAACCTAAGGACATCACACACATCCATGCCCGAGGCAGGACTCAAACCTGCGACCGTAGCATGAGCGCGGTTCCGGACTGAAGCTACTAGAACCACTCGGTCACAACGGCCGGCTGTGTAAAATGAAGGAGGACACTATTAGCAGGCTGTAATACTGTGCGAACTGTCATAGCTGCCGCTGTCTGAGTGAGAGGTCAGACTCGTGTCTTATCTGAGCCGTCAGAACGTAAATATGATGGTTATCTCATAAAAAAGGCACAAAATGCTTCTGTTTACTAACGTAACGGTATATTTGCAAGTCCCTTCATAATTCTATAGTACAGTCACCCCTTCTTCTCAGTGCCACGTGGCTCATCGTGTGGGAAGCTTTATCATTTCATCCAAGATACTACCTCTCTTCATCTATTGAATTCTACGAAAACATTTTGGCAAAGGAGAATCGGTACCACGGCTGACTTAAGTCACCACAAACTTCCCTTATTCATTCACACAGTATTTTCTATAAAACTCAAAATGAAGGAGATTCTTCAAGGATTAAAAATTATTTAAGATTTACAATGACAGACAGAAACAGCCACTGCAGTGAACTCCTATGAAGTACAGTAACAACAAATTATGAATAATGCTAACCTACTCAAACTGATTATCACGGAAATTGCTTTTAGATTACTTTATCTGTATGTGTACATATTAGAAGAGAAGCAGTTACTTTGAAAAAATATAAAACCACTGCACTTCCCCTCACAGCATTCAGTTATCGGGTGCTGGTTTTATCTCGTACTTCATGCTTATCGCTTATATAGATAGCTTCACTGATTTTACCGGAAAATATTGTGTACAGGGTGGTCAGAAATAGTCGTGAAAACTTTTAAGAGTGTCGCAGTTGAGACTATGCTGTGAAATAACTGTTAAGGAAAAGATTAGATACGTTGCACCGTTTCCAAGTTACTCAGCATTGAAGTTAGCCAATAAGGTCGTCGCGCAGGCTAATTCTAGCAGCCTGTCACAGGAGGTGTAGCCAAACTTGTTCTCCGTTTGGTTTCCTGAAACCGAACATGCGTAGCTTTTGATCACCTAGCTTAATTTTATCATTTCCGAAAAGGCACATTTGAACTGGTAATGTGCTTCTGAACAAATGGTAACTCACCGACCCACAAATGTCTGTGCAGTATCGTATTTTACGGTATGCAAGTGCCTGAATTTGCGAGCGCAATGACCTGATTGGCTAACTTTAATACTAAACAACTTGGAAACGCGGCAAATTACTGAATTTTTTATTAACAATTATTTTAGTACAACATCCCCTGCAACACCCTTACAAGCTTTTTAGACTGCTTCTGACCACACTACATATAACAATTATTTTAGCACAACATCCCCTGCAACACCCTTACAAGCTTTTTAGACTGCTTCTGACCACACTACATATACTGGGAAGCTAAAAACCTGCTTACCACACTACCTTTACTGGAAAGCTAAAAACCTGCTTTGTATGGACATTAGTGTTCACTTTACTTTACATTCCTGTGTACAAATACGAGAATGATACGGTACTGTACTTTTTTTATTTTTGAGTGGATGCGAGTTTCCTGTTTCCTGCTTGATGTCTACCAGCAATCTATTATAAAGTTTGCACCAGAATACAAAACACAATTTTGAGCTCTAAACAGGAACATGTTGAAATTACTTCTACTTCTAGTAATTTGCTTGTGACGTTCGAAGTTTGTCCTCAATTCGGTTTTATTATTAGTGACAAATGCAATACGACAAATGCAATACAGAATAAAAGTACTGTTATGTATCTATTAGAATCCCAAGATTTCTAAACAGGTTTCTGCAAGAGTTTCGGTTATCTAACTTTACATAATACTCTTACCGCACACTTGTGAATAATAAATACTTCTTGTCCATATGTGTATGATGATGTCTGGAAGATGATGTGCCGGTCGGGGTGGCCGAGCGGTTCTAGGCGCTTCAGTCTGGAACCGAGCGACCGCTACGGTCGCAGTTTCGAATCCTGCTTCGGGCATGGATGTGTGTGATGTCCTTAGGTTAGTTAGGTTTAAGTAGTTCTAAGTTCTAGGGGACTGATGACCTCAGTAGTTAAGTCCCATAGTGCTCAGAGCCATTTGAACCATCTTCTACCACGGAAAGTGTGATATTTGCAAACGAACAGAGTTTCTTTAATGACTTACTAATTTTCCGTGTGTTAAAAAAGGAAAATCGTGTTAGCTGCCAATAGCTTCTATTCCAAAATGTTTTGTACTTGTAACTGGTTTTTTAGAGTATTTCTTCTTAATATGATTTCTCTCACCGGTTATTGTCGTGTAGTATATTAATAATGAACCATGGGTCCTAGACATTAAATACAGTATGTGCAAGATTTTCTCGATCGCAACACTATTTAAAACTGACCAGAATATTTGTTCTTACACACACGACCATCTTCTTGTAGAATTAATAAACAGCCAATCAGATGCAAAATGGAATGTTTACTTTAGCATGGTTTCAACGTTTATAAAAACATGTTCTTCAGAAGTAAAGTGTGACAACCTAAACGGTTTAACAGAGACAAATATGCAGACTTACAGGGTTACATGTTGTGGTGGAGGTACGTTAAAATATAGCCGAAAGGCTTCAGTCAGATATAAAATTTCACCTCCATAATAACTGAAACGTGCACGTCAATATACACCTTGTGCACTAGTGTCGTGTACGCAACGTTTGGGCTAAGGAAAGCTTCCAGCAAAAGAAGGAACTAGTACTATGGAATCTATGAAACTCGCGCCCAACCAGAAATGTGTGAGATTCGCGCCCAATACCTGCTCCCTTTGTGTCGGGCTTACCCGCGCCGGGCCGTCCTAATCACCCTAAACTACCTGCTCCTCGGACACAGGGACCTGCCCCGCTGGTACTAGCCTTAAGCCCGGTCCACACGCAACGATCTGTCTGCGCAGACATCGGCGCAGATGTCTGTACATGCAAAAGATCGCTGCAAATGTGGTGTGTTCACACGACACAAACCCCAATCTACTACTCGCCCGCCATCTGTCGGTGTAGAAAAGAAATATCAGTGGCAAACGACTACGCTCCCCGTAAACGTCAAAAATTTAATCCAGTTATTTTGAAATATAGAAGTGGAGGAAGTTCTGTTGCGGTCTGTGTTCGCAACTTGTATTGCAAAAAACATTCAGACCAACCGCAGGAAACAGAGAAAGCGGTCAAAATGGTGTAGACAGTGGCTGCTAAAGCGAAAGCAGTTTTCTCACGTACATTTAGTGCGAGAGTTGCAGGGCGAACCTGTTTTGTTTTACATTACTTCGTGTTCCATTCCCTGGCACATTGACACTCCAATTTCATCTTCAATTGTACTCTTGCTTGGTCTTGGCGTTTCTTGATCACTAAGAAAGCCAAGCAGATCAAAATACCATAACATTGGCTGGTATACTTGATCTACTCTTACACCAGATCTTCTAGATTTCTGAACTTTGGATAACTCTTTTCGGTAAACAGTTCGCTGACAGACTTAATTTACTTGACTTGCCTTCATGAATCATCCGTCAGGAGAGCGTAAATAGCTTCAAATGTGTTGGGTATTATTTTACTCAATGCTTGTTTCGATATTGCAGTTGAAAATTCCAAATCCTTGTAGCTCCTTCCTGTTGCTAGGAATATTAATATTACCGCCAGCCGTTCATGAGGAGAAATTGCCCTTCTCATACAAGTATTTTTTTCTCATAATATGAGGGGTTACAAGCTTTAAGAGATAATTATAAGTTTCGTCATCCATCCGCAAATAATTTCGCCAGTTCGCAACGAATTTTTTTTTATTACCGTTTCTCTGTTTGCCGAGGCGTCAACTGCCTGCAATTTTTCAATTAGAGCATTGTATGCTGCTGTCTTTTTGTCTCGGTCACAATATTCTTTACTTTTAATCTTCCACAAACATGGGTGGTTTCTATATATTTCAATGAATTCACTTACAAATTCTCGAGAACAGTGACGAGTATCAGCCATTTTAATGCCCTGTGCGCACAAATACATACACTAGACTGAGTAAACAGCTGTTTCGCGCCAGATTTGCGGCGATCTCCTATCCACACGCTACAACTTGTCTGTGCAGATGTGGTTTGAACCCACAGATTTGAGAGGTTTCGCTCAAACCTCCAACTCCAACTTCCAGGTTTGCACACACCTCAGGTCGGTGCAAACATTTGCGCAGACAGATCGTGGCGTGTGGACGGGCCTTTAGTGCCGCTCTGGCTGTCGAAGAGTTCACATCGCGCGATTCGTGTATTTTTGACACAGTAGTTCAGATATGGAATTTTCAACCACTAATCACGGTAAGCCATGTTGCCACTAAGAAGGTTATTCTTACATAGTGAAGAGAACTAAAGAAGATGGAACAGTAACATAGCGCTGTTCAAGACAGAGGGCAAACCACTGCCGAGGAATGCTGAAAACGTAGGATTCGACAGTGCTTTTTTCATTCGAGCATCAATGTGGACCTCCGGATGTCACTCGGTTGGAAGTAAGGAAGACTTTGAACCACGCAAAGAAGAGGGCAAGAGACGAAGAGACGTCTATTTCAAAAATATATTCAGAGGAGCTGGGTTGCCTGCATAATCGAGGCTATGATTTTGTCACTGAAATGCCAGAGCAGCAAACAACGAATAGAGCTTTGTACTACCAGCGGGCAAAATCACGGGGAAATGAGAGAGATCCACCGACAAGAGAAGAAATTGACCTAAAGGCAGATTTACTAGCTATGAACGATGGCAGCAGTTTTCTGTTAAGCGACGACAAACTAGGAGAGAGGACAATAGTTTTTAGCGGAAGGGCAGGAAGAGAGGCTCTAAGGAGTAAACAAGACTTTTTATGGATGGTACGTTCAAGTGCTGCAGCAAACGGTTTTGGCAAATATACACCATTCACGCCGACTTTGGGAGTACAAATAATGAGATAAACATCTATCCAGTTGCCTTTGCACTACTGCCATCACGGCGGAGGTTCGAGTCCTCCCTCGGGCATGGGTGTGTGTGTTTGTCCTTAGGATAGTTTAGGTTAAGTAGTGTGTAAGCTTAGGGGCTGATGGATGACCTTAGCAGTTAAGTCCCATAAGATTTCACACACATATGACATTTTGAACACTACTGCCAAACAAAAGAAAAGAGACGTACGTCCGTCTTTTCCGAAATTTGATGGAAAAATTTCCAGAATGGAAACCTGCAAACGTGACCGTAGACTTCTAATCAGCTGCGATTTCAGCAATTAAAGTTGTATTTCCGACAGCTGAAGTGCATGGATGTTATTTCCATATGAAAAAGTGTCTCTGGAGAAAAGTTCAAGAGCTGGGACTTACTCGTGAATACAAAGAAAATGAAGTAGTGAGACAACATGTTCGCATGTGTGCTGCGCTGGCGTTTCTACGGCCTGAAGATGTATGTGATGGTTGGCTGGAGGTACATTCACATGCACCGGATATCCCCAAACTTTCTGAATTTTTTGACTACTTCGTAGATAGATGCTTGGAAAATGAAGAAACCCCTATCAACCTTTGGAGTTGCTACAAACGGCGCCACTGAACAACCAACGCTGTAGAAGGTTGGCACCACAAAATTAATAACATGCTTACTAAGCCAAATCCGAAAATTAATGACATTATTAGGTGTTTGAAAAGAGAAGCAGAAAATTCAGCGTGCACCTTAATGAGGGCAGAACTGAGTATGGAAGGTAAACGAAAAAAAAAAACCAGTCTACATGAAACGTGATGGAAGGTTGGGAAAAATAGTAAAAAAAAATACGAAGAGAATGGTGAGATCAAGGATTGCTTGAAAGCCATATCCTACCTGCAGAAACTTGACTGAATTTATCAGAAGATGTATATAGATACAATAGTGTTCAAATTTAAATAGCAACTTATATAAAAATAATATAAATTAAAAAAAAATAGTGACAATGCTTATAAGCTGATTTTAAACACGCCTAAATGACTTTTTCTCTTTAGCCAGTCCAAAGCCTGGATAAAGTGTGATGGGAATCAGATTATTTTTAAAATACAGTATAGGTGTTTTACAATACAGCAAAACAAAAGCGGATCCTTTTCAGAGTTAACCCTTTACAATTATACTTCTCATTCAAGAGTCACCACCCCAATTCCTCGCTAGTTTTTATAAATTAAGAGTTAAAATTAAGTGACATTACTAATCGCCAAGTATAGTCACTTTATATTTCTGAGTATTCAAGAAGTGTAGTTGTTATAGTGAAAATAATATCGATAATGACTGCTGAATGGTACTGCAAGTGAAGCAAAACAATTTGATCTCTTGTGTTTAGTGCAGTTTGAAGTGGTGCGGGGTAGAAACTTAATTCTCTCTCTCTGTCTGACGGCTAAAAACTCCAGCTCGGAAACTTCCAGGTAGCGTCCTTCAACTCTTTTGTCTGCCGGGCAAGGGGATTAGTGGACCCGTCCGCGACCCTTTCTGGGCGCGAATCTCACTGGGCGCGTTTGTCACTGGGAGCGTTTTTCAGTACAGCAGTAGTATGCGCGAGGAGGGTGCATGTTAGTGAATGAACATTATTATGCTAAACTCCATTTTACATGAACAAATGCGGCTCAGAAATAGAAATTTTCTAGATATTTTAGGAATCCTACTTTTGTTACCTTAAAAGAGAAGTGGTTTGACCTTTCGTATGAGTATTGGATATATCATTTTCCTCGTCTTTTCATGCGAGTGGAACTTATATTTCTTCTTTGTTATTGTGGTGTGCGTACTGTAAGACCTTCAGTACACACACCATCAGATTATTTGACTTGTCGCTCTAACGAAGTAGGCGAGTGTCAGCAATGTGTCTCGTGGTCTTATCGTGGCGTGTTTATCTTCTGCCATTAGATCAGACGATAGAAATGCCACTTGCACGCTTAGAGTAGCAGATTGACGGTGACCCACTTAAAACAGTACTTGATTAATTTTCACACACATTTATTAAAATAATAACAAGCATAAAAATTACTTAACTTGGTTCTGGATGCTATTTACAATTGACAATCTTAAGTTCCCTTGGTATTGGTACGTTAATCTTATTCCCACATATCTCTGATACTTGACAAAAGTGTCTATACATTTATCTTCATGGCTATGTACAGGAATATGGTAATCTTAATAGGCACAGACTGAAACTTGACTATAGACTGGTACACTAATGCAGACTGGTACAGACTGGTGCAGACAAATGCAGACTGACTAATCGGAGGTCCGTACACTCGTTATAATACCTCACGTGTTCATGTATCACTGCGCGAGTGTGATCCACAAGGAGGAAAGGTTCTACGTTAGCAGTAATCTCATTGGCTGCATTACATATTAATACGCGGATCGGCGGAAGCAGAATTTGGTCCATCTCTATGGCAGCGCCATCTCGTAGTGTGGAGACGGACGAGCGCTGCGCCTGCGCTGTTGTGCTTAGCGGGGCGCGCTCTACTGGGAAAGTTGTGTACGTGCTGACTACGCGGAACTATGCACACAACAGTTATACTGCAAATGTTTTTCTAGAGGTTTTGATGTTCACAGTTTGTTCAGATATGACATAGTTGTGAGTCATACAGGTTTTACCATCCTCCCCCTCCCTCTACCCCAATTCCCCCGTTTCCCCCTCTTTCCCCTTCTGCTTTTATCTTGTTCTTATTGCTTTCTATTGCACTATCTCATAGTTTTCGTATTTTTTTTTTTTTTTACCACAGTGACCTTTGCTAAGAGGTTAACTTACTTTCGTTGCCATTTTGTTAATTATAAATATATACATAGCTAACTACGATCTGTTTTTTAATGTTATAACTTTAATTTTAATGTTTTAAGCAACAGTTTTCATTCGCTACCTCGCACCCTCTCGCGCATACTACTAGCGCACACTCTTGCGGGAAGTTTTGCTTAGCCCAAGAGTAGCGTACGTGACGCTAGAGGACTAGCTGTACAATTGGTGAGGAAATACCAAGTAACAACAACCATGACGTGCGCGTTTTAATTATTATAGAGATGTAATTTTACATTTGACTGACACCTTTCGGCTTATATATACGGTTGCTGGTCCAGCCATGTACAAAATATACGAGGATCGTTCAATAAGTAATGCCCCACATTTTTTTTTTTTTAAAGCCATTAATATACGTAGACAAACTTCCTTGTTTGTGGTTCACATTTGATGTTTGTTCTGTGCGCCGGTGAAGTTTCGAGTCGTTCTGGCAGATGGCTTCTACGTACGACACACGTTACAAGCAGCGTGCTGTTGTTGAATTCTTGTGTGCAGAAAAAGAAACCGTTGTGAACACCCATAAACCTTTGTGTGTAGTGTATGGCGATGCTGTGGTCGATAAGTGTACAGTTGGGCGATGGGTAAAGAAAGTTACAGCCCCAGAAAATGCAGAAACAGAGCTCCAGTATCTGCCACGCTCGGGTCGTCCTGTCACAGCCACTGCTCCAGACGCGCTGAATCGTGCGGATGCCGTTATTCGTGCCGACCGGCGCATCACAACACGACAACTGGCTCTACAGTTGTCGGTCAGCATTGGAAGTGCGTGTGCAATGACCGAGACACTGGGATATTCAAAGAGGTGCTCACGGTGGGGTCCACGAATGCTCACAGCGGACCACAAGATTCAAAGAAAGGCCATTGTTGGAGCGTTTTGAGACCGACGGAGAGGCCTTTCTGTCACGGATCGTTACGGGGAACGAAATATGGGTTCATCTCTTTGCGCTAGAAACAAAAGAGCAGTCCATGGAGTGGCGTCATCCTCATTCACCACAAAAGAAGAAATTCAAAACAAACCCCTGTGCCGGAAAAGTCATGGTGACAGTCTTCTGGGATTGTGATGGCGTCATTCCAGTGGGTGGGATGCCAAGAGGATCAACCATCAATTCAGAGGCATACGTGAAGGCTCTGAATAAACTCAAGAACCGTTTGCGACGTGTTCGATCGGACAAGAATCCAGCTGAAATCTTGCTCTAACACAATAATGCACGCCCACAGGAAAGTCTGAAAACTCGGAAAAACATCGCCAAATTGGGTTGGATATCATTGCCTCTTCCACCCTGTAGTCCACACCTGGCGCCCTAAGACTTCCAACTCTTTGGGCAGCTTAAAGATTCTCTACAGGGAACACACTTTGAAGATGACGAGAGTGTCAGAAATGCAGTGAAAACATGGCTACGCCTACAGGACAAGAGCTTTTACCAGCAAGGAATACATGCTTTTCCACAATGTTGGCGTACGGCCACAGAACGTGATGGAGACTACATAGAAAAATAGGACATGAACAAGATTTGTTGATGTATACTGTCACCAAATGCTGACTCAACAATAAATATGTTCTGAGAAAAAAAATGTGGGGCATTGCTTATTGCTTACTGAACGACCCTCGTGATATACCGTATAAAAAGATTTCATACTTTCGACAGTAATATTTGTAAATTCAGAAAAAGACTGCAGCACAAGTAACGTGAAAACTATCATTTCATAATGGAACAAGAAAACATATTAAACTTCTATTACTGTGCTGACTATAGGCGGAAGTCTGAAAAGTTATCCAAAGTACAGCACTCTCCCCTACTTATGTGTGAAAAATACCTCCTATCTTTTCCCCAAAGTTATTTTTTTAATGTTTTTTATGTTTTTTTAAAAATATTTGCTCTTTTTCTACTTTTCCGGTTAATAGCACATCAAAATTATGAATCTTTGTTCCGCAGTGATATGTTTATTCTTTTATCAGAAAGTATTGTTCTTAGAAATCCATACCTCAATCCGTAAAAACGGAACCCGTATAGGATCACTTTCTTCTTCCTGTGTCTGTCTGATTGTTCAAAAACTTTTTTCTCGAGAACGGTTAGACGTTGTTGTTGTTGTTGTCTTCAGTCCTGAGACTGGTTTGATGCAGCTCTCCATGCTACTCTATCCTGTGCAAGCTTCTTCATCTCCCATCTCTTTACTGTATGGTTAAATGATGATGGCGTCCTCTTGGGTAAAATATCCTTCTGAATCTGCTTAGTGTATTCATCTCTTGGTCTCCCTCTACGTTTTTATCCTCCACGCTGCCCTCCAATGCTAAATTTGTGATCCCTTGATGCCTCATAACATGTCCTACCAACTGGTTCCTTCTTCTTGTCAAGTTGAGCCACAAACTCCTCTTCTCCCCAATTCTATTCAATACCTCCTCATTAGTTATGTGATCTACCCATCTAATTTTCAGCATTCTTCTGTAGCACCACATTTCGAAAGCTTCTATTCTCTTCTTGTCCAAACTATTTATCGTCCATGTTTCACTTCCATACATGGCTACACTCCATACAAATACTTTCAGAAACGACTTCCTGACACTTAAATCTATACCCGACGTTAACAAATTTCTCTTCTTCAGAAACGCTTTCCTTGCCATTGCCAGTCTACATTTTATATCCTCTCTACTTCGACCATCATCAGTTATTTTGCTCCCCAAACAGCAAAACTCCTTTACTACTTTTAGTGTCTCATTTCCTAATCTAATTCCCTCAGCATCACCCGACTTAATTCGACTACATTCCATTATCCTCGTTTTGCTTTTGTTGATGTACATCTTATATCCTCCTTTCAAGACACTGTCCATTCCGTTCAACAGCTCTTCCAAGTCCTTTGCTGTCTCTGACAGAATTACAATGTCATTGGCGAACCTCAA
Source organism: Schistocerca nitens (assembly GCF_023898315.1). NCBI lineage: Eukaryota > Metazoa > Arthropoda > Insecta > Orthoptera > Acrididae > Schistocerca > Schistocerca nitens. Next base: position 857,807,876 of record NC_064615.1, read on the forward strand.
CGTTTTTATTTCTTCTCCATAGACTTCAATATCTACTCCGAATTTTTCTTTTGTTTCCTTTACTGCTTGCTCAATATACAGATTGAATAACATCGGGGATAGGCTACAACTCTGTCTCACTCCCTTCCCAACCTCTGCTTCCCTTTCATGCCCCAAGACTCTTATAACTGCCATCTGGTTTCTGCACAAATTGTGACTAGCTTTTCACTCCCTTATTTTACCCCTGCCACCTTTTGAATTTGAAAGAGAGTATTCCAGTCAACACTGTCAAAAGCTTTCTCTAAGTCTACAAATGCTAGAAATGTAGGTTTGCCTTTCCTTAATCTATTTTCTAAGATAAGTCGTAGGGTCAGTATTGCCTCACGTGTTCCATCATTTCCACGGAATCCAAACTGATCTTCCCCGAGGTCGGCTTCTACCAGTTTTTCCATTCGTCTGTAAAGAATTCGCGTTAGTATTTTGCAGCTGTGACTTATTAAACTGATAGTTCGGTAATTTTCACATCCGTCAACACCTGCTTTGTTTGGGATTGGAATTATTATATTCTTCTTGAAGTCTGAGGGTATTTCGCCTGTCTCATACATCTTGCTCACCAGATGGTAGAGTTTTGTCAGGACTGGCTCTCCCAAGGCTGTCAGTAGTTCTAATGAAATGTTGTCTATTCCTGGGGCCTTGTTTCGTCTCAAGTCTTTCAGTGCTCTGTCAAACTCTTCACCAGACGGCTTCCTCTTTAATTTCTCTCCCCCAATCCATATTCACCCACTATGTTTCCTTCTCTCCCTTTTCCTACTCTCGAATTCCAGTCACCCATGACTATTAAATTTTCGTCTCCCTTCACTATCTGAATAATTTCTTTTATCTCATCATACATTTCATCAATTTCTTCATCATCTGCAGAGCTAGTTGGCATATGAACTTGTACTACTGTAGTAGGCGTGGGCTTTGTGTCTATCTTGGCCACAATAATGCGTTCACTGTGCTGTTTGTAGTAGCTTACCCGCATGCCTATTTTTTTATTCATTATTAAACCTACTCCTGCATTACCTCTATTTGTTTTATATTTATAACCCTGTATTCACCTGACCAAACGTCTTGGCCACAATAATGCGTTCACTGTGCTGTTTGTAGTAGCTTACCCGCATGCCTATTTTTTTATTCATTATTAAACCTACTCCTGCATTACCTCTATTTGTTTTATATTTATAACCCTGCATTCACCTGACCAAACGTCTTGTTCCTCCTGCCACCGAACTTCACTAATTCCCACTATATCTAACATCAAACTGACATTCGACGCTCCGATCCGTAGAACGCCAGTTTTCTTCCTCCTGATAACGACGTCTTCTTGAGTAGTCCCCGCCCGCAGATCCGAATGGGGGACTATTTTACCTCCGGAATATTTTACCCAAGAGGACGCCATCATCATTTAACCATACAGTAAAGCTGCATGCCCTCGGGAAAAATTACGGCTGTAGTTTCCCCTTGCTTTCAGCCGTTCGCAGTACCAGCACAGCAAGGCCGTTTTGATTAGTTTTGCAAGGCCAGATCAGTCAATCATCCAGACTGTTGCCCCTGTAACTACTGAAAAGGCTGCTGCTGGGGGGGTAGGTCTTAGTATGCGACGTAAATTTCAACTTGATACGTCTAACCCCTACCCCCATGAACCATGGACCTTGCCGTTGGTGGGGAGGCTTGCGTGCCTCACCGATACAGATGGCCGTACCGTAGGTGCAACCACAACGGAGGGGTATCTGTTGAGAGGCCCGACAAACGTGTGGTTCCTGAAGAGGGGCAGCAGCCTTTTCAGTAGTTGCAGGGGCAACAGTCTGCATGATTGACTGATCTGGCCTTGTAACAATAACCAAAACGGCCTTGCTGTGCTGGTACTGCGAACGGCTGAAAGCAAGGGGAAACTACAGCCGTAATTTTTCCCGAGGGCATGCAGCTTTACTGTATGGTTAAATGATGATGGCGTCCTCTTGGGCAAAATAATCTGGAGGTAAAATAGTCCCCCATTCGGATCTCCGGGCGGGGACTACTCAGGAGGACGTTGTTATCAGGAGAAAGAAAACTGGCGTTCTACGGATCGGAGCGTGGAATGTCAGATCCTTTAATCGAGCAGGTAGATTAGAAAATTTAAAAAGGGAAATGGATAGGTTAAAGTTAGATATAGTGGGAATTAGTGAAGTTCGGTGGCGGGAGGAACAGGACTTTTGGTCAGGTGAATACAGGGTTATAAATACAAAATCAAATAGAGGTAATGCAGAAGTAGGTTTAATAATGAATAAAAAAATAGGCATGCGGGTAAGCTACTACAAACAGCACAGTGAACGCTTTATTGTGGCCAAGATAGACACGAAGCCCACGCCTAATACAGTGGTACTAGTTTATATGCCAACTAGCTCTGCAGAAGATGAAGAAATTGATGAAATGTATGATGAGATAAAAGAAATTATTCAGATAGTGAAGGGAGACGAAAATTTAGTAGTCATGGGTGACTGGAATTCGAGTGTAGGAAAAGGGAGAGAAGGAAACATAGTAGGTGAATATGGATTGGGGCTAAGAAATGAATGAGGAAGCCGTCTGGTAGAATTTTGCATAGAGCATAAGTTAATCATAGCTAACACTCGGTTCGAGAATCATAAAAGAAGGTTGTATACATGGAAGAATCCCAGAGATACTAAAAGGTATCAGATAGATTACATAATCGTAAGACAGAGATTGAGGAACCAGGTTTTAAATTGTAAGACATTTCCAGGGGCAGATGTGGACTCTGACCACAATCTATTGGTTATGAACTGTAGATTAAAACTGAAGAAACTGCAAAAAGGTGGGAATTTAAGGAGATGGGACCTGGATAAACTGATTAAACCAGAGGTTGTACAGAGTTTCAGGGAGAGCATAAGGGAACAATTGACAGGAATGGGGGAAAGAAATACAGTAGAAGAAGAATGGGTAGCTCTGAGGGATGAAATAGTGAAGGCAGAAGAGGATCAAGTAGGTAAAAAGACGAGGGCTAGTAGAAATCTTTGGGTAACAGAAGAAATATTGAATTTAATTGATGAAAGGAGAAAATATAAAAATGCAGTAAATGAAGCAGGCAAAAAGGAATATAAACGTCTAAAAATGAGATAGGCAGGTAGTGCAAAATGGCTAAGCAGGGATGGCTAGAGGACAAATGTAAGGATGTAGAGGCCTGTCTCACTAGGGGTAAGATAGATACTGCCTACAGGAAAATTAAAGAGACCTTTGGAGAGAAGAGAACCACTTGTATGAATATCTAGAGCTCAGATGGCAACCCAGTTCTAAGCAAAGAAGGGAAAGCAGAAAGGTGGAAGGAGTATATAGAGGGTCTATACAGGGGCGATGTTCTTGAGGACAATATTATGGAAATGGAAGAGGATGTAGATGAAGACGAAAAGGGAGATAAGATACTGCGTGAAGAGTTTGACAGAGCACTGAAAGACCTGAGTCAAAACAGGCCCCGGGAGTAGACAACATTCCATTAGAACTACTGATGGCCTTGGGAGAGCCAGTCATGACAAAACTCTACCAAATGGTGAGCAAGATGTATGAGACAGGCGAAATACCCACAGACTTCAAGAAGAATATAATAATTCTAATCCCAAAGAAAGCAGGTGTTGACAGATGTGAAAATTACCGAACTATCAGTTTAATAAGCCACAGCTGCAAAATACTAACACGAATTCTTTACAGACGAATGGAAAAACTGGTAGAAGCCGACATCGAGGAAGATCAGTTTGGATTTCGTAGAAATATTGGAACACGTGAGGCAATACTGACCTTACGACTTATCTTAGAAGAAAGATTAAGGAAAGGCAAACCTACGTTTCTAGCATTTGTAGACTTAGAGAAAGCTTTTGACAATGTTGACTGGAATACTCTCTTTCAAATTCTAAAGGTGGCAGGGGTAAAATACAGGGAGCGAAAGGATATTTACAATTTGTACAGAAACCAGATCGCAATTATAAGAGTCGAGTGACATGAAAGGGAAGCAATGGTTGGGAAGGGAGTGAGACAGAGTTGTAGCCTATCCCCGATGCATATTGAGCAAGCAGTAAAGGAAACAAAAGAAAAATTCGGAGTTGGTATTAAAATCCATGGAGAAGAAATAAAAACTTTGAGGTTCGCCGATGACATTGTAATTCTGTCAGAGACAGCAAAGCACTTGGAAGAGCAGTTGAATGGAATGGACAGTGTCTTGAAAGGCGGATATAAGATGAACATCAACAAAAGCATAACGAGGATAATGGAATGTAGTCGAATTAAGTCGGGTGATGCTGAGGGAATTAGATTAAGAAATGAGACACTTAAAGTAGTAAAGGAGTTTTGCTATTTGGGGAGCAAAATAACTGATGATGGTCGAAGTAGAGAGGATATAAAATGTAGACTGGCAATGGCAAGGAAAGCGTTTCTGAAGAAGAGAAGTTTGCTAACATCGAATATAGATTTACGTGTTAGGAAGTCGTTTCTGAAAGTATTTGTATGGAGTGTAGCCATGTATGGAAGTGAAACATGGACGATAAATAGTTTGGACAAGAAGAGAATAGAAGATTTCGAAATGTGGTGCTACAGAAGAATGCTGAAAATTATATGGGTAGATCACATAACTAATGAGGAGGTATTGAATAGAATTGGGGATAAGAGGAGTTTGTGGCACAACTTGACGAGAAGAAGGGACCGGTTGTTAGGACATGTTCTGAGGCATCAAGGGATCACAAATTTAGCATTGGAGGGCAGCGTGGAGGGTAAAAATCGTAGAGGGAGACCAAGAGTTGAATACACTATGCAGATTCAGAAGGATGTAGGTTGCAGTAGGTATTGGGAGATGAAGAAACTTGCACAGGATAGGGTAGCATGGAGAGCTGCATCAAACCAGTCTCAGACTTAAGACCACAACAACAACAACAACAACTAAGACCTATTGCCCCTTGGCAGTGTAAAAAATTTGAACTAGTACGTCAATGCAATCAGAAGATACGGCGATTTATATCACAAAATTTTAACTCCCAAACTCACTCATCAAAACCTATAGGGCACCTCCAGTTGGCCTAGACTCATGCAAATTGACAAGGAACAAGGTGTCACAGAACAAGCGAAGGAAAAAAAATCCGAAAGCTTTCATTTTGCAATCATATGCCACGAAAAAAATCGTAATTTTTTATCCGACTCTCTGTCTGTCCTGTCCGTTCCTCTGTGCATACCTCTTATTCTCTGGAACGGGTAGACGTATCTAGTTAAAATGTATGCACATACTAAGGTCTTTGGTTACTTGTTGGCGTAAAAAATTAAGCTTTTAAGTTAATGCAATCAAAAGATACGGTCATTCGTGCCTCGTATGTTGATACTCATTAAAACCTATGGGTATCTTCCCGTAGACCTAGAAACACGAAATTTGGCACAAAGCAAGGTTACACAGTACAAGTGTTGGAAAAAAATCAGGTCATTGTTAAATTTTAGTTACAGCATACGAGAAAAAGAAATTGAAAGGCTGTGAACCATAAGGGGCCAAAGCACACTGTCATGGATTTTGAGATATTAACATGTATGAATGTTCCTGACATCTGGTGATATTATGGTGAACCAACTTTATCTACACTAATGGCCTTTAAAATTGCTACAACACGAAGATGACGTGCTACAGACGCGAAATTTAACCGACAGGAGAAGATTCTGTGATATGCAAATGATTTGCTTTCCAGAGCATTCACACAAGATTGGCGCCGGTAGCAACACCTACAACGTGCTGACATGAGGAAAGTTTCCAATCTATTTCTCATACACAAGCAGCAGTTGACCGGCGTTGCTTGGTGAAACGTCGTTGTGATGCCTCGTGTAAGGAGGAGAAATGCGTACCATCACGTTTCCGACTTTGATAAAGGTCGGATTGTAACCTACCGCGATTGCGGCTTATCGTATCGCGACATTGCTGCTCGCGTTGATCGAGATCCAATGACTGTTAGCAGAATATGGAATCGGTGGGTTCAGGAGGGTAATACAGAACGCCGTTCTGGATCCCAACGGCCTTGTATAACTAGCAGTCGACATGACAGGCATCTTATCCGCATGGCTGTAACGGATCGTGCAGCCACGTCTCGATCCCTGAGTCAACAGATAGGGGCGTTTGCAAGACAACAACCATCTGCACGAACAGTTCTACGACGTTTGCAGTAGCATGGACTATCAGCTCGGAGACCACGGCTGCGGTTACCCTTGACGCTGCATCACAGACAGGGGCGCCTGCGACGGTGTACTCAACGACGAACCTGGGTGCACGAATGGCAAAACGTCAATTTTTCGAATGAATCCAGGTTCTGTTTACAGCATCATGATGGTCGCATCAGTGTTTGGCGACAACCCGGTGAACGTACATTGGAAGCGTGTATTCGTCATCGCCATACTGGCGTATCACCCGGCGTGATGGTATGGAGTGCCATTGGTTACACGTCTCGGTCACCTCTTGTTCGCATTGGCGGCACTTTGAACAGTGAACGTTAGTTACATTTCAGATGTGTTACGACCCGTGGCTGTACCCTTCATTCGATCCCTGCGAAACCCGACATTTCAGCAGGATAATTCACGACCACATGTTGCAGGTCCTGTACGGGCCTTTCTGGATACAGAACATGTTCGACTGCTGTCCTGGACAGCACATTCTCCAGATCTCTCACCAATTGAAAACGTCTGGTCAATGGTGGCCGACTAACTGGCTCGTCACAATACGCCAATCACTACTCTTGATGAACTGTGGTATCGTGTTGAAGCTGCATGGGCAGCTGTACCTGTACACGCCATCCAAGCTCTTTTTTACTCAATGCCCAGGCGTATCAAGGCCGTTATTACAACCAGAGGTGGTTGTTCTGGGTACTGATTTCTCAGGATCTATGCACCGAAACTGCGTGAAAATGTAATCACATGTCAGTTCTAGTATAATATATTTGTCCAATGAATACCCTTTTGTCATCTGCATTTCTTCTTGGTGTAGCAATTTTAATGGCCAGTAGTGTATATCTAAAGCCGCACATCGCATATATGAACATTCTCGAAGAGTTGCCTCATCGATTTCTTTTCTCGGATATTCATTTTCATATTGGCCGAAAGCACAAAGTATAATTTTGTTGCTCTGCAGTGCTCATTCGTTATCTGGGATACACAACATAATTTAGTGTCTACACCATGTACGTAGTAGTAAGACTTCATAATCAGAGGTGTGTGCTTAATGAAAATGATGAATGCAAGGATCATGACGCGTTGGATAGGCTATAATTGTTTGTGTGTGTGTGTGTGTGTGTGTGTGTGTGTGTGTGAGGTGCATTTAGTATCTGTTCTTTATGTTCTGATTTAGTGTCTCAGTAATTACAAACTTTACTAGTGTAAAAAGACGCTATTGTCCTAGCCTATACATGAGAATTTTGTAAATTAACATTAATGACAATGCTAATTGATACTTCGTAACATAAATTCAGTATTTTAATTTTTTCTACGAAGTATAGGATGTTGACACTTAGTCAAAAAACAACTCAGGTCTAAGAGACTGGTAGTTTGGCTATAAATCTGATTTTCATAAACTTCGATTTTTCTCAAAACTTCGTCTCTCTACTTTGGGCCTTTGTGGTTCTCAGTGCCTCATTTCTTTTGTCATTTGTTATCCGACTTCCAACATAAAATTAAAACTTTCTAGAAAGTCTTGGAATTTCCCGCACTAATATCTTGCCAGTATCAATATCGTTAAGAGGCCAGAGTCGTAGAGATTCTCGAATCCCGGCATGAGCTGGCTATTATTTTTTCTTAATTTTAATAGACTTTAGAGTGCATATCACGCTACTACCACAAGTCGAGGGTAGTCGTAAAGTTTTAATTGTCACATCAAAAAGGTAAAGTAACGTAATTACTCTTTGTTTGTGTGGAAGTACACATTTTCAGTACAGGTACACATTGAATTTTCCTCGCCAGAGTATCGTACGAGCTTTGTAACAGGCTGCGACTCTGTTTTGGATCCTCTAGCGGCGAGCTTCGGTATTATGGCGAGGTGGTCTCAATGTGTACGAGCACTGTAGACGTGTACCTGCAAACAAACAATAAATTAATCGCTTAACTTTATTTTTTCGAGGTGATAATTAAATATTACATTAGTTGTACCTCTTATGATTACAAAAATGTGTGTTAATACAAATGCCCATTACTATTTTGGAACAGTTCAAATCCTTTTTTATTGGACTGTATCAGGATTAGTGTTTCATGTTCAGTCGCCGAAGTTTCATAGATGTCTCAACACTCACGGCTGCGTGTGCAGTTATTGGAATCGAGCAAATATGTATTTCACTACATTTTTTTACAAAATAGTTCACAAATTAGTTAGTTAATTAGTTAAAGTTTAGCTGTTTCCATCTATGTTGCTTTTAATTCATTTAGAATGTTTTAATATTTGAAAGATCACGACGTACAAATGTCCTTAAAATCACTGTCAACATTTAAATGCCAATTTAAACACTGTTATATCCAGACTTATCACCCAAAAAGGAAATAAACAAGAATAAAAATGCACAGGATTCAAAATTCGGATATTTTCTAGCGGTTGCACATTTAGTATGATGTGTGTGCTTGAATTTGTGAAGAAAGCAGGTCCAGTCTTGGATCTTTGAAACACAACTCGCAGATCCACTTCCATCTGAAATCGACGTCAATATTACGTCTTTATTAGGCCTAATGCCACTGCAGAAACTGTTTGCTCATACAAGTAAGTTGATGTGAAAATAACAACCCGCCCGCTGCCCTTCCTGCTAATTGACATAATTATTCATTCCGAGTCTGCACCCAAGAGACTTCGATTTGAATTCATTTGGAAGTGTTTATCACTTTATAGTCCTATCAGCTCCTGTTGTTCTACTGTTGACAAGTGGTCTCTTCAAATGGTTCAAATGGCTCTGAGCACTATGGGACTTAAACATCTGTGGTCATCAGTCCCCTAGAACTTAGAACTACTTAAACCTAACTAACCTAAGGACATCACACACATCCAAGCCCGAGGCAGGATTCGAACCTGCGACCGTAGCGGTCACGCAGTTCCAGACTGAAGCGCCTAGAACCGCACGGCCACACCGGCTTGCCAAGTGGTCTGTCATGATCGTATCGAACGGATTGTGGATCCCTTTATAATCAGACGAAGGTTCTGAAAATTTATCCTCGAATTATTGACGAAGGTTTTCGAGAGGTACTACGCCAGTTCTACATTTCTTTTTTTTTCTGTATCGGTGTTCCTTGTTCAGTCGCTGAAAATTCACAGATGAAAGTTGTGATATTAGTGGATAATTGTTATTTCAATTGGATTAGTATTTCGCACAATGTTACTTGCTGATTGCCGTACTACTTAGACAAAAAGAGTATGGGACTTAATCACCTTCCGGTATAAATTCGCCAACTGCCTTACCGTAATAGTAAGACCCATTCCCATCAGGATCACCGAAGATAAGCGCTGTCGGGCTTGGCCAGCACTTGGATGCGTAACCGTTTGGGGTCCGCCGAGGGTTGTTGGCAAGCGGGGGAGCTACTTGATTGAGAAGTAACGGATTCTGTCACGAAAGCTGGCAGCGGCCTACAGTACGCCAGAATTATGAAAACGTGACCAAAAAGGTCAAAAAAAGTTCATAGATGGGAATTTTGGACTATCAGGTTGGCTGCAGCAATTCTGGGACAACTGAATGCCGGCTGTGCGGACGACCACATGTTCATTTGTTCGGTTATATCTCAGGTCAAATGCGGCAGTTCATCGTCAGCCGGGAGAGCGGCGTGCTGACCACATGCCCCACCATGTCTACATTTAGCTATGCCTATCGGTATTGGCCTCTCCTGGCGGTAGTCGGTCTGTGCCGTTGAGTCTTCCACGGTCTGTTCGGTTCGGACTGAGTTTTCTTTTAAATTTATTTTTCCGACATAAAGTCGGAAAAACAAATAGCAGGGTCTCTAACGATTATTGTAGACTGAAGAATTCACAGAGTGTTTATTACGTAGTACAAGTGATAGGTATTGCTCAAAACGGGCTTGTAATTGTGGCATAGAGTGATTGTGGCCGGATCTGATTGCTATGCAGGTTTCTTTCTTTATTAGTCACTAGCTGAGTACCTGGTGTTGGTCGCATATGTATTTATTCCAGTGTTCTGATAGTCCATTTCCTCCTTTCCTCTTTTTCTGTCCGTCTCCTCTTCCCCCTCTCTGTCCACTATCCATCTTCTCGTCTCCACCTCTCTCTCTCCATCCATCTATGCCACGCCCCATCTGCCAGTCTCCGCCCTACTCCTCTGTCCATTTCCTCACGCCTCTTCACACGTCTCTTCCTTCCCATGTATCTCCTCCTAATCCCCTCTAAGTCCACCTCCTCTTTCCCCCTCTTCAGTCGATCTCCTCACCCCTCTGTCTATGTCTTCTCCCTCCCCCCTCTCTCTCTGTCCCTCTGCTCCTCTCCCTTTCTCTCCATTCCCCCTCCCCCCTCTCTGGAATCTTTACCTTCCCCTATTTCTGTCCATCTCCTCCTCCCGCTGTCCTGTCTGTCCATCTACTCTTACCTCCCTCCACGTTATCACCTCTACCCCAACAGGATTTTGCTGATTCTTAACCCCAAAGTATTGCTTTCCATACAGTAAGTATGAGTAGTATGTGTACCAATTTGCTTGAAATCGATCAAGGGGCTTAGGAGGAGCGTCTTACCCGTGGTTGTACCAGTCTACACATATATTTCTCATGTATTTAAAGTATTTCACTCATATTTGTCACCGGCAGGGGTGGCCGAGCGGTTCTAGGCGCTACAGTCTGGAACCGCGCGACCGCTACGGTCGCAGGTTGGAAACCTGCCTCGGGCATGGATGTGTGTGATGTCCTTAGGTTAGTTAGGTTTAAGTAGTTCTAAGTTCTAGGGGACTGATGACCTCAGAAGTTAAGTCCCATAGTGCTCAGAGCCATTTGAACCATATTTGTCACATAGTTCACCAACATCTCTAGTGAATTTAACCCTGCAGTTTCGTTTTCAAGCAGCTCACTGGTTATGGCGTCAACTGTCCTGAAGAATGTGTCGTATAATGCCATAATTTTTCAGCTACATTCAGCGGCATAAGTGGATACCGTCTGTAAATTGTGTTGCGCTTACAGTTAGTGCAAATAAATAATCAAGTTAAATTCCATGCACACTACGATAATTTTTTATATATTTCAACGTTTATGACGTCATATCTCTGAGCTATGTGCTGTAAAATGATATTATTTTGTAGGTACATTCAATGATATACATTGAGGTGAAAATCATGGGATAGCGATATGCACTTATACCGATTGCAGTAGTATCACGTACTCAAGGTGTAACAAGTAGTGCATTCGCGGAGCTGTCATTTGTACTCAGGTGATTCGTGTGTAAAGGTTTCCGACGTGATTATGGCCCCACAACGGGAATTAACACACTGAACGAGTAGTGGTAGTTTAAGCTAGATGCATGGGACACTTCATTTTAGAAATCATTAGGGAGTTCAATATTGCGAGATCAGCAGTTTCAAGAGCGTACCGAGAATACCAAATTCCAGGTATTACATCTCACCACTTCCAACGGCAGTGGCCGACGGTCTTCACATGAAGACCGAGCGAAGCGGCGTTTGCACTGAGTTGTCAGTGCTAACAGCAGTGTGCGATTTGCAGGGGGGGATGGGGGCGATTTCCCCCCTCTGCATCAGACCATCCCCTCCTCTGGCTTTAGTTTATGCATCCCACCCTGGGATGTTTATTTCACAAGCACTGGAGTAAAACTCATATAATTTAAATTTGTTGAGCCGAACACTGAAAGTTTTTAATACAGTCTTACTATTAATACTATTAATATGTTTTTTATTAATTTTGAAAAAGTGTTATGTAGTAGTTAAGCATTTCAAAACATTTAGAACTAAAGCACCATTCTCATGTTGTCATTGTTGCTTTCGTCTAATGTGCGTCATCCGTTATTTGCGAGCTTGCGAGGGAAGTAGTGTGGCAGTCATACCGCAGCAGTCGTACCGCAATGTTGGGTGATCTGGGGGCTGAAATTCCCACCCCGGGCCCTGACACAGGGTGGTGACCGGCCCGGTGCCTGTGCGAACATTTACCGTTAGGCCACCTTTTGGCAACGGTATGGGGCGGACTAACGCGCCTGGGACGAAAGCACATATTACTAAACAAGGCACCATCGTGTGCTTCTAGTTCCTAGGATACTATTTCGTGGACCTTCTTTAAATACTCTTCTCTTCCACCATCGTTTTCTTTTCCTTTGGTTTTCATTTCCGTTGTTAGCTGCATGTGCAAGTACCAAGTAGGCCGCCGCTGCGATACTTTATCGTCATTTATACTGCAAGACCGACACACGTGTGGCACAAATTCTGTTGCTTTGGTATAAATTAACCTGCCGCATGCAACATACGCCGCAAGATGTTACCTTTTGTAGCATGCTACAAGGCGACGCACGCCACATTTCCGTAGCATGCCACAATGTTGCAAGACGTCGCCCCAGCGTAAACGAGGCTTTAGAGCCAGGTCTGTATTGTATGGTGGATGTGGTGTGTTGCGTACGAAACTAAAACCTGCAATCAGATCCAAACGTAGTGGGAAACTGTGAAGAGGTGTCATCCTGCAGCAAGATAACGCTCGCCCACATTCTGCCAAACGGACAGCCGACGCAAAAAGAAGTTGAGATTCTAGGTGCTGGAACATCCACCATACAGTACAGACCTGGCTCCAAGTGATTTTCACATGTTTGGACCCTGAACGGAAGATTTGAAAGTGATGAAGACGTCATTGCTGCGGTGCAAAATCGGTTACAGATGCAACCGAAAAATGTATTTTCTGATGAAATAAAAAAAAAACTCGTAAAACGTCGGGAAAACTACATTAAGTCCAGGGAGGTTACGTAGAAAAATAACGCATGTTTCAGTTTTCTATCATGAGAATAAGTACAGCTTTTCACAAATGTGTCTTTACTTTTTGAATTCCCGCCGTATACCTGTATGTAGATGATTTTGTAAATAAGCTTTACCTATAATGAACTTTTAAAGAAATAAGAAGGGATGGCTTTTCTGATAGTGCATACGCGTGCATAGTGAGTTTCGGCATTAACATCTATTTATAAATAACTGTTTAACCACGGGTAACGCCGCGGTCCAAGCTAGTAACATACGTAATTATACTAACCCCCTAAGACATCCCCCCCCCCCCCCCCCCACCGGTAAAAGCACAAATCGCACCCTGGCTAACAGACAAGGAACAATGCGTGAAATAACCGCAGAAATCAATGTGGGACGTATGATGAACTTATTCGTTAGGACAGTGCGGCGAAATGTGCCATTAATGGGCTATGGCACCAGACAACCGTCTCGATTGCCTTTGCTAACAGCACGGCATCGCCTGGATCGCCTCACCTTGGCTCGTGACCACATCGGTTGGACCGTAGATGACTGGAAAACCGTGACCTAGTCCCGATTTCAGGCGGTAGGAAAAAATGGCTCTGAGCACTATGGGACTCAACTGCTGAGGTCATAAGTCCCCTAGAACTTAGAACTACTTAAACCTAACTAACCTAAGGACAACACACACATCCATGCCCGAGGCAGGATTCGAACCTGCGACCGTAGCGGTCGCGCGGTTCCAGACTGTAGCGCCAGAACCGCTCGGCCACCAGCGGCCGGCTCAGGCGGTAGGAGCTGGTGGAAGGGTTCGAGTGTGGTGCATACCCCACGAAGTCATGAACCCAAATTGTCAACAAGGCACTGTGCAAGCTGGTGGTGGCATCATAATAGTATGGGCTGTGTTTACTTGGAATGGAGTGGGTCCTCTGGTCCAACTGAACTGATAATTGACTGGAAATTATTACGTGCGGTTACTTGGAGACCATTTGCACCATTCACGGACCTCATATTCCCAAACAACAACGGAATTTTTTTGCGCCATGTCATCGAGCCATAATTGTTCAGAATTAGTTTGAAGAAAGTTCTGGACAATTCGAACGAATGATTTGCCTCTCCCCCCATATCGTCCGACGTGAATCCCCTTGAATATTTACGGGACATAATCGAGAAGTCAGTTCGTGCACAAAATCCTGCACAGCTAACACTTTCGCAGTTATGGGCGGCTATGGAGGGAGCATGGCTCAGTATTATCGCAAGAGACTTCCACCGACTTCTTACCCTGACAGTGATTCTTTCCAGACAGTAACTGATATGTGTACTAAATTTGTTAGTACAGTGGTTTAAAAGGAGATGTGGAACAGTGGATATATATATATATATATATATATATATATATATATATATATATATATATATATGACCGATATCCATTTTTATAATATATATACATTTCATTGCCTGTTGCGAACGAATACGGCAAGGCAAAATAAGAAATTACAGTAAAGGTTATGATATAGGTGGTGACGATGTACATAGGACTCCGCTCCTTGCAGAAGTATACTGAAGGGTGGATGGTTGAGTGGGATGATAGATAATGTGGGTGTCAGGAGTTTGGTGCGGATTCTTTGAGAAGTCTGTAATGGGAATAGTCATGTGGGAATTACGGACGTTGGATTTTACGAAATGAGAGCTATGGGTAAGAGGGCCTTAATTTACGAAAAGGGTAGATAAGTAAGGTAAGTTATATAGTAGGGAGGAAGATAAGTTAGGTAATTTATATGGTAGGAAGGAAATGTTTCTCTGCATATTTCTTAAACAGTCCACAGGAGTTAGATACAGACTATTTATTTTACGCCAGATCGTGGAATGTATGGAAGCGAAGAATTGGAAGCGTAGATATGGGATTTCCGGAAATTTGTTATTTTAGATGGCGTCCGATCTTTGTTATTTAATAGAGAGTGTATGAAGGAATACATTCGTAAGCTAGAGTAGAAGTTGATACGGGAATCTAGACGTTCAAATATTGCAGGAAGTGATAGAATTTTGGAGGAGGGGATGCTAAAGCAAACTGGAAGTGATAATACGTAAATGTGAGTAGATGCAGTTGGTTACCGTGTTCTGCCTGTTTATGTTCATAATGTTTGACACTTTATTCTGATTATATGGTGTGGTGGACATAGTGCAATTCACTAACAGGGTGCGGCTGCTACCAGATGCTCATGTTCGTCGTATGCAGCTTCTGCGTCATGAGCGAGGCCGCGGCGATCGCCTCACTCACTGTCGGAGTGCCATTTGCAGTGTGCGACATGGAAGTAGACACCAACGCCATTCCCTGGTCCAGCGGTATGCTGTCACAAGGTAAGTCTCATTACTATTAGGGAGTAACAACATCGTTGAAAGAAAAATGAACTAATGTTTGGTTTACATGCAAGTATCTTACCTGATTGTTCTGATGGTTGGTTGGTTGATCCGGGGAAAGGAGCCAAACACCGAGGCCATCGATCCCATCGCTTTAGGAAAGGATGAGGAAGGAAGTCGGCCGCACCCTTTCAAAGGAACCATCACGGCATTTGCCTGAAGCGATTTGGGGAAATCAAGGAAAACCTAAATCAGGATGCCCGGACGCGACCGTCGTCCTCCCGAATGCGAGTCCAGTGGGTTATTCTGAAAAGGAAATGTTGCACCACATGAAAATTTTGTATACGCAAACATTTGTGAAAATGGAAAGAGTCAGAAAAAAATCATCCAAATGAATCAACGCCTTTAACAGTGCACTACCAATAAGTAATTAAGACAGCACAGAGATGATGTACGCTCAGCACTGAACTATCGTTTGACGTTAAAGATCAGTGACGCACCAAGCTCCGGCTGTAGTTAGCCGCCAAACAAACAGGGAACCAGGAAGCTAATCCCAGCATGCAGCGTCCAAACGAAAGGGTGCCGCTTCAACACGAGAGTGTGTTCAAACAGGGCAGAGTGATCGATCGGTCTCCAGGGAATGTATATTTCTTACCGCGACATTCTACCATGCACAGGACGTCCTACTGCGTCCATGACGCGTTAAACGTTTGAACGGAAGACGGTCGTACGCAATGATAAGTGGGAACCGGACAGTGCAGTGTGACCAATGCACGCGACAACCATCATATAATCCAATTTTCGGTGCTGTGCCAGTGAACGTTACCATCTACTCTATAATATTCACTGAACAACACGTTAGATCAAGACTCTTACGAACCATCAGAATGTTATTTTTTATCTTTCTTCGATACAAAAATAACTTCCGTGAAGTTTTCATTTTGTCTTATAAGTAATTTTCTTCATCCTAAGTATTTGCACATAAAAAGTGCTTTTTAATAAAGGCATCACACACACACACACACACACACACACACACACATATATATATATATATATATATATATATATATATATATATATATATATATATATGGTGGTCCATTGATCGTGATCGGGCCAAATATCTCACGAAAGAAGCGTCAAACGAAAAAAACTACAAAGAACGAAACTTGTCGAGCTTGAAGGGGGAAACCAGATGGCGTTATGTTTGGCCCGCTAGATGGCGCTGCCACAGCTCAAAGAATATCGACTGCGTTTCTTTTTAAATAGGACCCCCCCCCCCATTTTTATTACATATTCGTGTACTACGTAAAGAAATATGAATGTTTTAGTTTGACCACTTTTGTCGCTTTGTGATAGATGGCGCTGTAATAGTCACAAACATATGGCTCACAATTTTAGACGAACAGTTGGTAACAGGTAGGTTTCTTAAATTAAAATACAGAACGTACGTATGTTTGAACATTTTATTTCGGTTGTTCCAATGTAATACATGTACCTTTGTGAACATATGCTGTTACAGAGTGATTACCTGTAAATACCACTTTAATGCAATAAATGCTCAAAATGATGTCCGTCAACCTCAATGCATTTGGCAATACGTGTAACGACAGTCCCCTCAACAGCGAGTAGTTCGCCTTCCGTAATGTTCGCACATGCATTGACAATGCGCTGACGCATGTTGACAGGCGTTGTCGGTGGATCGCGATAGCAAATATCCTTCAACTTTCCCCACAGAAAGAAATCCGGGGACGTCAGATCCGGTGAACGTGCGGGCAATGGTATGGTGCTTCGACGACCAATCCACCTGTCATGAAATATGCTACTCAATACCGCTTCAACCGCACGCGAGCTATGTGCCAGACATCCATCATGTTGGAAGTACATCGCCATTCTGTCATGCAGTGAAACATCTTGCAGTAACATCGGTAGAACATTACGTAGGAAATCAGCATACATTGCACCATTTAGATTGCCATCGATGAAATGGGAGCCAATATCCTTCCTCCCATAATGCCGCACCATGCATTAACCCGGCAAGGTCGCTGATGTTCCACTTGTCGCAGTCATCGTGGATTTTCCGTTGCCCAATAGTGCATATTATGCCGGTTTATGTTACCGCTGTTGGTGAATGACGCTTCGTCGCTAAATAGAACGCGTGCAAAAAATCTGTCATCGTCCTGTAATTTCTCTAGTGCCCAATGGCAGATCTGTACACGACGTTCAAAGTCGTCGCCATGCAATTCCTGGTGCATAGAAATATGGTACGGGTGCAATCGATGTTGGTGTAGCATTCTCAATACCGACGTTTTTGAGATTCCCGATTCTCGCGCAGTTTGTCTGCTACTGATGTGCGGATTAGCCGCGACAGCAGCTAAAACGCCTACTTGGGCATCATCATTTGTTGCAGGTCGTGGATGACGTTTCACATGTGGCTGAACACTTCCTGTTTCCTTAAATAACGTAACTATCCGGCGAACGGTCCGAACACTTGGATGATGTCGTCCAGGATATCGAGCAGCATACATAGTACACGCCCGTTGGGCATTTTGATCACAATAGCCATACATCAACACGATATCGACCCATTCCGAAATTGGTAAACGGTCCATTTTAAAACGGGTAATGTATCACGGAGCAAATACCGTCCACACTGACGGAATGTTACGTGATACCACGTACTTATACGTTTGTGGCTATTACAGTGCCATCTATTATCAAAGCGAAAAATGTGGTCCAACTAAAACATTCATATTTCTTTACGTACTACACGAATATGTAATAAGAAATGGGGGTTCCTGTTAAAAAAAACGCAGTTGATATCCATTTGACCTATGGTAGTGCCGTCTAGCGGACCAACCATAGCGCTATCTGGTTTCCCCCTTCAAGCTAGACGAGTTTCGTTCTTTGTAGTTTTTTCGTTTGATGCTTATTTCGTGAGATATTTGGCCCGGTCACTATCAATGGACCACCCTGTATATAATCAAAAGTATCTGAAGACTTATCAGTGGATATTAACATGGTTTGTGCCCATACTTCACCTTTATGACTGGTTGAACACTGCTGAGGACATGTTCAGTGTGGTGTCTGAATGTCTGTGGGATAATGGTAGCCCATTCTTCCGCAAGAGCCGAAACCAGAGAAGGTAGTGACGTTAGACACTGGGGCTGGAGCGAAGTCGATGTTCTAACCCATCGTAAGAGTGTTCCACTGGGCTCAAGATGGGGCTCTTGGCAGGCTAATCCATCTCAAAAATGTTGCTGTCCACGAAGCATTGCATCACAGAGGCTTCATTATGACAGGGACTATTGGCATACTGGTACAAGCAATCATCGTTCTGTTCCTCTGTAGTACACGCTGCTGTGAAATGTATTCCTATGAAATAAGGGAACTACATTCTGCCCACAAAAAACACTCTCATATCGTAACATCACGTGCTCCGTACTTGACTATTGGCACTAGACATGGTGGCAGGTAATGTTCTCCGAGCATTCGTCAAGCCAAAGCCTTCCAGATTACCATTGGCCACAGCATGATTCTTCACTGAAAATCACACGTTTCTAGTCTCCCACTGTGCAGTGGCGTCGCGCTTAGCGTTGGCTATAGAAATATATGGCTTACGATGAGCTATTGGACCATCGTAACCACTTATTTCTAACAATGCACAGTCCTTGTCATAAGTGGATGCTGGCAGCACATTAGACTCATGAGTGATTCATTCCGCCGATTTCTTACCATTTTTTTTCCAACTACCCTTCGCACGAATCGTGGTATCTGTTCTTATGGACATGTCCAAAAGAGCGGACACTACATGGGATCCGCAGTTGTGATAGATTATACACTACTGGCCATTAAAATTGCTACACCAAGAAGAAATGCAGATGACAAAAGGGTATTCATTGGACAAATATACTAGAACTGACATGTGATTACATTTTCACGCAGTTTGGGTGCATAGATCCTGAGAAATCAGTACCCAGAACAACCACCTCTGGTCGTAATAACGGCCTTGATACGCCTGGGCATTGAGTAAAACAGAGCTTGGATGGCGTGTACAGGTACAGCTGCCCATGCAGCATCAACACGATACCACAGTTCATCAAGAGTAGTGATTGGCGTATTATGACGAGCCAGTTAGTCGGCCATCATTGACCAGACGTTTTCAATTGGTGAGAGATCTGGAGAATGTGCTGGCCAGGACAGCAGTCGCACATTCTCTGTATCCAGAAATGCCCGTACAGGACCTGCAACATGCGGTTGAGAATTATCCTGCTGAAATGTAGCGTTTCGCTGGGATCGAATGAAGGCCACGGGTCGTAACACATTGGAAATGTAACGTCCACTTTTCAAAGTGCCGTCAATGCGAACAAGAGGTGACCGAGACGTGTAACCAATGGCCCCCCATACCATCACGCCGGGTGATAAGCCAGTATGGCGATGACGAATACACGCTTCCAATGTGCGTTCACCGCGATGTCGACAAACACGGATGCGACCATCATGATGCTGTATACAGAACCTGGATTTATCCGAAAAAATGACGTGCCATTCGTGCACCCAGGTTCGTCGTTGAGTACACCTTCGCCTGCGCCCCTGTCTGTGATGCAGCGTCATGGGTAACCTCAGCCATGGTCTCCGAGCTGATAGTCCATGCTGCTGCAAACGTCGTCGAACTTGGCTCAAATGGTTCAAATGGCTCTGAGCACTATGGGAATCAACTTCTGAGGTCATTAGTCCCCTAGAACTTAGAACTAGTTAAACCTAACTAACCTAAGGACATCACAAACATCCATACCCGAGGCAGGATTCGAACCTGCTACCGTAGCGGTCTTGCGGTTCGAGACTGCAGCGCCTTTAACCGCACGGCCACTTCGGCCGGCCGTCGTCGAACTGTTCGTGCTGATGGTTGTTGTCTTGCAAACGTCCCCATCTGTTGACTCAGGGATCGAGACGTGGCTGCACGATTCGTACCAGCCATGCGGATAAAATGCCTGTCATCTCGACTGCTAGTGATACGAGGCCGTTGGGATCCAGCACGGCGTTCCGTGTTACCCTCCTGAACCCAACGATTCCATATTCTGCTAACAGTCATTGGATCTCGACCAACGCGAGCAGCAATGTCGCGATACGATAAACCGCAATCGCGATAGGCTACAACCGACCTTTATCAAAGTCGGAAACGTGATGGTACGCATTTCTCCTCCTTACACGAGGCATCACAACGTTTCACCAGGCAACGCCGGTATACTGCTGTTAGTGTATGAGAAATCGGTTGGAAACTTTCCTTATTTCAGCACGTTTTAGGTGTCACCACCGGCGCCAACCTTGTGTGAATGCTCTGAAAAGCTAATCATTTGGATATCACAGCATCTTCTTCCTGTCGGTTAAATTTCGCGTCTGTAGCATGTCATCTTCGTGGTGTAGCATTTTTAATGGCCAGTAGTGTATGTAAATTGAAGGTAGTGTCATCTCCAAAAGAACAGACATCACACATTCATACAGATGGTCAGCCTCGATGTGCAAAAAATCCACCGTTTACAGTGTGGTTGCGCAAGTACGCCGGACCTCCTGCGGGAGTCTCACAGCAGCGAGCATGGAGGACGAAGGCACGGACTGGGGATGGGTGGCGCTCGGTAGGAGTGTGGGTCGGCCGAGAGGCGCGGCAATATAGCCCACGCAGTTGCGGTAAACATTGTATCTGGGTGGCACAGTGGTTAATGCAAGCAGGAGATCCCGGGTTCGAATTCCGATCCAGCACACATTTTCACTCCTTGCCGCTAATTCCGCGTCAGTTCCCGATGCAGCTGACATCAATAGTCCCTTCCCTTTCCTTCCCTTTTTGCCCACCTCCACCTTCAGCTTACATCCCCTTCGCAGTGCCCAACAGTCCCTGTCTGTACTTAAATTAGTGAGGCATGCGTGGTCTCGGTTTAGCTGTGTTTGTTACTTCGCGTTCCAACTCCACAGTCACAGCTCCAACAATCGAATTGGACGGCTTTAGAAGGACTGGAATATCCCTGATACAACTGTTTCTCACGAGACAGCCAATGACTAGTCCACATCAAAAGTCTCTGAGCTCGCGTGTCCGACCCATTGTGTTGTTACTGCTTCTCTACTAACAACACAATGCTCCCCGCCTTCTTGTACGCTGCCAGATCCACCTCTCGTGACATCTAGTAGTCAATTTCACATTACGCAGAGCTGTCCGGATGCTTTTGATAAGGTAGCACATACAAATACTCAAAATTTAAAATTTTTTCTATGTTACAATTAATTAAATAAAAGATTTCAAATTCTACAAAATTCTATCAAGGTTTTAGGCAGGTTTCCCTTGGTTGTCAGGCGAATGACGGAACTGGTAATCACCACCCATCCATTCCCAATTGGGTCTCCTTTTGACCTATTACCTACTTGCCAGTTATTTGGTAGAAAAGTCTCTGTTTCTCTAAGGTCATTACTCGAACTGATCACTCTATCTAGAAAAAAAAATAATTTACGTAAAGCAATTACAGCAAAATAATTTGCAAAGTAGTTGGTAGGCCCGCTAAACCTGCTGGGCAGAACAGGTAATAGGATTGTGGAAAGGGCCAAGGTTTGAGGTTAGTTTCTGCTTACAGTTGTCATTTATTGTAAAATAACCTTTACAACCAAAGCGGCACATAGCCGAATCTTTACCGAATGCAGCTCTTTCATGGCTGAAGACCTCCAACAAGAAATCTTAACAAGATAAAAATTCAATTAAGATAGCAATAAAATAATTCAAAAAACAAATACAAATGGCTGAGAGCCACAATGAAATTCCAAAATTTTAGAATGTATTACCATAGACCTTTAAAGGCAGAAGGCCAACAAGAAATCTTAAAAAAATCAAAAATTCAATTAATATAGGAATGAAATAATTTAAAACCAAAAAAGCAACAGATACAAGGTGCAATACCAATTTCTGAGGGCCACAATTAAACTTCAAAATATTTAAAATATATTACCATAATTTTTAAAGGCAGAAGGCCACAGTGTTTAAGCTTGAAAGATAAATTTAAAATTTAATTTTCCTAAATTTTAAGAAAACAAAACGAATAACCATAAGCCTAGAATTTAAAATAGCTGACAACAGATATTTAAACACCGGTGGCACTCAGAAAGTCTCCAGGAAGGTCGGTCTGCCCTCGTTCACTTAGGTGAGACAGGTGGCGAGCCCTACTATACTTGATCCGTCGGAACCCAACCTGGGGGACAACCACGGACCGACCGACACAACGACTTGCTCCCGTCAATCACTATATGAGAATTCAAACCGCCCATGTTACAAACATGATAATCCACAATGGGGTATGTATTAGCTGCCAAAATTACACACCATGTTGGACAGTGACAACAGATGAGGAAAGGACGCTGCCTGAAATTACGTTAGTGGCCAGGGCAGGTAACCGGAACACTAACGGCCATTAGGCAGTAAATTCTGCTGGTACACTTTAATTTGAAACACGGTAATAGTTAACTTCTCTCAAAAGAACACTGCCTGAATTTACGTCAGTGCTCAGGGCAGGTAACCAGAACACCGCATGGCGCCTAAATCTCTGCAGTAGAACCACTCGGTGTTGCTCACCAGAAAACCTTCCCTACAGCAAACGACCGAAGTGAACCAACACAACATGAACAGACGTGGCTTGGGTAGTTGAAACCACTACTCAACTCTGACGTCCTGGGTCGGCGAACCAAGAAGCTCTTAGCGATCGGACAGCTCCACACACACTCCGACACTGCGCAGGGGCTACCAGCGGCCCCAACCGACTGCACCGCGCGGAGATAACTTCCCTCGTCAGCTACAACCGACCGACTCACTCCAGGCCCCCTGGCCGGAAACTATATACACCAAACCAAAGATGGTAGGCGACGCAAATATCGATACACATCACTGCTGCCACACGTAGAAGGAAGAAGAACCACGACGTAACCGCGACAAGGGCTGGAAACCAAAGACAGATAGACAGCGAAGTTCACGAAAACGCATAGTTGGGAGAGGGGACGGCTCAGTAATTTACTAAAAAAATCAGATTTAGTAATCTCATAGTAGTCATCTTTCACGGAATAAGATCTTTGACAGAATATCTCAAGCAGTATTTTACTGTCAAAATGAACAGGTGTGTGAGTCACCGCAGAATTGTCAGGAATGGTATTTAGTGTGAGTCATATCAGCGCAGTTGTACAACTTGCACGAGGAATGATGTTGGTCGCTTCAGGGGATACAATGAGTGTCGCTGCCACCGCCCAGTAATGGAAAAAGAACAGCTTAACTTGAAACTTTGAGCTGATTTGACAACAGCGCAAGAAGTTAACAGTTTTGTGTGCTACAGTCTCCAGTAGTAATAGCAGGTCTAGTTCAGAAGACTGGATTACAGTCAAGCCTCCTAGACCAGTGAAAAAATCCAGGAGAGTTTCGAAGTCTGATAGGTCCAATCTATCAATGTACAATAGCTTCAATAGTTTTGGCACTGTGTGAAAAAGTATTCAGAGCACCCAAGAAGTTTAGTAGCAGGATGACATCAAAGGACTTAACCCTTAAGGTGTAACCAAAGTCTAGTAAGGGAACTTTTAAGAATACCAAAAATCTCTAATTGAAGGGTAGCATAACGGAAGGGAAGTGTTAAAGCTAGTACATGACAATTTGGCAAGCGATTACCAGATATTGATATTTTTAATCGAAGTGCAGGATTGCTATATGTCTCTAGTGATTCAGGCTGTTTGGTGAAGAATCGTGGAGAAGAATACACTGATCAGGCAGAACATTATGACCACAGACCAACTATCTATATAAATCCATCCAGGCAACAGCAGCGGCAGCTGGCGAGAAATGACTGCAGTCAGACACACGCACTGTGCGTATAGTATCAGTAAGCGTGCTTGTATGTGTGTAGAATGGGAAAGGCGCGTGATCTGTCTGAGTCTTACCGAGGGCAGATTGTGGTGGCCCAGAGGCTCAGCACGAGCATTTCGGAAACTGCACAACTTGTCGAGTGTTTGAGGAGTGCTGTGGTGAGTGTCTTCAACATGTGACGAAACCAAGGTGCAACCACGTCCAGATGTCGTGGGGTTGAGCGGCCACCCATAATTACAGATGCCAGGTGTCGTAGGCTGGGAAGACTGGTGAAACAGGATAGGCGGATAACTGTGGCGGAACTAACATCGGATTTTAATGCTGGGCTGAGAACAAGTGAGTCTGAACACGCAGTGCACCGATTACTCCTAACGGCGGTCCTCCGCAGCAGACGACCCATGTATGTGCTGGTGTTTAACACCACGACATCGGTAGCTACGACTGAAATGGGCAAATGATCGTCGACACTGGACGTTGACGCAGTGGCAGAGAGTTGCATGTTCTGGTGAATCACGATACCTTCTTCACCATGTCGATGGAAGGGAACGAATCCGTCGTCTTCCAGGGGAACAGCTCCTTGACATGTACTGTGGAACGGAGACAAGCTGGCGACGGCTCCTCTGGGGAACATTCATGTGGGCGTCCGTGTGTCCAGTGTAGCTCGTGCAAGGCATCTTGACGGCTAAGGTGTATTGTATTCTTGTTACAGACTACGTACGTCCGTTCATGACGATTATGTTTCTCGACGGTAGTGGCATTTTTCGAAAAGATATTGCGCTATGTCAAATAGCCAGGAGTGTGATGAAGTGGTTCGAAGAACACAGTGACGAGTCAGTTGATGTGCTGCCCCCCCCCCCTCCCCCCCCCCACCCCAACTCGCTAGATATTAAGCGAATCAAACATATCTGCGATGTGATTGAAGTTGGCAACAGAGATCATCACCTCCATCCCCCGAATTTAGGTGACGTGTACGTGCAGATGTGGTGCCGACTCCCTCCAGTGACTTACCAAGGCCTCACTGCTTCCATGCCACGCCGCGTCGCCGCTGTTATTCGTGCCAAAGGTGAACATACTGGCTATTAGGTAAATGGTCATAATGGTCTGGTTGGTCAGTGTATCGTGTAATGATGGTACGCGGTGAAGGCAAAAGTGAACCGTAACCTTAACTGTAAAACTGAGGATGCCGTTAGGTACATAATTGAAAATCACCTCATGATAATGTGAGGATCGTCTCAGTCTTTGAACAATATGATAAGCCTTGGAAGCATAGACTGGAAAATCGGTCAGGCAAGAGACGTTCACACCAGTGAGTGACTGATGTATCGCCCGTCACTAGTCGGTGTCATACACGTCACGGTTTGCAGCTGAATGTTTCTGGTAAGAAGCTACTTGCTCTGCTGATTTCTAGAAGCATCCGGCCCGAGCAAAACAGTGTCCATCCTGTCCCACTGACTTCCAACATGTCCATACGCAAATTTCAGGGCAAATTCGTCAGAAAGATAAAGCTTGAGAATAACTATAGTTACAGTTGAAAACGCCAACAGCAAAACAAAATACCGTAGGTTAGACAAAGTCTGGACGTTTAAGAAAACTCATTTGGTGACATTCATCAAAAACTCAGAACCCTTTTTAATATACACTCCTGGAAATTGAAATAAGAACACCGTGAATTCATTGTCCCAGGAAGGGGAAACTTTATTGACACATTCCTGGGGTCAGATACATCACATGATCACACTGACAGAACCACAGGCACATAGACACAGGCCACAGAGCATGCACAATGTCGGCACTAGTACAGTGTATATCCACCTTTCGCAGCAATGCAGGCTGCTATTCTCCCATGGAGACGATCGTAGAGATGCTGGATGTAGTCCTGTTGAACGGCTTGCCATGCCATTTCCACCTGGCGCCTCAGTTGGACCAGCGTTCGTGCCGGACGTGCAGACCGCGTGAGACGACGCTTCATCCAGTCCCAAACATGCTCAATGGGGGACAGATACGGAGATCTTGCTGGCCAGGGTAGTTGACTTACACCTTCTAGAGCACGTTGGGTGGCACGGGATACATGCGGACGTGCATTGTCCTGTTGGAACAGCAAGTTCCCTTGCCGGTCTAGGAATGGTAGAACGATGGGTTCGATGACGGTTTGGATGTACCGTGCACTATTCAGTGTCCCCTCGACGATCACCAGTGGTGTACGGCCAGTGTAGGAGATCGCTCCCCACACCATGATGCCGGGTGTTGGCCCTGTGTGCCTCGGCCGTATGCAGTCCTGATTGTGGCGCTCACCTGCACGGCGCCAAACACGCATACGACCATGATTGGCACCAAGGCAGAAGCGACTCTCATCGCTGAAGACGACACGTCTCCATTCGTCCCTCCATTCACGCCTGTCGCGACACCACTGGAGGCGGGCTGCACGATGTTGGGGCGTGAGCGGAAGACGGCCTAACGGTGTGCGGGACCGTAGCCCAGCTTCATGGAGACGGTTGCGAATGGTCCTCGCCGATACCCCAGGAGCAACAGTGTCCCTAATTTGCTGGGAAGTGGCGGTGCGGTCCCCTACGGCACTGCGTAGGATCCTACGGTCTTGGCGTGCATCCGTGCGTCGCTGCGGTCCGGTCCCAGGTCGACGGGCACGTGTACCTTCCGCCGACCACTGGCGACAACATCGATGTACTGTGGAGAACTCACGCCCCACGTGTTGAGCAATTCGGCGGTACGTCCACCCGGCCTCCCGCATGCCCACTATACGCCCTCGCTCAAAGTCCGTCAACTGCACATACGGTTCACGTCCACGCTGTCGCGGCATGCTACCAGTGTTAAAGACTGCGATGGAGCTCCGTATGCCACGGCAAACTGGCTGACACTGACGGCGGCGGTGCACAAATGCTGCGCAGCTAGCGCCATTCGACGGCCAACACCACGGTTCCTGGTGTGTCCGCTGTGCCGTGCGTGTGATCATTGCTTGTACAGCCCTCTCGCAGTGTCCGGAGCAAGTATGGTGGGTCTGACACACCGGTGTCAATGTGTTCTTTTTTCCATTTCCAGGAGTGTATATATATAGAAACGATGTCTGAACAGACAATACCGCTTTGTCCACAGTATCAGATCGACGCTGGAGTACCGTAGATCACGCCATGTACGGTGGGCTGCGCTGATGGCACGTACGCCATTGCGCCCACTACTGTCTTCCACAAGCGCCTCGGACGCAAATACGCACGTCAACTCCGTCACTGGCGTACTGAGTGGCAAAACACAACCTCCGCTAAGCAGTGAAATGAGACGAGGCGAGCCGTAACAGAAGGTCGCCATACGAGCACCGCTAGCAAGCTGTATCTTTCTGCTCGCTGATAAATGGGCTCATTTTTATCTCCACTTACAAACTCAATATTGCCCATGCAACTTTGTCTTGAAATATTTGCCGTATCTTGTGAAACAGCTTGTGTAATGAAACAACATAGCATTTGTAGTATTTGAAAGTATTGCCTAAAATACCCCCTCTGTAATTCTGAGGGTGGCACATTCAACTACTACGTTTCCTTCTCTTCCTTTTTCTACTATCGAATTCCAGTCACCTATGACTATTAAATTTTAGTCTCCCTTCACTATCTGAATAATTTCTTTTATCTCATCATACATTTCATCAATCTCTTAGTCATCTGCGGAGCTAGTTGGCATATAAACTTGTACTACTGTGGTAGGCGTGGGCTTCGTGTCTATCTTGGACACAATAATGCGTTCACTATGCTGTTTGTAGTAGCTTACCGCACTCCTATTTTTTATTCATTATTAAACTCACTCCTGCATTACCCCTATTTGATTTTGTATTTATAACCCTGTATTCACCTGACCAGAAGTCTTTTTCTTCTTGCCACCGAACTTCGCTAATTCCCACTAGATCTTACTTTAACCTATCCATTTCCCTTTTTATATTTTCTAGCCTACCTGTCCGATTAAGGGATCTAACATTCCACGCCCCGATCCGTAGAAGCCAGTTTTCTTTCTCCCGATATCGACGTCCTCCTGAGTAGTCCCCACCGGAGATCCGATTGGGGGACTATTTTACCTCCGGAATATTTTACCCAAGAGGACGCCATCATCATTTAACCACACAGTAAAGCTGCACGCCCTCGGGAATAATTATGGCTGTAGTTTCCCCTTGCTTTCAGCCGTTAGCGGTACCAGCACAGCTAGGCCATTTTAATTAATGTTACAAGGCCAGATCAGTCAATCATCCAGACGTCTCTGCAGCTACTGAAAAGGCTGCTGCCCCTCTTCAGGAACCACACGTTTGCCTGGCCTCTCAACAGATACCCCTCCGTTGTGGTTGCACCTACGGTACGGCTATCTGTATCGTTGAGGCACGCAAGCCTCCCCACCAACTGCAAGGTCCATGGTTCAGGGACATTCGCGACGTACCATCAGACTTTCGGAAAAATATCGTTCACACAGTTCCGAAGATAGCAAGGGCCGATAAGCGCGAGAATTTTCGTACAATCAGCTGAAGAGCTCATGCGTACAAATTGCTGACAAGAATAATATACAGAAGAATGAAAATAAAAATGAGGATCTATTAGATGACAATGAGTTTGGCTTTAGAAGAGGTGAAGGCACCAGAGGGGCTGTTCTAACATTTTGTGTGAAAATGGAAGCTAGCCTCAAGAAAAATCAGTACACGCTCATAGAAATTGTCGATCTTCAAAAAGCTTTCGACACTGTAAAATGGGATAAGACGTCTGAATTCCTGAGAAATATAGGATAAACTATAGGGAAAGGCGGGTAATGTACACACTGTACGAGAATGAAGAAGGAACATTAAGGCTGGATGACCAAGAACGAAGTGTTCGGATTAAAAAGGGTGAGAGACAGGAAAACAGCTTTTCATCGGTAAAGTTGAATCTACATTTGCATCTACATGGATACTCTGCAAATCACATTTAAGTGCCTGGCAGACGGTTCATCGCACCACCTTCACAATTCTCTATTATTCTAATCTCGTATAGCGCGCGTAAATAATGAATACCTACACTACTGGCCATTAAAATTGTTACAGCAAAAAGAAATGCAGATGATAAACGGGTATTCATTGGACAAATATATTATACTAGAACTGACATGTTATTACATTTTCACGCAATTTGAGTTCATAGATACTGAGAAATCAGTACCCAGAACAACCACCTCTGGCCGTAATAACGGCCTTGATACGCCTGGGCTTTGAGTCAAACAGAGCTTCGATGGCGTGTCCAGGTACAGCTGCCCATGCAGCTTCAACACGATACTGCAGTTCATCAAGGGCAGTGACTGGCGTATTGTGACGAGCCAGTTGCTCGGCCACCATTGACCAGACGTTTTCAGTTAGTGAGGGATCTGGAGACTGTGCTAGCCAGGGCAGCAGTCGAACATTTTCTGTACCCAGGAAGGCCCGTACAGAACCTGCATTATCCTGCTGAAATGTAGGGTTTCGCAGGGATCGAATGAAGGGTAGATCCACGGGTCGTAACACATTTGAAATGTAACATCCACTGTTCAAAGTGCCGTCAATGCGAACAAGAGGTGACCGAGACGTGTAACCAATGGCACCCCATACCATCACGCCGGGTGACACGCCAGTAAGGCGAAGACGAATACACGCTTCCGATGTGCGTTCACCGCGATGTCGCCAAACACGTATGCGACCATCATGATGCTGTAAACAGAACCTGGATTCATCCGAAAAAATGACGTTTCGCCATTCGTGCACCCAGGTTCGTCGTTGAGTACACCATCGCAGACGCTCCTGTCTGTGATGCAGCGTCAAGGGTAACTGCAGCCATGGTCTCCGAGCTGATAGTCGATGCTGTTCCAAACGTCGTCGAACTGTTCGTGCAGATGGTTGTTGTCTTGCAAACGTCCCCATCTGCTGACTCAGGGATCGAGACGTGGCTGCACGATCCGTTACAGCCATGCGGATAAGATGCCTGTCATCTCGACTGCTAGTGATACGAGTCCGTTGGGATCCAGCACGGCGTTCCGTATTACTCTCTTGAACCCACCGATTCCATATTCTGCTAACAGTAATTGAATATCGACCAACGCGAGCAGCAATGTCGCTTTTATGAAAGTCGGAAACATGATGGTACGCATTTCTCCTCCTTACACGAGGCATCACAACAACGTTTCATCAGGCAACGCCGGTCAACTGCTGTTTGTGTATGAGAAATCGGCTGGAAACTTTCCTCATGTCAGCACGTTGTAGGTGTCGCCACCGGCGCCAACCTTGTGTGAATGCTCTAAAAAGCTAATAATATGCATATCAAAGCATCTTCTTCCTGTCGGTTAAATTTCGCGTCTGTAGCACGTCATCTTCGTGGTGTTGCAATTTTAATGGCCAGTAATGTATATCTTTCCGTACGAGCTCTGATTTCCCTTATTTTGTCTTGGTGATCGTTCCTCCCTATGTAGGTCGGTCTCATCAAAGTATTTTCGCATTCTTAGGAGAAAGTTGGTGGATGGAATTTCGGGAGAAGATTCTGTCGCAACGAAAAACGCGTTTCTTTTAATTATGGCCAGCCCAAATTCTCTATCATTTCTGTGATACTCTCTTCCATACTTCGCGATAATACAAAACGTGCTGCCTCTCTGTACGTCAAAGAAGCAATGACGGAAATAGAAGAAAAATTCAAGGGTGTATTTAAAATTCAGGGTGAAAGGATGTCAATGATAAGATTCGTTGATGACACTGCTGTCCTCAGTAAAAGGGAAGAAGATTTGCAGGACCTGTTGGGTGGAGTTAACACTCTAATGAGTAAAGAATATGGATTGAGAGTAAACCGTAAAAAGGTAAATTCTTGAGAAGCAGCAGAAACGAGAGTAGCGAAAAACTTAACATTAAAATTGGTGTTGGAGAAGTGCATGAAAGTAAGGAATTCTGTTATCTTGGAAGCAAAATAAACCATGATGGTTTATCATAGAAAGCAGACTAGCGATCACAGAAAGGGCATTGCTAGTCAAGAGAAGTCTACTGGTATCAAACATAGGTCTTAATTTCAGGAAGAAATTTCTGAGAATGTACGTTTTGAGCACAGCGTTGAATGACAGTGAATCATGGACAGTTGTAAAATCGGAACAAAAGAGATCGAAAGTTTGAGATGTGGTGCTACAGAAGAATGTTGAAAATTAGATGGACTGGTGAGGTAAGGAATGAGGAAATTCTCCGCAAAATCGGCGAAGAAAGGAACATATGGGAAACACTGGCAAGGAGAAGGGACAGGATGACGGGACACGTGTTAGGATATCAGGGATTGACATCTATGGTACTAAGAGAGCTGTAGAGTATAAAAACTCTAGGGGAAAACAGAGACTGGAATAAATTCAGCAAATAACTCAGGACTTAGGATGCAAGTGCTACACTGAGATGAAGAGGTCAGTCACTTTCTAGCTGGGCTGTTGGTAACACAGGTCACAAGTGATTCCTTCCGCTAACATCTTGAAACTTCTTACAACCTCCTTCCTCAAGGCTCGGCGGTTCCCATCCGTCAACAGATGAGGTATACATCTATCTCTACGAGACTACTCTGCAGTACACATTCAGCTGCCCAGCAGAGGTTTCACCTAACCACCTGCAGACTATCTCTGGACCATTCAGTCTCGAACAGCGTGTGTTTCATTATGATGCTCAATTCTCCCCATATAAGTTGGCGTCAATAAAACACTTTTTTCTTTCAGTGGCTAAAGTTGGGGACTGAATTTTCGTCAAAAGATTTCGGCGTAACAAAAAACGCCTTTGTTTTTATGATCACCACCCCAAACCGCTTATCATATCCGTGAGACTTTCTCGTCTATTTCGTGATAGTACTAAAAGAGCTGCCGTTCTTTGGACTTTTTCGACTTGTTCAGTCAGTCCTATCTGGTAAGTATCCCACAGCGCACAGCAATTCTGTATCAGAGGAAGGACAAGCGCAGAGTACAGCTACATCTGCGTCTAAATCATACTTAGCAAACCGCCTAACGGTATGTGACGGAAGGTACTTCTAGTAACACTAACTGACACCCACTGTGCGGATCCACTCGTGAATGGCACACGGGAAGAATCACTGTCAATAAGCCTCTGTATTGGCTCTAATTTCTCGAATTTTCTCCTCGTGGTCATTTCACAAGATGTTTTTGAGAGGAAATACTCTTCCCGGAAAGTGCTCTTTCGAAATTTCAGTATTAAACCTCTTCTTAACTGACGCGATACGTTTAGGCCTACTTGTCGCTAGAAGGTCTAAGATGTTACCTTTACAAGTTGATTCTCTAATTATTTGCTCGAAGTAATTTTGGAACAATACATTCAGAATAATGTCACAGGACTCCCAGTCCCCGGCACCAGTTTTAGGGGTATGAATCTCTCAATGTATACCTGGATAGCCGATGTCACCCACAATTACAATGGCATGATTACGAAAATTGCTAAAGATATTCTGCAAGTTCTCTCTGCAGCGCTCCTGACCCAGTTCCTGACCCAGTCGGTCTACAGGAGCACCAGATCGCCATTTTTTACCTACTCATGTTGCTTAACTTCACCCAGATATATTCATATTCGTAATCCGTGATAGCCTCACTAAATATTACCGAATTCTATACTGCAATAATTACACCACCACCATGGGCGATTCAATCCCACGTCCGGCCATCCTGATTTAGGTTTTCCGTGATTTCCCTAAATCGCTCCAGGCAAATGCCGGGATGGTTCCTTTGAATGGGCACGGCCGACTTCCTTCCCCATCCTTCTCTAATTCTATGAGACCGATGACCTCGCTGTTTGGTCTCTTCCGCCAAAACAACCTAACCAACCAACCAACCATGGGCGACTAACTTTTCGATAAGTATTTGCAATCTGAACGTAGCATTTCGTTTCTATTCACTTCCGGTTTCAGCTTTCTGTTCTGGGCATTGTAACCTTCAATAAGCGAAATTAATTCTGAGATCTTTCCATGGATACTCGTGCAGTATACTAATATATTAACGTATTACAGCATCTTTGTCTGCCTGGTCTTGGTTTAGCTATGTTTCTCATTCACTATTCCACTTCGCAATCACATCGCCAACAGTGGATTTCGGCACCTTTAGAAGGGTTGAAATGTCCCTGATGGATTTGTTACTCAGGTGGCATTCAGTGACTAGTCCACGTCCGAAGTCGCTGAGGGTTCTTGAACAACCCATTCTGCTATTACTGCTTCTCTGTTGACAACACAATACTCCCCGCCTTCTTTTCTATGGGTGGGTACACCTCATGTGACTTCTAGACGTCAGTTCCGCATTACATAGAGGTGTCCGCGTATTTCTGATCAGGTAAGATATGAAGAAGGTTACACAGGGTAGACTTCGTTTTTCTGTTGTCTTTGTCCCACAGCTGCGCAGGCTCGACATGGTTGTTAACTGGTTTGACATGGTTAATTTAAAGGGTGGGCAGATGCCTACGTGTTACCTCTGAGATGGAATGTGTGCCACTGTATAGCTGAGATGGCTTTTGGACCCAATGACGGTCTGATCCATCACCGAAATCGATCGTCTCGAATAAAATTTACTGTGACAGCTGTGTTTTGTATAATGTAGATCTTAAAATTGTACTAACTACTTATGCCATTATCTTTGTCAGGCAAATCTTCTACAAGCCCTCTCCAGAAAGAAACCTTCATTACGTTATTATTGAAGCAGTGGAATATGTAAAGAAATTTTACTTGAAAGATCTAAAAACTTCACCTCTGTATTATTGATAATTAATATTACTATTAATATTGCTACAATAATGATAATAATAATAATAATAATAATAATGTTTTTCATGGTGAGTGATGGTGAGTAAGTAAGATATTGTCACGTGCAATTACTTCAGCTGCCCTCACGTGTATTCTCGTTTAGGTAAGCACAGCTCGCGATGTGCTCCCTATCCCCTTTCCTAACTGCCTTACTGCATGAGGACACAGCTCTATGTGCAGCGTTGCTGCCTACCAGTGCGTAGTCAGGGATGCGCATCTGTGGACCATGCTGTTGAATTAGCTATACATTATACAATGTGTACACTATACAACAAATTTAACAATTTTTTAACAAGGTTTATATACACTGTTGCACAAAAGATCTTCCATTCCCTATTTTACCTTCTTAGTGGTCGACTTTCATTTCCATTTTTTTCTCTTTTTTAG
This sequence comes from Schistocerca nitens, assembly GCF_023898315.1. NCBI lineage: Eukaryota > Metazoa > Arthropoda > Insecta > Orthoptera > Acrididae > Schistocerca > Schistocerca nitens. The sequence goes on from NC_064615.1 coordinate 857,842,216, forward strand.
TATCTAAAGTAGCGTATGTTCTTTCTCAGGATTCAGCCTATCTCCATATCAAATTCCATCGAAATCAGTGTAGCGGTTTACTCGTGAGAACGTAACAGGTGTGATTACTTTCGTATTGAAACTATTAGTACAGAAGTGTGGATTAAGTGCGTAGAGGATTCTGTAAGCATTGCATTCTTTACGTTGAATCGTATTGCGTAGAATGTATCATACAATAGAAGCATTTTCCACGTCAAAATAATGCCACCAACAGTCGATTTGGGCTCCTTTAGAAGAGTTGAAATGTCCGTGATGGATTTGTTACTTAGATGACATTCAGTGATTAGTCCACATTCGAAGTCACCGAGGTCTCCTGGAGGAGTTATTATAGTATTGATGCTTTTCTGCTTACAACACAGTCCTCCCGCTCTCCTTTTCTAGAGGTGGGTACATTTCATATAACTTCTAGACGTCAGTTCTACATTACATAGAGGTGTACAGATGCTTTCCATGAGATAATGTATCCAGAGCCTTACAAGGGATAGACTTCCTATTTCTGTGCAGCAGCTGTGAAGGGTCGGTGTGCTTAATAACGGATTTGGCATGGTTAATTTAGAGGGTGATCCGATTCCCGACATGTCGCTACTCCCTTACTCCGCGAGATGGAATGTGTGTGCCCCAACAGTGTGCGTGTAGAGTTATTCACGTGAAAGTGTATGAACGTTTTCTAAATGTTTACGAACTGTGTAACTGAGGTGGGACTTAGTTATCTCAGTATTCAGTTAGTCGAATGTGGGAAACCACCTAAAAACCACATTCAGGCTGTCTGGCATACCGCTCCTCATTGTTATTTCGACGCGCGGATTCGCTCCGTGTCCGGCGCTCCTCCTCGTCCTGCAAGCGGCGCTTTACACTAAGGTGACAAAAGTCGTGGGATACCGCCTAATATCGTGTCGGACCACCTTTTGCTCGCTGTAGCGCAACAACTCGATGTGGCATGGACTCAACAAGTCGTTGCAAGTCCCCTGCAAAAATACTGCCCTAGCCTCTATAGCCGTCCATAGTTGCGAAAGTGTCGCCGGTGAAGGATTTTGTGCACGAACTGACCTCTCGATTATGTCTCATAAATGTTCGATGGGATTCATGTCACGCCATCCAGAAGGCTAAAACATTCGCTCGAACTATCCAGAATGTTGTTCAAACCAGATGCGAACAGTTGTGGCTTGGTGACATGGCGCTTGTCATCAATTAAAACTCCACCGTTATTTGGGAATATAAAGTCCATGAATGGTCTCCAGTCAGTGATTAGTTCTATTTGACCATAGGACCCAGTCCATTTCGTGTAAACACAGCCCACACCATTATGGAGTCACCCTGTAACACCACAACTCTGCAGATGATCATACATTTTCTTGGTTTATAAGTTGTGCTGAATATTATTCTTGTAAATATTCTTGTAAGTATTCCGTACTGTGCCAGCAGAGACTCAAATATGAAAAGTTATTGCGAGGATATGTGTAAAAAGATCGAGCATGTAAAAGGTCACATAACCGAAAAGAGGTTGTTGGACATACTGCGCGGAAAATTGCCACGTAGTGTACGCGGCTCCATAATTGTTGACTGTAGCAAAACAGCGTTTTTGGAAAAGGTAGGAGATCTAGATGTGTTATACCGTGACGACGTAAATCGCCAGTACAGTAACCACAACAGCAGCTATAATGAGAATGGAAATAGTAACTATTACGACAGACGAGGTCAAAATAATCAAAATCAAAGTCAAAATGGAAACTTAAATAGTGATCACAATGTGAGATCGGCACATGTAGATAGAGGAAGACGTGGCAGAAGAGGTTTTGGCCATGGTAGGGGAGATTATAATTGTAACCACCATGGCAAAGATAGAGTGGGAATGGGGGTCCGCAACAGTAGCGGGTGGTACTGCTGTGTATCGCTTTGTGAGAGCCCGCCGGCTTCAGAGGCAGTATTGCTGCCGCAACAATGACGACGCAAATAAAAGCAAAACGAGTAACGAGCTTAAACAAGGTCAAGTGTACGCTGGAAACAGCGAGAATGAAAAATCATGCAGAAATGTCGCGGTTCGGACGCTGGTCGAATCAGATGTATTAGGAAACGAAATCACGAATGTTGTTGGAGTGGCTACTCGTGGAAGTATAGACAGTACCGCTGCACCGAGTTTAGCGCATCTTCCGGTAGCGAATAAGCAAGTTGTCTCGGTAAATGAAGTTGAAGTAAGTGAGGATAAGGAATGGTTGACGCAATTAAGTAATATGTACGATGGTTTGAAAGAATGGAAGAAGGAAAGTAGCATATATTTTACGGAAAGTAATGATGAAGTGGTGAGTAATGAATATGAGTATTTTCAGAATGAGATTTTCACTCTGCAGCGGAGTGTGCGCTGATATGAAACTTCCTGGCAGATTAAAACTTTAATCTGCCAGGAAGTTTCATATCAGCGCACACTCCGCTGCAGAGTGAAAATCTCATTCTGGAAACATCCCCCAGGCTGTGGCTAAGCCATGTCTCCGCAATATCCTTTCTTTCAGGAGTGCTAGTTCTGCAAGTTTCGCAGGAGAGCTTCTGTAAAGTTTGGAAGGTAGGAGACGAGGTACTGGCAGGAGTAGAGCTGTGAGTACCGGTCGTGAGTCGTGCTTCGGTAGCTCAGTTGGTAGAGCAGTTGCCCGCGAAAGGCAAAGGTCCCGAGTTCGAGTCTCGGTCGGGCACACAGTTTTAATCTGCCAGGAAGTTTCATGAGTATTTTGTTTGTGAGACGAAAGGGCAAGTAATTTGAAAGAGGTCTTACGTAAAGTAAATAATGTTGATGAGATATGTGAATATAATAAAGAATGTGGGGCACGTGAGGTGCGTAATAATAATGTGTTTGTTGATACCATTCCCGAACTCGACGAAGTCAGCGGATTAGAAAAGAGCCGAAAACAGTGTCACGGGGCAAGAGTATGTTTGTTCTGATAACTGGGTGAGATTAAGTTCGAAATGGTTCAAATGGCTCTGAGCACTATGGGACTTAACATCTCAGGTCATCAGTCCCTTTAGAACTTAGAACTACTTAAACCTAACTAACCTAAGGACATCACACACATCCATGCCCGAGGCAGGATTCGAACCTGCGACCGTAGCGGTCGCGCGGTTCCATACTGAAGCGCCTAGAACCGCTCGGCCACACCGGCCGGCTGAGATTAAGTGAGCGAAACGGAAGATTATAATGAGTTGCAAGTTACGGCAAAAGTATTGTGTTCAGATGAAGTAAGCCATCTTCACGATGCAACAGATATTGCGGGAATAAAACATGTTTTGTTTCAAACAGAAGAAGGTAGTGGTAGGAGGTAGAAAAAAAGAAAACACCGGATGAAATGATTGAGCCGGGTGGTGCTCTGTGGAATGATATGGAAGTGTATCAGGATTTATTATGGGAAGATAGAGGTGATGAGTCGAGATGATGTGAACGGATAATGATCCCGGTAAATGTACATAGTATGGAAACTCAGATGTTAATCGATAGTGGTAGTCAGATTAGTGTGTGTTCCCAGGAATTTTATGAGCATATTAGGAATGAACGTGAAATAGTCGACATGCCAGTTGAGGGTTTGAAGATAATAGGTGCTACTGGTAGTTGAAGTAAACCAATAAAATCTCAGGTGTTGTTACAAATGATTATTAAAATGGGTTGTTTGAACACGATTTTTTAGTGGTTCCTCAGCTAAGTACTGATATAATTGCAGATATGGACCGGATGACTAAGCATAAAGTAATTATTGACTTTGATAGGAAGGAAATGATTTGTTCGGTGGGAGACGAGAAGATAAATGTGTATTTTGGTGAAGTAGTAGACACTGGTGAAAGAAGTGAAGTTAATTTACGAATACTTAAGTTACCAATGAGTACAGGTCTGGGTGAGGGAGCTGAGGGTTATCGTGCGAGAAACTTGAATAAATTGTACCATCTGATGATGAAATAAAAGACCTAGTAGAAAATGTTTTGGAAATATCAGTAGAACAGAAAAGGGAATTGTACAGTATCTTAGGCAGTAATAAAGTTGGTTATTTTGAGCAAATCGGGAGACTAAGCCTTATTATCTGACAATGGACAACAATTTATAGCTAAGGTATGGAATGAAGGAATGAAAGAAAATGATATAGAAGTTATTCATATATCGCCATAACATCCCCAAAGTAACCCTTCGAAACGCTACATGCGTGGATTGGGCAGGTATTTTAGGACATACTGCCACAGTAAGGGCGTGGGGCAAGTATGTTTCAGAAATCGAAGAAATCATGAACTCCGACTTCACATGAGAATACAGGGTTCAGTCCAATTGAAATTATGTTAGGTAACAAACCAAAAAGTATAGTAGAAGATTTGATTAATTTTCCACCCGACAAGACTTAGACATGTCACAGAAAAAAGACACAATCAGAGAGTAAAATTAGTAAAATTTAAGATTGGGGATCTTGTTCTCCTGAAACTCTTGAGAAATCCAGTGAGACAGATAATGAAATATCGAAATTTAAATTCATTTGTAATGGACCTTTCAAAACTGAAAGCGTTCCTCGCCCTCATGCTTTCTGTCTAGTTTACACACTGTCAAATACGAAATTAGGTTTGCGTAATATAGTAGACTTGAAGTATTACCAAAGCAGAAATGACTGAAGTTTCTAAAAAACGTTATTTTAACTGCCATTATACATTAAATAATGGGTATTTCAAAGAAATGATAATATTAATCTATGCCGCATAAGCCGATCCATTTTCTGAGTTAGATTCAAAATGAAAATACAAATAACTGTCTTTGTGAAGGAGCCATGTACTTAAAGAGTATGTAGATAAGATTTAATGTTATTAGTATTGAGAAAACTTGGTGTATGTAATAATGATGTAAAAGCAAATGACCTAAGACTTGTCATTTAAGTTGCAGGTAAAAAAATGTGAAACAGTTTAATTTCATGACGAAGGACCTATATTGTAAGTGGGGGTGAAAGAGAAACAGAATGCATATGGACGTGCTTGGCATGTAAGCACCACAAAGAAGACAAGAGTGAAGTGTAATGGCCCACTTTTGTGTGCACAGAATGTAAGGATACATTACATGAAGTGCACTGTTGTGCGCACAGGACATTCCATATTCTTGTACAGGATCTGCAATATTAAGCAGAGAAAATTTCATGTTCTTTTACAGGAAATAAAATTTAAAATAATTGAAAATGGTCACAGATTAATGTCATGCTATGTGATAGAGGATATTGATTTTGTAATGTTTTAAGTGCTATGCTTTTCTATGTGCTAGTGTTTAAAGGAGGGAGTGGCTGTTGTTATTCCATGTATATACATTATTTGCTGTGGATATTACACGTTTCTGGTGTTAGTTTTCAAGTGTGGAATGCAATGAGATATTCTTACAATGTGATACTGTGTGTGAAGTTGATTTTATTATTTAAGTAACACATTGGTCATGGTATCAACAGTGTTGTTGGTTTGGAAGTTTCCTTGTTTCTTCATCTGGTGATGAAGATCAATGAAACGTGGGAAACATGTAACACCACAACTCTGGGGATGATCATACATTTTCTACGTGTTTTGAGAAGTTTGCTTTATTAATTGCGCTGAATATTAAACTTATAAATATGTTGTCAAGATACAAATGCCATTTCTTATTTATAAAGAAAATATGCATGAAATGTTAATATTTTGGAAGTATACACACTGGCCTAGTCAGGGAAAAGCTATTTTCAAAGAGTGTAATAAATTGTAAATGCAGTATCGCTGGGCGTGCGAGCGCTCCAAAAGTATTGGCAGTTTGGAGTCGCGAGGAGACGATTGGCGTCGTTGGTTGTATTTGCCGATGTGGCTATGCAAAAGTGCGGAGACAAAAAGTCTGTTTCCGAAGTGCGGAGCAGTGAAAACTGAATAGGTTGTTTTGGGTGATGTTTAATATGGGCAAGCTGTGGCCTTTATTGGGCACAGTACATATGCAGCAAGAGTAATTCACATACCATCAAGAGTACCCCTTGTTATTGGCTATGGGATGGCAAGAAGATCAACCTGTGCCCTATTTGCCGCTAAAGAAAGCTACTCGACAAACCAACGGCATCATGAAGTGAAGTAAGATCTAGACTTTTAAAAACTAGAAGTGTAATAGACTATAATAATAATAATGCCGTGTGACGAAGGCCTCCCGGCGGGTAGACAGTTCGCTTGGTGCAAGTCTTTCGATTTGACGCCACTTCGGCGACTTGTGCGTCGATGGGGATGAAATGATGATGATTAGGACAACATAACACCCTAGTCCCTGAGCGGAGAAAATCTCCGGCCCATCCGGGAATCGAACCCGGGCCCTTAGGATTGACATTCTGTCGCGCTGACCACTCAGCTACGGGGAGACGGAATGTGTAATAGACTGACCAGCGTAGATGGAATTTTATTGCTTGAATAATATTGTTTTCGTGCATTTTCTCATGTAGGTAATTTTCCTAAGTCATTATCCAAGTAGTTTCGGACCTATTCCTTTGTATGAACCGAGACAATCAGAAAATGAACTGAAAATGAAGTGAACATCGATTTATTAGATTATCAAAACATAATTTTTCCAACTTTTGGACAATTACGTAATAACGAAATCTTTGGTTGTAGTGTGAATATTGTCAGAAATAGAATGATGCAAAAGACAGTATTAATTCATTGGCTAAAAATAGAGTAACTTTGATAATAAAAAATTGGTAGTAAGACTATGTAACTTGGACACTGAATTTAATTGTCAAAGCACAGTTCTCTTTCATAACCTGTGACATAATTTACAACATTTTTTTTTACAAGAAATATCAAAGTAACTGCTAAATTCGAACAATCTTTCTGCTTGCTACAATTGCGACAGTCAGTACTAACGGTGAGTAACGTAACAAAAATTTTCTGTCCACAGCTAGCAAACAAACTTACTTTGATTGATCTTTGAAAATTAATATGAAATGTTGTATGTGTTTGCTATTTGACGTGTGTGGTGCGAAATACTTGAAAGAGTGCGTTAGGTACTGGTCCTACGTCATGACGCCAATAACTATTCTTACATAAGATTGCTTACGAATATAAAGTTCAGTTTCAATTTAATTATTATTGTTCCGGTGAGGAATTGGCGACCGTTGGTTATTTTATTAATGACATACTTTGAAAACCTTTCTTCAAAATTTTCCACTAAGTACTGTTAATAAAAAACTAGTTTACATAGTTAAAATATATTAAGTTAACCGAACTTTGTTTCTAATCGTCATCGCTAAAATACAGAGCAGTGGCGATTCGGTTATAACTTCATCTACTTCTCTCGATTTTGCATTATTATTCGGAGTAGATGCGTTTTCCCTAAAGATTAGGGACTTTAGGTAGAGGGTCACATAGGAAAGCCTAATTACCCGGAGAGGTGGGAGGGCTATAACCCCAACTTGCACAGTGTCTCGTGGACAACTTGGGTCCATGGCATCGTGGTGTCTGCGCCACTCTCGAACCCTACTATCAGGTCTTACCAACCGAAATCGGGATTCATCTGACCAGTGCACGGTTTTCTAGTCGTCTAGGGTCCAATCGATACGGTCATGAGCGCAGGAAAGGCGCTGCCGGCGATGACGTGCTGTTAGCAAATGTTCTCGGGTCGGTTGTCTGCTGCCATACGTAATTAAGGCCTAATTTTGCCGCATTGTCTTAACGGATACGTTCGTCGTACGTCCCACATTGATTTCTGCCCTTATTTCGACAGTGTTGCTTGTCTGTTAGCACTGACAACTCTACGCAAGCACAACGAGTGTCAGTCGTTAAGTGAAGGCCATCGACCACTGCGTTGTTATTTGTGGGAGGTAATAACTGAAATTGGACATTCTTGGCACTCTCTTGACATTGTTGATCTTGGATTATGGAATTCCCCAATGATTTTCGAAACTGAATGTCCCATGCGTCTAGCTGCAACTATCATTCCGCGTTCAAAGTCTCTTAATTTCCATCGTGTGGCCATAATCACGTCGGAAACCCTTTCACATGAATCACCCTAGTACAAATGGCGGCTCCACCTATGCACTGCCCTTTTATACCTTATGTGCGCGATTCTATCGCCATCTGTACATCGCCGTCACATGATCTTTCGTCGCTTCAGCGTAATTTGCACTGCTATTTATTTATTTACTCGTCAAGTTCCGTAGGACCAAATTGAGCAGCAAATCTCCAAGGTCATGGAACGTGTCAGTACATGAAATTACAACATGAACGTAATAACAGATAAAAATAAATGTTCATGAACCTTAAAAAAGTCACTCCATAAGTTTAAGTAAACGCCATCAGCAATACAATAAAAATCAGCTTAATTTTTCAAGGAACTCCTCGACAGAATAGAAGGAGTGACCCATGAGGAAACTCTTCAGTTTCGATTTGAAAGCGCTTGGATTACTGCTAAGATTTTTGAATTCGATGGCAGCTTATTGAAAATGGATGCAGCAGTATACTGCACAATTTTTTGCACTATAGTTAAGGAAGTCCGATCCAAATGCAGGTTTTTTATTCTTGGGAATAAACTAATATTGATAACAAGAAACGACAATAAGGAATATACGTATTGAGAGGCCAACGTCAAAATACCCAGACTCGTGAACAGAGGTCGACAAGAGGATCGTGAACTAACACCACTTATGGCCCGAACCGCCCGTTTCTGAGCTAAAAATAATATCCTTTTAGAATGAGAAGAGTTACCCCAAAATATAATACCATACGACATTAGCGAATGAAAATAAGCAAAGTAGACTGATTTTCGTGTCCAACGATCACTCACTTCTGATACCGTCCGAATAGTATAAATGACAGTATTAAGTCTTTGAACAAGATCCTGAACGTGGGCTTTCCACGACAGCTTACTATCTATCTGAACACCTAGAAATTTGAACTGTTCAGTTTCACTAATCATATCCCCATTCTGTGAATTTAAAACGCCAGGTATTGTTGAATTGTGCGTTAGAAACTGTAAAAACTGAGTCTTACTGTGATTTAGCGTCAGCTTATTTTCTACAAGCCACGAACTGAGGTCATGTACTGCACTATTTGAAACCGAGACAATGTTGCACACAACATCGTTTACTACCAAGTTAGTGTCATCAGCAGACAGAAATATTTCAGAGTTACCCGTAATACTAGAGGGCATATCATTTATACAAATTAGGAACAGAAGTGGCCCCAACACTGATCCCTGGGGCAGCCCCCACTTGACAGTACACCACTCAGACCCCACATCACAGCTGTTTTCAACATTGTGAATAATGAAATGCCTTAGTTAAATAAAAAAATATGCCAAGCGTTCGAAACCTTTGTTTAACCCATCCAGTAACTCACAGAGAAAAGAGAATATAGCATTTTCAGTTGTTAAACGACTTCTAAGACCGAACTGTACAGTTGATAGAAAATCGTGTGATATAAAATGATGAATTAATTATCCTTACATACATAGCCTTTTCAATAACTTTTGCAAACACTGATGGCATAGAAATAGGTCTAAAATTATCTACATTATCCCTTTCTCTCTATTTATAAAGCGGCTTTACTACTGAGTACATTAATCGTTCAGGAAACAGACCATTCCTAAAGGAAAAATTACAAATATGGCTAAATATAGGACTAACATGTGCAGCACAGTACTTCAATATTCTGCTAGACACTCCATCATAGCCATGAGAGTTCTTAGTCTTCAGTGATTTAATTATTGACTCAACTCCCTCTTGTCTGCATCAGAGAGGAGTATTTCAGACATCAATCTCGGAAAGGCATTTGCCAAGAAAGTTATATGATTTCCTGTGGAAACTAAATTTTTATTTAATTCACCAGCAATGCTCAGAAAATGATTGTTAAATGCTGTACATATATCTGATTTATCAGTAACAGAAATATTTTTACTGCGAATTGACTTTACATCGTCGATCTTGTGCTCTTGACTACGCACTTCCTTCACAACTGACCAAATGGTTTTAATTTTATCCTGTGAATTAGCTATTCTATTTGCATACCACATACTCTTTGCCTTCCTGATAACATTTTTCAGCACCTTACAGTACTGTTTGTAATGGGCTACTGTAGCTTGATTGGGACTAATTCTAACATTTTGATATAATTCCCGCTTTGTCCTACATGATATCCTGATCCCACTAGTCAGCCACCCGGGCTGCCCATTACTGCTAGTACGCCGTTTAGAATGTTCTAATGGAAAGCAACTCTCAAAGAGCATGAGAAATGTGTTAAGGAAAGCACTGTATTTATCATCTATGTTATCGGCACTATAAACATCCTGCCACTCTTGTTCCTTGACAAGGTTTAAAGAACTCTCTATTGCTGTTGGATTAACTTTCCTACATAGTTTGTAATTAAGTATGACATTGGTTTGAGTACAAAAGCCTTTTAGTTTTAAAATTTTTGCATCATGGTCTGAAACGCCATTAACGCTTTTACTGACAGAATGCCCATCTAGTAATGAAGAATGAATAAAAATATTGTCTATGGCTGTGCTGCTGTTCCCCTACACCCTAGTTGGAAAAATCACAGTTTGCTTCAAACCATATGAATTTAGGAGATCTACCAACATCCTTTTTTCTTGCACCATCATATACAAAATTTATATTGAAGTCACCACATGTAACTAGTTTCTGGTACTACCTACAAAGTGAACCAAGAACCCTCTCTAGCTTGAGCAGAAATCCTCTGAAGTCAGAGTTAGGGGACTTATAAACAACAACAATTAGAAGTTTGGTTTCACTAAATTCAACTACCACTGCACAACATTCAAATATCTGCTCAGTGGAGTGTCGTGATATGTCTATGGACCCAAATGGAATACTGTTTTTTACGTACAGAGCCACTCCGCCACCCCGCAAGGAACTCCTTGAGAAACAGCCAGCTAATCTATAGCCTTGTAAAGGAAGCCTCTGAATTGTCAGATTATTTAAGTGGTGCTCTGATATACGAATAATTTCATAGTCAACATCTATAAGCAGTTCACTAACTTTATCTCTAATACCTCTTATATTTTGATGAAATATGCTAATTACTTCTCTACTTGGAAACATTACATCCTCGGAAGGTGAGCCCATAGTTAGAGGGACTTCCTTTAAGCAGGTATACCTATCAGCTGACTTTGCACAGAACGCACTCGTGTGGTTATCTGCATCAAACCAAAATCCGGACTGAAGACCCCAGCAACAAGAAATCAAATACGGAAAGTGAAAACAGTTTGGTACTGTGGCAGGTGCCGCATTTGGTGCCACTATCATGGGCGCGTTGGCCGACGCTCGTGGGCGGTGTCTGGCACTTCCCCTGGGCCTGCTGGTCGCCTCTTCTGGACTGTTGGTAACCGCCTTCGCGACCTCAGGAGCTGCCCTCATCTTCGGCGCCTTGCTGCTCGGACTCGGGTGCGTTCGCCATGCTACGCTTGTCACGCGCTTTGTGATTACTGCGCTGGCTCTGTTAGGTGCCATGTTGTCACCGTAGTCTCTAGCTGCTATTGCGTGACGGTGGTTCGATGTTAGTGATTACCACTTATGCAAACCACGCAAGTAACACACTGTGACAATTGACCAAGATGCTGTAGATTAGAAACCTGGTACTTTTTTAGAAAAGAAAAGGCATTACAGCAGCTGTAAGAAACAGTACCACAAGCATAACATCGACAGGATGTTATTCTAACTCATGCCTGGCCAAAGTTTGCGCTTCCAGAGCGCGAGTCTGCTCATTACTCCATTTTCCCCCTCCATTGCGCTCTTCCGAGACGGTGTATGGGAGAGACGGCTATATGCCGAAGGCCGCACACACGCGAAACATAGGAAGATGTGTTCACAACACAGTGCGACTATTTCTAAGACGCGAATGTTGCAGTTTACTGTTATAAGCAGAAGTTTATCGCTACTTTTATTTTCAGTTTTCTTATTTTTCCGCCAAAGCAGTAACTTTACTACTTAATTCAATGTGTACATTAGACAGTGCTAATTCAGAATGCAGGTCTACAAATAGTTAAATGCTGGTATTTAACATTAAGTTGTGAGGCTTATAAATTTATAGACATTTCGATTTTAGAATATCTAATACACTCCTGGAAATTGAAATAAGAACACCGTGAATTCATTGTCCCAGGAAGGGGAAACTTTATTGACACATTCCTGGGGTCAGATACATCACATGATCACACTGACAGAACCACAGGCACATAGACACAGGCAACAGAGCATGCACAATGTCGGCACTAGTACAGTGTATATCCACCTTTCGCAGCAATGCAGGCTGCTATTCTCCCATGGAGACGATCGTAGAGATGCTGGATGTAGTCCTGTGGAACGGCTTGCCATGCCATTTCCACCTGGCGCCTCAGTTGGACCAGCGTTCGTGCCGGACGTGCAGACCGCGTGAGACGACGCTTCATCCAGTCCCAAACATGCTCAATGGGGGACAGATCCGGAGATCTTGCTGGCCAGGGTAGTTGACTTACACCTTCTAGAGCACGTTGGGTGGCACGGGATACATGCGGACGTGCATTGTCCTGTTGGAACAGCAAGTTCCCTTGCCGGTCTAGGAATGGTAGAACGATGGGTTCGATGACGGTTTGGATGTACCGTGCACTATTCAGTGTCCCCTCGACGATCACCAGTGGTGTACGGCCAGTGTAGGAGATCGCTCCCCACACCATGATGCCGGGTGTTGGCCCTGTGTGCCTCGGTCGTATGCAGTCCTGATTGTGGCGCTCACCTGCACGGCGCCAAACACGCATACGACCATGATTGGCACCAAGGCAGAAGCGACTCTCATCGCTGAAGACGACACGTCTCCATTCGTCCCTCCATTCACGCCTGTCGCGACACCACTGGAGGCGGGCTGCACGATGTTGGGGCGTGAGCGGAAGACGGCCTAACGGTGTGCGGGACCGTAGCCCAGCTTCATGGAGACGGTTGCGAATGGTCCTCGCCGATACCCCAGGAGCAACAGTGTCCCTGATTTGCTGGGAAGTGGCGGTGCGGTCCCCTACGGCACTGCGTAGGATCCTACGGTCTTGGCGTGCATCCGTGCGTCGCTGCGGTCCGGTCCCAGGTCGACGGGCTCGTGCACCTTCCGCCGACCACTGGCGACAACATCGATGTACTGTGGAGACCTCACGCCCCACGTGTTGAGCAATTCGGCGGTACGTCCACCCGGCCTCCCGCATGCCCACTATACGCCCTCGCTCAAAGTCCGTCAACTGCACATACGGTTCACGTCCACGCTGTCGCGGCATGCTACCAGTGTTAAAGACTGCGATGGAGCTCCGTATGCCACGGCAAACTGGCTGACACTGACGGCGGCGGTGCACAAATGCTGCGCAGCTAGCGCTATTCGACGGCCAACACCGCGGTTCCTGGTGTGTCCGCTGTGCCGTGCGTGTGATCATTGCTTGTACAGCCCTCTCGCAGTGTCCGGAGCAAGTATGGTGGGTCTGACACACCGGTGTCAATGTGTTCTTTTTTCCATTTCCAGGAGTGTAGGTCTGTAACAGTCAAAGACACGGTTTTACTCAGATTAAAATCTTTTAAACGCAAACGTTAGTGGGGCTTTGTCAACTTCATAACAGAAAAAAAAGGCGGCCGTACACTTATGTTGAACCAAGCACTGAAATAACTTTAGCGGTTTGTCTGCGTAGTTGAGGATATTTCTCTTGCGGTGACATTTTATGAGAGTCTTGTAAATTTCTGGACTGAACAATCAGTTCATTGAGCCTGGCGCTACACTCTAGGACTGTCAGCTGAAGTTGATGGTAATGACGACGTACGAGATGCGACAATAAAGTAATGAGACTGATTCTCTTTGCAAGATGTGGCAACCCTGCAGGCTTGCATATGCACAATATCTTTGACCTTGGTCTATAAGCTGCTTCTAGTTCAAGAGGCACATTCATCCAACTGTTCGGTTGTGAGTTGTGGCGTACTGAGTTAACACGTGTTTGTGTCTCTCGTGACGGAAATGGAATTGCATAATATTGCACAACGGTATGCCATTTCTTTTTGTGTTAAATTGGGTGAAAACGCGACGACAACTTACGGTAAGCTTCAGAAGGCGTTTGGAGATGAGGTTATGTCAATGGTGCTCAAAGGTATCAACCAGACCAAAAAAAGCTCTCTTGTCAAAGTCAGAAGTGAAATGCATGCTTGTGTGCTTCTTTGATTCCAAGGGAATTGTTAGAGTGGGTGCCTCCTGACAAACAGTTCACCAGTATTATTTCAAAGAAATTTCAGAAAGACTTTGTAAAAGAGTTCTTCATGTCTGTGCCAACATTGCTGATAATTTTATTCTGCATCACGTTAATGCCCCATCCCATACTGCTCTGTCAGTACAGCCATTTTTAACTTCAAAACAAATTTCAGTACTACCAAAGCCACCTTATTCACCAGATATCGCTCCGTGCGACTTTTATCTATTTGCAAGAGGCAAAACGGCGGTCAAGGGACACTATTTTCAAACAACACGAGATGTCCAAAAAGCTGTGACGAGGGTCTTGGAGGATATTACAGAAGATGAGTTCCAGAAATGTTACCATCAATGGCAGAAGCGCTGGAAGAAGTGTGTACAATCAGAAGGAAACTACTTTGAAGCAGACAACACTAAAGTTGGCTAAACCGGTAAGCAACATTTTTTTTCACATCAGTCTCATTACCATATTGTCGCATCACATACAACAGAAACCAAAACCAAGGACGATATGACAAATTAATCGAAATCAGTCTTCGTAGTGGAAAGTCTTGGATTCCCTTTGGGAACGTATGATGTAATGTTTGAATTATTGAAACGTGGTCAGTCATGCAAATGACTGCCCTGAGTTCCAGAAAATGTTCCATGTCATGAACTTGAAAGTGAATTCTTCCGCAGGATTTCTTTTTGTTTGACAGCATCGATCTCGTCCATCATATCTGTTACCAAATGATTCTTCCCTTGAATGAAAAGACTTAAAGAATTCAAATAACTGTTGATGTCGACCATAAAATGTTTTGTCACTGCTCTAGTTACCTTTAACTCAGTTCTTTTCCCCCAACGGCCGTCATAAATTCAACCAGCATTCAGACTCGTTCATCAGAAGAAAAGTGGCTGGTGTTGTAATGATGATCTAATGACTGGATTTCCAGCTCATAATTGTGTGATAGGATATTAAGAACGTTGCATGACCTTCAAACTACACAAAAAGTGAAGCTGTTTTGATTCAGCATTGGACGATGTGGCATCTCCACATTTTATTTTATTTTTTATTTTTTGGACGAATGCCTACACATCATGGTATTCCCAACGCAGAATATAAATCTAAATTAACGCGATTGGTATTGTCAGCAAACTGTGACAAGCCGACTGCCTCGTTCTAGAGGCTTTCGGCCGCTGCCTCTCCCCCTTCCACATCAGCCCACAGCACAGCTCACCGATGCGCTTGGAGTACTAGGCAGGAGCGCGACCGGAGGACTTGCCCCCGCAGAACACTCTGTCTGGCCAAGCTTGCTCTAACTTCTTCCAGGAAAATCAAGAAAATGATTAACTCTCTTAAAAATAATAGCTATTATGGATTTGCCAATCGTTTTTACAACACGTTAAAGCCATGTTCTCCTGGTGCAGCTATTGTACTCAGCCATTTGTGTAACCCCTTTTTAACAATGGTTTTACGGCAGATATTAATAACTATCGACTTATTTCTCAAATGTTTCTGACGCAGTTGTCTACTTAAGAGGGGATCTACATATATGAGATTCCGAGTCAGTCACAATTTGAATTCTACAAATAAATATGAAAAGAAGTCACTAAAAATAAAGAAGCCTCTGACACCGATATTGAGATTCCAGTATAAAATACACGATGCAAACTTGCCAATAAGACCGACTCACAATGAGATTTACAAACCACGTTAATTACTAAGAATTTAAATGCGCAAGTGCAAGGGCTTTGCAATTCCCAAAAAAATTCCTCGTTTAAAAATCGCTACAAGTTAGGTGAATCATGGAGAACTACTACCATCTGACAGGCAACCAGATTCACTTCCCTTGACATTACCAATCTTTATACTAACAACCCTGTAAATGAAACCATCAAAATAATTTGAATCTCCTCTCTCATCAAACATTATCACAGGGTGCAATAGTTGAATTTACTGTATTGTTAACAATAGTATTTCATTATAGCTACTTACCTTCCAACAAAAAAAATATATACACAAAGAGGTAGTAGTACCATTGCCAATATATTTATTAATTATCTTCAAACAAATTTATTTGTAAACATCTACAAGAAAGACTGAAAATGGTTAATTATAAAAGATTAGATGATATTCTGTTGTTGTATCGGAGGTCAAAGTATGATGCTGATGTGTTAGTTCTTAACATGAACGAACTTCATGCTAACATTAGTGTAGAGCAACAGCAAAATATCTAAGTTAACAATTTAGATCTTTCTAATACTAATGTCGATCAAAATCATTCTTTTGGTATTTATCGTAAGCCCACTATTACAGATGTAAAGATATAAAAGATTAAATGATATCCTGCTGTTGTATCGGGGGTCAAAGTATAATGCTGATGTGTTAGTTCTTAATATGAACGAACTTCATGCTAACATTAGTGTAGAGCAACAGCAAAATATCTCGGTTAATAATTTAGATCTTTCTGCTACTAATGTCGATCAAAATCATTCTTTCGGTATTTATCGTAAGCCCACTATTACAGATGTAATCATTTTCCAGAATTAATTCTTTCTTTACAAGGGACAAACATAAATGGGAAGTCAGAACGTAGATTATAAATCTACATTTGCTTCTCACCTAATCACTGAAGGACACACTGTTACTAATATTGATAACAATCTTACGATTTTGCTTAAGATGGACGGACATCTTGGAAGAGATAGAAATTTGTAACCTTGTGCATCATAATAAGTGTAAAATTTTTAATCAACAGAAAAAAATGAAAAAAAAACATTGTTATTCTTTATACTCTTCAGAATTTGTTCGTCGCGATGTAAGTGATTCTAGCGCCGCTACATTTCGTTACACAGTATGTGTATCCCTCGTCGCGTAAACGTCTCGTGTACATACAGAGATGCAATGATTGATTCCTCTTTCTTGCCATCGGCGGCTTTCCAGTCTTGACACACATTTGTCAAGGTTCTCTGACGATGATAGTCGTCTATTGACGTTATTTTTCTCGTTTTTCTTCTTTTTGTGATGTTTTCTTTTATGTCTCTGTGTAAATCTTTTAAAGGATATTTATTTCCGTATTTTGTTTTACTTTTAAAGCGTTGTTGTTAATATCTATCTTCTCCAGTCCACCTTCCATGAGCTCTGCAGGCCTTCCCTTTATCCCACCCCTCCCTTATTTTAGCACTGCCTCTTCACATGTCTGCATCTATTACCATTACGGTGCTAAGCTCGTACGCTCTCCATTATAGAACATATACTGCCTCCTTAAATTTTGGACGAGTTGTTATTCAGCATTGGTTATTTTATTGTGCTCTCTTGTTTTGATGATGTTTGTTGTTACTTTCTCTTTACTTGTAACTTATTCCATCGGTACCTTGTTTTTTAACATTTTTGTGTATGTTTTCTCAGATAAACACTTGAAAATAATCTTGGTGGCTGAAACCGACCGTGATGTTAGAAAATAAAATTCCAGCTGCTGTTGTAATTTCTCGTATTAATTACGGCAGCTGCGGATACTCTGAACCGTTATGTTCAATGCCCTGAACAAAAGGAAGTCCCTAAGGACCTCCTCACTGCACATTTCATTTTCGATTTCACCGACTTTGTATTAAAATATGTAAAATCACATAATTTCACCTTTCGGGATTTAAATCTGTCTGAAGCGTGCCAGGATGAAAATGAGATTAAACTGGAGATACGTAAAGTTTATAACATTCAAGGAACAATTAATATGCAGTTTACTTCATATTTAATGATGGGATGGTGCTTTCAATGAAGCCAAAGATGCTCTCCTCGCACATGCAATGGCGAGTGAAGACCGAAGCTACGGGCACAAAGCTTGGGGTGGGGGGGGGGGATGGTATATATATATATATATATATATATATATATATATATATATATATATATATATATATATATATTTGGTTGTTCGCGATAAAATTTAATATCTTGACAGACACGAAAACAAAAAAGTACGAATAAACAAACAAAACTCTAATTAATGGGGTTCCATAGGATTGGAGCCACTCCTTTTCTTGCTATAGATGAGAATAAGATTAGTTCAGATGTGCTTTTCGTTCCAATTGATCCATAATGAAGAGATCGTCCAGGATGCAAAACATATCAGGAAAGAGAGATGACACAATAAATTTTTGCAATGAAGAACAAGAACGCTTATGTACCTTCCGCAGATCTCAAGTGGAATGATCGTCATGGACAAGGAATGTGTCAAAACAATTTTAAACTTGTGAAATTATGTGATTTTACATATTTTAATACAAAGTCGGTGAAATCGAAAATGAAATGTGCAGTGAAGAGGTCGTTGTGGACTTCCTTTTGTTCAGCGCATTGAACATAGCGGTTCAGAGTATCCGCAGCTGCGGTAATTAACACTAAACAAAAACCATTTTTACAGTGCTTATTTACAATGATCTGATTATTAATAACACACACACACACATACATACACACACACACATACATACACACACACACATACATACACACACACACACACACACACACACACAATAGTGATTCAACTAAGAAATTCATCAATGGATTAGAAAGAGTTGGCCGGCAATGAATCCTTTAGGCTCCACTTAAACTGAACTTCGTTGATAGTTAAATTTTTTATGGCTGCTGGACAAACTAAATGACTTTAAATTTTTCTGAAGAGTATTCATATTTCTGGTATTGATTCCATGAACTGAATTGTTGGTTTCAAAAAGAGAGGTGTTTTTAACGACAAACTTCATTAAGTAATAAAAATATTGGGAAGCAGTAGTTAATATCTCTAGTTCTCTAAGCATTTATAAAGAGTGTTTCATTTTACTTCATAAAGAAGTAATTGTGGTCTTTGCTGATCACACTAGCATCATAATAAAGCCGTATATAGACGTAACAGCGGGAGGAGTAATATATAAAATGTATCTACTGATCCTTCGTAATAATACATTATACTGATTACACATAAATGGTCTATCGCCTAGCTTATTAAAAAGACAGTTCATTAAATTCCACGTAAGGCAGGATACAGTGGTATGTAACAAAAGAATACGAGTGACATGAAATACAGCAAGCATCAATTAATCTTATACATTATGGGTATTCTAGAACCCGTGACTGTATACGGAAAAAATGCCACCAATCACTGTTTGAAATATTTGAGTACATCGGTGAACTAGTTTGCGAACCTTTCTAGCCTCATCTTCAAGTGGGGAACTCAGAAATTACATCTTTGTTTCTGTAGCGTGTTGCCAGGCAGTGTCTCTGCGACAAGAAGAAGCTAAAAGCTTTAATGTCTTGCCATAAGTGATAGTTATGTGACGAGTTGTCCTTCAGCTGGATGTAACATACGAGAATCTGGGCAGGATGAAATTGCGGTACAAATTTCAACTATGGCCGCAAATCTGTCCACTCTGTAATCACTTTCAGGAACTATTATCCAAACGACAAAGATGGTTAAAAATCCATTGTAGGAGAGTTTGTCTTCGATTTTTGTGCAAGTAATGTGTTTAAGCTTGTTTTTCGCATGCATGCTGCAAGACAATCGAAAACCTTTGTCTATTAATTTTCTCTTTCTAAAAACACATGTAAGGCACTTGATTTTAGTGCGTTTAGAGGACGTTTATTTGTCAAAACGCTTTGTAGATTTTGAAAAAAAGAGGTAGCGACAGAACGGACCGGGGCGGAACGCACCGAGGTTCGGTTCTGCCCCAAGTAGTGTACCATTTTATCCTAGTGTTAATTTTTTAGCATTCACACTTATTCTAACACTTCTAAAATACATTACTATATTTTCAGGTTTTTCGTATTGTTGCTAATGAATTTTTTTTCATAGATGTTTATAATATATGAATACAAAACTAATCGTCGAATTTGGTGCACAGAAAACATGAAAGAGGATATGACAGGTGTTCTGAAAAAAGGAATGGTATTTAGCAAATCCAGTATTCAGTTCAACATTTCTGAAACAACTGTTCAGAGAGCAGGTGAGGCTTTTCAAACTTAAAAGCAGATGGGAAAATTTTGTCGTGTTCTCTGTAATGCACTAGAGTTTACGATGTAAAATTTGTGAGTGGCTGCGGTAAAAGCTGTGGGCATTCTTTATATAAGCTGAGTAAGCATTTTGTTTTCTCAGACGTCTCTTCTTGATGACCTGCTACTACGTTCTGGTGGTGCGGATCCTCAGTGCCAACGGCATGATCGAACATCCAACCCTCCTGGACTTCGTTCCGTCTTGCAGGAAATGAAGTCACGCAACTTCTAACCCGAGCTACGAAATGACTTTGAATGAACTCTCGTTTCAACTTCTCTAAGTTCGTTACTTCTCATTAACATATACATTACAGTAGTACAAATAGGTTATGTCAATGACAACACACACCAATAGCTAAAACAAGTGTTACTTAATCGTCGTACGGGCAGTCAGAGGTATATTAAAAGATATCATTTGCCTTGATGATGACGTTGGCATTGTCGGTAGACTACTTATTCCGGCAGCCCATGACACCTTCAACTTAACGAATCACGGGGTAAACACACGCCCCCAGCCGCCAAAGTAGCTCGACTCTTCCGTGGTATCCGTGCCAAAATAAAGCGACGTGGACAGTCTCTAATTTTACTTTAAACACCATTTCTATCTGGTTTGTCTATCCCTAGCATCCTGATACACTACAAGTTACAGCTTATGATTTATTTAAAAGACATAAATGGCAGATTGTTTGGACTGACAATGAAGAAGTTCAGAACGGTAGCTTTTGAGTTGGCAGAGAAAGAAACTGAAGCACCTGTTTAATAATGAACTGAAAATGGAGGGTGAAGACTGGATGACAGTTTCTTTCGAGGATTCTAACATTCAGCCACTGTCATATGCTTATTGTGTTGTGTTAGATTTTAGGAAGTGCTATTGGATTGTGAAGTTAAAACTATAAGGAAATATAATTGTAATTCTGTCAGAGACAGCAAAGGACTTGGAAGAGCAGTTGAACGGAATGGACAGTGTCTTGAAAGGAGGATATAAGATGAATATAAACAAAAGCAAAACGAGGATAATGGAATGTAGTCGAATTAAGTCGGGTGATGCTGAGGGAATTAGATTAGGAAATGAGACACTTAAAGTAATAAAAGAGTTTTTCTATTTGGGGGGCCAAATAACTGATGATTGTCGAAGTAGAGAGGATATAAAATGTAGACTGGCAATGGCAAGGAAAGCGTTTCTGAAGAAGAGAAATTTGTTAACATTGAGTATAGATTTAAGTATCAGGAAGTCGTTTCTGAAAGTATTTGTATGGAGTGTAGCCATGTATGGAAGTGAAACGTGGACAATAAATAGTTTAGACAAGGAGAGAATAGAAGCTTTCGAAATGTGGAGCTACAGAAGAATGCTGAAGTTTAGATGGGTAGTCACATAACTAATGAGGAGGTATTGAATAGAATTGGAGAGAAGAGAAATTTATGGCACAACTTGACTAGAAGAAGGGATCAGTTGGTTGGGAATATTCTGAGGCATCAAGGGATCACCAATTTAGTATTGGAGGGCAGCGTGGATGGTAAAATCGTAGAGAGAGACCAAGAGAGGAATACACTAAACAGATTCAGAAGGATGTAGGTTGCAGTAGGTACTGGGAGGTGAAGAAGCTTGCACAGGATAGAGTAGCATGGAGAGCTGCATCAAACCAGTCTCAGGACTGAAGACCACAACAACACTATACTAGAGTTATGAATCTGGTTCGGTTCTTCCCGAGGTCTTGGGAATAACACACCGGTTGTCACTCTGTTTTAATTTTTTATAATATGCGCCTGTGTTCCTTTACATCTGATTTCCTTGTTTCATAAATGTCACAGAGATTTTTTTTAGCTTACTCTCTGCCATTTTAATTTAACTGTTGTCATTGTACCGTCTTGCCCCGAGTTTCTCTACCTGAAGACACCAGTGAACTCTGTCCCTCACCACATTGTTGCTGTTACCAGGGCTCCGGGACTAGAGGCGGTGTTATTCGGTATCAGCGTGCTAACTCCTGAGAGTGGCCTTTTTTGTGTGGTGTACCTGTGATGCAATGGGACACTAGAGTTTAACCCTAGCAATACAATCGCTTTTTCCATAACCGCGCATTACCAGGGGGGGGGGGGGTGGGGGAGTACTTTATGCAAACCCAAAAGAAAGCTAAAAGAACAAAATTCGGTAATTGTTGGTGACTTATATTAAGAACATACTTTTCATCGAAGTATTGGAGTGTAAGTAGGGTCAAGAACCTGAAAATATCTTTTAGTGCACTCTTAGCAATATCAACATGTTTTCAATAAGGTGCACTACAAAGCTGGACGTACCATAAGCTGGGTATACTTTGACAGTCGTGGTTAAATTGACCGCTCATACACCAAAAGTTTTAAATCTCTATGCTGGCTCTCAAATGAGTGTTTATTATAGACAATGCGCTGGTAAAGTTCCATCAGTGAACAGCAGATGACACCATGTGTCGTAGATTTTCTTGCGCGACTGCTGGCGAACCTCTTGCGACTTATAACTGCATACAAAAAAGTGTGTTAAAATCTGGTTGTGAAAACTCCACCGATATCATTTTACTGCAAAGTCATCGCTGTTTTCAACTACATCATGTATAGATTTGTTTTTGGGAGAGGGTCTGCTTTGAGCAAAACACAATTTCTTAAGTTTCGCTGAACTTACAGCATAATTAGTGGGTTTTATGTTATCTTCTACAAAACAGGAAAAGTGCCTTTTTAGTCCTAGTACATATATAATCTGAGTTTTACATATCTGAAAAAAAAGAACAGACAAGATTTTGTATATATACCTTGTTACCACATGCTGGGGATTTCCCGAATTTCTTTGGCAATTTGACATCTGCAACCATATAGAACTTATTGTAGAACAGTTATTTAATTCGAAAATTTACGACTGGGCTTGTTAAGGTTATGCCTACCATTAATTAATACTATGTGGAATGTTTTGTGTGTGTGTGTGTGTGTGTGTGTGTGTGTGTGTGTTTTACCACCTACAATATTCCATATACAAGTAGTTATTATTTAATGGTAGGCATAATCTTAAAAAGCCCAGTCGTAAATTCTCGAATTAAATAACTGTTTTACATTAAGTTCTACATGGGTGAAAATGACAGACTGTGAAACAAAACAACTACACTGAATTACATAAAATCCAGGGAATGCAAAGCATGTGGTAACAAGATATACATACAAAACCTTATCCGTTTTTCAAATACATAAATATCGACTTTATAAACTCAAATGTACTACTAGTAAAAAAACGCATTTTTTGTGTTTTATAGAAGATATCATAAAACCCACGGATGATGCTCCAGGATTAGGGATACACAATTTATTGAACAGTGTTGCTGCCAATGACAGTATGGAACCGAGGAATACAAACTTTAACCATCAGTATACAGTATATTTGACTGTAAAAGTAAGATGACAGGTAAATCCTAGAATTAACTGGTAAAACCTAAGACTTACCATAACGGTGTGGTAAAAAACCGAAATTTCTTATTATATGCATGTATTTCCAAGTTTTACCGAGAGACGTTGGTAAATCATAGGCTGCACCCATACCAACTGATAAAACAGTATTCATTACAAAAATCAACTTAGAAATCTATTGAAATAGTTTGTATTTATTGTAAATTTATGTATTTTAAACATTCTTGCACTCCAATGTGATTATAATGAGCAATATTCCATATTAGTGAAAAATGTTGTAAAAAAAGTTACCTTGTGAACGTTAATTTCTGTTACAACAAGGCTGACTGTTGTGGCATTTCGAATTACATAATATGGAAGACAATTTACACAAGCATTTTTTAGTTGAACACATTTTTTAGCAATTACACTTTATGAACCTTGTCCTCCATCTTCTCGTAGACTAATTTCTTCTCTTGCTACTTCTGCGAAGTTGATAAAATTTTCCTTGCACAATTTAAATTGGTTCCTAGTGTAAAATGACTTCAGTTTACCAGCTTCGGTACCAAGTTGATAAAATTCGTCACCCTGAATATTTATCACTACTGCTATAGATTTTGCATCAATTTTTTCACTGTCTACATCCAGTACATTAATTCTCACATTCTGTCCAACTGAAGGTTTTGAAATTTTGTTGCATGAGCCTGTTTTCATTTTCTTTTCCTGCAATTGAAGACCTACTTTGGCAGCTTCTCGGATCCGTTTCACTTTATTAACGCTGCTGGAAGTTGTCAGCGTCTCTTCACAACCGTCAGCTGGTGCCGGTGTCTCGTTGTTAACTGTCGTCAAATCCTGTGTCTCTGGTGTTCCTCACCTGCTGCAGCCGCACTTTCTACCTCTGTTCCTTCTATTCCAGTACTTGATTCACTGGCATCAATTCCTTGGCCGTCATTTTCAATTTCCTGTGATTCTGTGGAAGTGGTGTTTAACTTTGTTTCCAAGTCTTCTTCACTGTTTACATTTTTTATCAAATCACGTGGAACTGAGGTCGCAATGCCCATTTTCATTGGAACCCCAAACATGACTTCATATGGTGAACATCTGCCATTATCAGAATGAAGGATACTTGGAGCACCAAAGGCGGTAAAAATGTCAAAAAGATGATATGCTGCTTCATCAGCCCTTTTCGAACCTAGTGCATGGAGGATAACAAAGTTTGTAAAATGATCTCGGTATACAAGTATGAACTTCGACTTATCGTCTGGGTTTGCCTGCATGTCGATTAAAATTTGGTATCGTGAATTCATTTCACTGTGTATGATAGGTTTCACTACAACACCCTTTTTCAGTGTTTTTTGCTTTTTCTGACACGGTTCACATAATCTCAAGTAAGTAACGATTGACTCAAGAGTCACATTCTTGTACTTACGATTCAGTACCACAGTCATTCGTGTTCGGCCGCCATGGCCTATAGCAATGTGGGTCTCATATAGGGCGTTAAACAGTTCATCAAAACGAACGTAGTAACCAATTTCTTCTTTTCCAGCAGACAGTGCTATGAGTTTCTCTTCACCTCCGAATTTGAGAACATCATATCACTTCAAACGTCTGTAGCGAACAGATTTTTTTTATTGGAAATAATTTTTACATTTTTCACTTCGCTTAACAGAATATTATATTGCTCAGCAGTTACATAAAAATTGTTGTCCTTCTTATTCACTGATTCACTTAAAAGTTCGTAAAATCTTTTACGCATAACATCACTCATTCTGATGCAAAGCTGCAGAAGAAACACCATTAAAACGAGTCGCAAAGATGACCACATGCACGGTGATCGACACTGACTGAAACTATGCAGCGGTGATTGGACTGCGAACTCATAATTGCCAACAAAGAAATTTACCCGAACACAAAACTGGCAACAATGAAACTTGTCTGAACCTGCACGACGGAGGTGGGAGTCTTCGATCCAGCTTTTACCAGTTTGGTTTGGTAATTCCTAAGATTTACCATTGTCTCTTGGTAAAAGTTCGAAATCTATGTATATAATGAGAAATTTCGGACTTTTACCACACTGCGATGGTAAATCTTAGGTTTCACCAGTTAATTCTAGGATTTATCAATTATCTTACTTTAACAGCAACATATTTGTAATTGTTAATGTGCCTACAAATACCAAAAACAAATGTCAGTGACATTTGTTCAGATTGGAAGTTATTGTGGTTCAGACAGTGATTCAGGTATAACATATAATGTCAAATATATCTGTAACCAAGGAATGAAGTTTGCTCGACCACAGGTACTAGATATTGACTCGATAAATGAAGAACAGATAAAGTTAGTTCCAACTGCACCGGATTTAGGTTTAAGGTGGATGAAATTGAAGGTATTATGCTCAACTAAATTTGAAGCTATATGTGCGGTACTCCATCCTAGTCTCTTTCATTATATTTATAATTTTTATGATGGATCACACGGTTTAAGTTATGTACTATATTAAGTTTTCTTCCTTTTATGAGGCTTAAAAAATCACTTAAGAAAAACTTTACATCACTGGATTTATCTGACAGTTGTGGTGGAAGTGTTGGCCAATCAGTTTATCCCCAAACCCTTGCTAGCTTTGACCACCTACAATTTTTTCCATTACGTGCTATGCTATGTATTGCACTAACTGGTATGTAATGCTTTCATAGAAGCTCCTATGTTCACTACCATAAATATCACAGAAGTTAAAAAACGGTCATGATAATCAAATTTGAATCTGAAAATCTGTCAAAGTATACCCATTTTACACATAGCACTTAATGACCACCATAAGAAAATTAAAAATGCAAATTTCGTTAATTGTTGTTGATTTTTACTTACAACATACTTTTTAAAGAGCTACTGAAGTGCAAGTAAGGTCCTAAACCTGAAAATATTGAACATCACATTCATTGTGACAAGTGACATTTCCCAATGGTATTGCGAGAGTTAATGAGAGTTAAGGATATGGCAATTCGGCTGGAGGTCCATTCGCATTGTCGGAGCTGCTGCAGTGTTACACGTTTTTTAGGAGATTTAGTGACGAGGAAGGATGGCGTTGTGCACTAAGCGTCAAAGAAACTGGTATAGGCATGAGAATTCAAATACAGAGATATTTAAACAAGCAGAATACGGCGCTGCGGTCGGCAACGCCTATCTAAGGCAATAAGTGTCTGGCGCAGTTGTTACATCGCTTACTGCTGTTACAATGGGAGGTTATCAAGATTTAAGTGAGTTTGAACGTGATGTTGTAGTCGGCGCACGAGCGACTGGTCACAGCATCATCGAGGTAGCGATGAAGTGGGGATTTTCCCATACGACCACTTCATGAGAATATCTTGAATATCAGAATCCGATAAAACATCAAATCTCCGATGACACTGCGGCCGGAAAAAGATCCTGCAAGAACGGGACCAACGACGACTGAATAGAATCGTTCAACGTGACAGAAGTGCAATCCTTCCGCAAGTTGTTGCAGATTTCAATGCAGGGCCATCAACAAGTGTCAGTGTGCGAACTATTCAACGGAGCATGAACGATATGGGCTTTCGTAGCCGAAGGCCCACTCGTGTACTCTTTATGACTGCACGAAACAAAGTTTTCGCCTCGCCTGGGCCCGTCAACACCTGCATTGGACTGTTGATGACTGGAAACATGTTGCCCGGTCGGATGAGTTTCGTTTCAAATTGTATCGATCGGAGGATGGACGTGTACGGGATCGGAGACAATCTCATGAATCCATGGACCCTACACGTCAGAGGGGACTATTAAACCTGGTGCAGACTTTGTAATAGTGTGGGGCGCGTGCAGTCTGAGTGATATGTGACCCCTGATACTTCTAGATACGACTGTGACAGGTGAAATGTACATAAGTATTCTGTCTGATCACCTACATCCATTGGTGTCCATTGTGCGTTCCGGTGGACTTGGGAAATTGCAGCAGGACAATGCGACACCCCACACCTCCAGAATTGCTACAGAGTGGCTCCAGGAACACTCTTTTGAGTTTAAACACTTGCGCTGGCCACCAAACTTCACAGAGGTGAACATTATCGAGCATGTCTGGGATGCCTTGCACTGTGCTGTTCAGAAGAGACCTCCACCCTCTTGTACTCCTACGGATTTATGAACTGCCGGGCAGGATTCATCGTATCCGTTTCCTCCAGTTCTACTTCAGACATTAGTCGAGTCCATGCCACGTCGTGTTACGGCATTTCTGCGTGCTCGCGATGGCCGTACGCGATATTAGGCAGTTGTACCAGTTTCTTTGGCTCTTCAGTGTACATTAGCGCTGTCCAGCAGTCTCGGAGGGAACTCACGTTGTTCCAGCAGCGACTCTGCGCTGTTGGCAGGTTGGGCGGCGTGGGCCCCTTGGCGCGCGTATACCTGGCGGAGATCCTGCCCGCTCGCTGGCGCGGCTGCGTCCTGGTCCTGCTAGACGTCTGCTGGGTGGCCGCCTACCTCGCTTCTCTTCGTAAGTGCAACACATTCTTCACCTTCTTTCTCCACTTTGCTTGTTCAAATTCAAAGGTTTGTAGACACTTCTTGTAAAAATTGTACAAACTACGGGGGCGTTCAATAAGTAAAGCAATACATTTTTTTTCTCGGCCAATTTCGGTTGAAAAAATACGTAATTTTTTGTGCGACATCGTGAAGTATTCCCGCTTCAGCCCCTGTAGTTTCATGAAGTTTCGATAGGTGGCGGCCCCTGTACGTAGCCTTCGAAACGGCGTCTGCAACGGATGGGCGTTCCTGGCAGCGAGCTGTCATTCAGTTTCTTTTGCCGGAAAACCAGTGAATCTCCGATATTCATGGGCACTTGCAGAATGTCTGTGGAGATCTGGCAGTAAACAAAAGCACGATGAGTCGTTGGGTGAGGCGCTTGTCATCATCGCAACAAGCTATGACTGCTGCAATGTTGGAACGTGCGGACGCTTTCATTCGAGGTGATCGACAGATCACAAACAAACTCCTCGCTGCTCAGCTGAACGTCTTATCGGAAGAGCTGACACACTCGTCCACCAGCTGGGGTACTCAAAAGGGTGCGCCGGCTGGGTTCCTCGCCGCCTAATAGAAGACAACACAACAGCGAAAGACCATCTGTGCGGAATGCTTGCGAGTTACGAGGCTGATGTGACAACTTTTAGTCGAATATCGTTACAGGTAACGAAACATAGGTTGATCACTTCGAACAGGAAATAAAATGGCAATCCATGGAGTGGCGCCACACCTCTCCTCCGAAGAGAAAGTTCAAAGAAGCACCGTCAGCCAGTAAAGTCATGGCGATGTTCACTGAACTATTCTTACTTGTGGACCCAACAGCCCGGATCTCACACATTGCGACTTCCATCTATTTGACCCAATGGCGGGCGCACTCCACGGAAGCAGTACGTAGGTGATGGGCTTAATAATCGGACAGACAGACAGACGGACAACAAACCAATGCCATAAGCGTTACGTTTTTACCGATTGTGGAACAGAAGCTAAAAATTATTGAATTTGTTGTGTACTGTAGAACTTGTATGATGTATAGCTAGTTCAGCAGCACGATGCACAGACGCACATTCGTGCCCACACACTTCCTGTCTGCGATGATGTGCTTGGAGTCGTGTCGTCAAGTAGCAGGGCAGTTGAGGAAGGGAACAGGGAGGCATAAAACGAGCTGTGCTTCTCCAAACAGGTAGACGTGAGGAAAGCTGACGTTATTGGACAACACTCATCACATAAAAACTACTGATTTGCCGGAGCAACAGGGAGAAAATAAACAATATAGAGGTGAATTTCTAAGGTTTTTCAAATAAAATCTCTTGAAATATTCCTATATTTCAATAATATCATAATTAATGTTTCTTTCCAGAGTGCCCTCATAGAAGATTTGGCTGATAAAAAGAATGGCGTAAGTACGAGGGGCGTTCAATAAGTAATGCAACATATTTTTCTTCTGAAAGCAGACTGATTTTATTCAGGGCTCCAATACGCCACATTATTCCCTACTCTTTTGGCTACAAAACCCTCTTTTTCAACATAATCTCCGATCAATGCGACGGCCTTACGCCACCTTACTGGGAGGGACTGTATGCCTGCGTGGTACCGCTCCATTCGTTGACGTCGGAAGCAACGTCTTGCTTGCTGCCCTTTTTCTCAGAAACGGGTAAACGTATCAAGCAGAAAACTATGTCACAGACTAAGGCGGTCTCTTGGTGTTATAAAAAATTAAAGCTTTTGAGTCAATGCAGTCAAAAGATACGACCATTTATGTCACACGTTTTGATACTCGAAATCTCGTTCATCAGAACGTATAGGGTACTTCCTGCTGATCTAGGATCATGACATTTGGCAAGAAGCGATATTTCACAGCACAAGTAAGGGAAAAATCCTAAAATCATTCACCTGCAATTATATCACATGAAAAAATATTCTATTGTCATTGGTTATCCGACTGTCAGTCTGTACCGTTTTTCTCAAGAATTACAATAACAGATGCGAAATTACACAACAAAATTTAAACTTAAAACTCAAAATATTTTCAAGAGTATTGGAATTGGTAGGACCGATATCTTGCCGTTATCGATATCGATAACACGCAAACTTCATCGAGATTCTCGATTCCTGTGCTGGATGATCTATCTATATACATAATTAAGTTTGCATGAAACCCTCAGAAGGCGTGTCCCACTCGCACTTAACCAATTTTTAAGACTATTTGTACTCATTGATGTTAAAAAGAAGTTGCATTCCCCCTTCACGCTCTGTTCTTCCTCAGGGTGCAGCATATCTGGATTCATTCTTGTCTGGAGAACGTTAACATGGAATAATACTGGGCTTTTGATAGTTACTTCTCACCGACGGACGATGCAGGAACTTACTGTGTTATCATGTGCATCACTCTGCCTATTGCATCTTGCGAGCAACGCAAGACTCTGTCGCTCCCTAAGTGTTTCAGAATAGTTTGAGAACATTCAACAGAAGCCTATGTGGCTCCCCTGGTCACCACAAATTAATCGACGTGAAAACATGTGACTCACCATTTAGCGAGAGCCGGCCCTTCACCCAGTTCAAAACAATCTACGAAATTTGTGGCTTGTGATTGAGTGATGATGGACCAAGATGACACCCTCAACGTTTTCAGTGTTCACCATGCGTTGCCACCAGTATCAGAGCGACAAGGGGTGCGTCTCTCTCCGATGTTATAGTTCGATTCCAGTTACTGAATACGAAGTTGTCACAGAAAGCCATGTTGCTTTTATCCTGGAGCAGGAAGACAAGCATAAATTAGGTGCACTGGTAATGAATATCACGTACGTAGTACAACAGCGCCTTTCTACCTTTTATGGGCCTGTAATTGACATTTGACGCTTCGTTACACAACGTTTTTATTTTTGTTGCAGTCCGATTCCATAATATTAATAAAATAATCTGTGACATGCAGTGTCCATTGTTAAATATTGAATGACATTGTTTTCATTTTGAAAGTGTGTCTTGATTTATCCTCTACGATCGAAG
The DNA here is from genome assembly GCF_023898315.1 of Schistocerca nitens. Taxonomy (NCBI): domain Eukaryota; kingdom Metazoa; phylum Arthropoda; class Insecta; order Orthoptera; family Acrididae; genus Schistocerca; species Schistocerca nitens. The sequence continues at coordinate 857,873,390 of NC_064615.1, forward strand.
GGATGGTTTCTGGAGCACGTCAATAATGTGACTGTTTCATCAATACAATGGTGGTGAACCTGTTTAAGTACATCTACATCTACATACAATACGTACTCCACAAGCCATCGAACGGTGCATGGTGGAGGCTACCACGCACCACTACTAGTCATTTCCTTTCCTGTTCCCCTCCCGAATAGAGCTAGGGAAAAACGACTGTCTGTAAACCCCAGTACGAGCCCTAACTTCTATCTTACGCATAATGTACGTTGGGGGCAGTAGAACCGTTCTACAGTTGACTTCAAATGCCGACTCTCTCAGTGCCTCACGAAAGGGTTCAAAAATGGTTCAAATGGCTCTGAGCACTATGTGGCTTAACATCTGAGGTCATCAGTCCCTTAGAACTTAGAACTACTTAAAACTAACTAATCTAAGGACATCATACAAATCAATGCCCGAGGCAGGATTCGAACCTGCGACCGTAGCGGTCGCGCGGTTCGAGACTGAAGCGCCTAGAACCGCATGGTCACACGAGCGGCCCTCGCGAAAGGGGCATCGTCTTCCCTCTAGCAAAACATTTGAAATTACGGAGCGTCCCCGTAATACATGAGTGCTGATCGAACCTACTGGTAACAAATCCAGCAGCATGCCTCTGGAATGCTTTGATGCCTTCCCTTAACCTGACCTGTTGGGGACCCTAAACACTCGAGCAGTGCTCAATAGTGGGTCGAAGTAGTGTTCTTTATGAGTCTTGTATATAGATAAGCTAAACTTTCCTAGAGTTATTCCACTAAACCAAAGTCGACCATTCGCCTTTCCAACTACCGGCGTTACGTGCTCCTTCCCATTTCTTATCGCTTTACAACGTTAAGCGTAGATATTTGCTCGATGTGAATGTTTCAAGCAGTGCACCACTATACTGAGGTGGCGAAAGTCACAGGATAGCGACATACACATAATACAGATGACGGTACGAGTAGTACCGTCTGCACAAGATATAAAAGGGCAGTGCATTGGCGGCGCTGTCATTTGCAACCAGCTGACTCTTGTGCAAAGGTTACCGACGCGATTCTGGCAGCACGCCGGCAATGGTAATTGGAGCTAGACGCCTGGGACAGTCCATTTCGGAAATCGTTAGGGAATTCAATATTCCGAGACCCACAGTGTCAAGAGCGTTCCGAGAATACAAGATTCCAGGCATTGTCTCTCACCGCGGACAATGCAGTAGCCGACGACCTCCATTTAACGACCAAGAACAGCGGCGTCTGCGTACAGATGTCAGTGCTAACAGACAAGCAACACTGAGTGAAAGAACCGCAGAAATTGGTGTGGGACGTACCATAAATGTACCGGTTGGGACAGTGCGTCGAAATGTGGCGTTAATGGGCTATGGAAGAAGGCTACTAATGCGAGTACATTTACTAACAGCACGATATCATCTTCAGCGCCTCTCCTGGGCCCGTGACCACACCCGTTGGACTCCAGCCGACTGGAAAATCGTGGCCTCCGATTTCAGTTGGTAGGAGCTCAAGGTAGGGTTCGAGTGTGGCGCAGACTACACGAAGCCATGGACCCAAGTTGTCATCGAGGCACTGTGGATGCTGGTGGTGACTCTATAATGGTGTCGCTGCTTTCATGGATCATCGACTGGAAATTGTTATGCTCGGCTACTTGGAGACCGTTTACAGCTATCCATGAACTTCATGTTCCGAAACAACGATGGAATTTTTATGGATGTCAGAGCGCCAAGTCATCGGACCTCAACTGATCGCGATTGGTTTGAAGAACATTATGGACAATTCGACCGAATGATTTGGCCACCCAGATCGTCCAATATGAATCCCATCTAATATTTATGGAAAATAATCGAGAGGTCAGTTGGCGCACAGAACCCTGCACCGGTAACATTTCCGCAATTATGGTGGGCTATAGAAGCAGCAAAACTCAATATTTCTACAGGGGGCATCCAACGACTTGTCGAGTCCAGCCACATCTACACTCATGCTCATAAATTTAGTATAATTGCAGAATGTGGTGCCACACAACGTGGCACTGCACAAAACTGGCGCTAATAGGATAGGCACGTAGGGAACACACACGACACAGATATGTAAATCCACAGTATTGGTGATAAGTTGAGAAAACCGTCCCGAAACACATGTGCTACAAAACGCCATTGTTTCCTGCATATGTACCCTGACATCAGTATGGGATATGATCACCATGCACACGTAAACAGGCCGCACAACAGGTTGGCATACTTTGGATCAGGTGGTCGAGCAGCTGTTGGGGTATAGCCTCCCATTCTTGCACAAGTGCCTGTCGGAGCTCCTGAAGTGTCGTAGGGCTTTGAAGACGTGCAGCGATACGTCGACCGAGAGCATCCCAGGTTTAGGTTGGAGAACAGGCAGGCCACTCCATTCGCCTGATACCTTCTGTTTCAAGGTACTCCTCCACGATGGCAGCTCGGTGGGGCCGTGCGTTATCATCCATCAGGAGGAAGGTGGGACCCACTGCACCCCTGAAAAGGCGGACATACTGGTGCAAAATGATGTCCCGATACACCTGACCTGTTACAGTTCCTCTGTCAAAGACATGCAGGGATGTATGTGCACCAATCATAATTCCACTCCACACCATCAGACCACAACCTCCACACAGGTCCCTTTAAAGGAAATTAAGGGGTTGGTATCTGGTTCCTAGTTCACGCCAGATGAAAACCCGGCCAGAATCACTGTTCAGACTATACCTGAACTCGTCCGTGAACATAACCTGGTTCAAATGGCTCTGAGCACTATCGGACTTAACATCTGAGGTCATCAGTCCCCTAGAACTTAGAACTACTTAAACCTAACCAACCTAAGGACATCACACACATCTATGCCCGAGGTAGGATTCGAGCCTGCGACCGTAGCGGTCTCGCGGTTCCAGACCGAAGCGCCTAGAGCCACTCGGCGATAAAGGCCGGCTGAACATAACCTGGGACCATTGTTCCATTGACCATGTACTGTGTTCTGGACACCAGACTTTACGGGCTCTCCTGTGACCAGGGGTCGGTGGAATGCACCTTGCAGGTCTCCGGGCGAATAAACCATGTCTGTTCAGTCATCTTTAGACTGTGTGTCTGGAGACAACTGTTCCAGTGGCAAGGCTACCTGCAGTACTCCGTGGCCGTCTGCGGGCACTGATGGTGAGATATCGGTCTTCTTGTGGTGTTCTACACTGTGGAAGTCCCGTACTGTAGCGCCTGGACTCGTTTCCTGTCTGCTGGTATAGTTGCCATAATCGTGAGATCACACTTTGTGACACACGAGGGGCCCGTGCTACGAGCTGCTGTGTTAGACCAGCCTCCAGTCGCCCTAGTATTTTCTACCCCTCATAACGTCATTAATATGTGTTCTTTGAGCCATTTTCATCACACAATCACCATTAGCTCGTCTGAAAACATCTGCACACTTACTCGCTGCATCGTACTCTGACATGCACCAACACACCTCTGCGTATGTGCACTGCTGCCAGCGTCACCGTGCGACGACCGCAGGTCAGATGCACCGCACGGTCATACCCCGAGGTGGGTTTAAACCCGAAAACCGCCCACCTGAGCGTTGTTTCACCATGTATCAGCATTATCCTTAATTTATGAGCATGAGTGTAGTTGTTTCACTATGCCGGAGGAAAAAAAGGTCCGAAATGATATTAGGTGGTATCCCATGACATTCGACGCCTCAGTGTAATATCGTATTTTAGTATTACAGGATTAATTTTCTTAGTCATATTCATTAACATTTTTTTTATATTTAGAGCAAGCTGTCGTTCATCATTTCAAACAGAAATTCTAAGTCATCCTGTATCCACCGACAGTCACTCAACAACAGACTTTCCCACACACTACAGCGTCGTCAGCTGACAGTCACAGATTGTTTGTTCATCCTAACCGCCAGATCGTTTATGTATACAAAAAACAAGAGCAGTTCTATCACACTTCCCTCTGGCACTTCTGAAAGTATCATTGTCTCTGATGACCACCCGCCATCCAGGACAACGTACTGGATTCCATTGCTTAAGTTGTCCTCGAGATAATCACATATCTCAAAACCTGTTCCATATGCTTGTACCTTCTCCAACAGTCTGCAGTGGGGCACTGTTCAAGAAAATGTTCAAATGTGTGTGACATTTTATGGGACTTAACTGCTAAGGTCATCAGTGCCTTAATTTACACACTACTTAACCTAAATTATCCTAAGGACAAACACACACACCCATGCCCGAGGGAGGACTCGAACCTCCGCCGGGATCAGCCGCACAGCCCATGACTGCAGCGCCCTGAGACCGCTCGCCTAATCCCGCGCGGCTGGGGCACTGTGTCAAACAATTTCTGGGAGATTAGAAACATAGAATCTGCCTATTGCCCTCCATCTATGGTTTGCAGAACATCATGTGAGAAATGGGCAAGCTGCCCGAATGATGCTTTTGAAGCATGCATTTGAGTTCGGAGGCGTGAGTGGTGGTTGCCCCTGGTTGGTGGGCCCAGTGGAAGCACTGCTGCAGGTAACGAATGCTTTTGTTCACTCTCGGTATGTGCTCTGTCGTAGCTCAGCGATGCCATACACGCTCTGTGGACCCTGGCCAGAGTTGGCTCGCGGCCCGCTACTTCGCATGAGTGCAGCCACCCCGCAGTGCAGAAGGAAGGTCAGCAGATAGCCTGCGGCCCCACTAAGCCACAACCGTGACGTCAGCGGCGCTACGTGTTGTGATGTGACAGCGTTCCACTCG